>NC_044924.1:11179911-11254345 GCF_003576645.1 Ipomoea triloba | reverse complement strand
CCCCCCCCCCCCCACCCCCCAAAATACAATTCTACATTTTGGTTCATTAAGAGTAAATCTACCCCTAAAAAATAATTCTACATTTGGTTCATTAAGAATAGTGCCATTTCCTTTAAAAAAAAATAAAAAAAATAGTGCCATTTGAGGTTTTGGATTAGGACGTGCATTGCAGCCTTCTAAGAAAAAAATAAAAATTACGGAGCAAAAAAGAACATATTAATTTATAAGCTCATGAGTTAAACTAGCGAATTTGATTATATTATATTTTTTTTGTGTGTGATTTGATCCATATATATGGATTATAATCTAGTTAAAAAACATCAACATCGATCTTCAATTATAATATAATATCATAGCTTGAAACTTTCGCTATTTAATTAATTAATTTTAGTTTTTTAGTGTAATTTAGTCCATGTAAATTATAGCTGATTTATATAGGCAATACCCTCTATATACATCCGCCATGCATGCCAATAATGCGCGGCTGCTATGCCGACAGGCGACAGCTTCGTAGATTTTTTAACTGTAAAAGCACATATGCACAGTGATACTTTCCTGGAGTATGTATGTGTCTTTCTATGTCAAGATTTGACCCAAAATAATACTCCGTAATAATAAGAACAAATTTTATCTTTAGTTCTTAACTTGTGTGATATTATCACATCATATTCTTTTAATTTTACATTTATTTTTTCAGTTTTAATTTACATCTAATGTGAGTATGTGACCCAAAATAGTTATTTCCATTTAATTTTTCGTGTGTTTCAAGTTATTTCTACTATTTTTTTTTGAGTTAAATCACGAGATGTCATGAAGAAGTCCTAATTGTAGGAACGAAACACATCTAAATCCGTACCATGCATACTCAGACTAATCCTTTATTTATACTCTCTTTTAATCTTTGATACATAATATGGACGAAAGTCTCGACATTTTGTCGAGAATATAATATAATATTTTTTTGAGTATTACTGACTTTGTTACAGTGTAGTATCTGTTCATAGTTATTTTGTCAAGAATATAATATTATCTTAAATTTACTCCACAAAAAATTGTAGAAAATGTATGTAAGTTGAGCTATCTTTGTACTGCAGTTAGGATCTCACTTCAAGTGTCCAATCAAAATTCTAATGGATTATATTCACATGACTCTTTAATTTAAAGGAAAAAAAATAGTTCAGAAAGAAAACAAGCAAATCACATAATTAAACTGAAAACTCAATACACAATCACAATTAACCGTCAAAGAGGGGGCGAGATCCAATTATTTGATTACCAAATTGTATTTAATTTACTTGTTATAAATATGTATCTGAATAATGTCTAATGAATAAAAAATAGTTAGTAAAATTAAATGATCAAAATAATTAAATAAATAAAGAAACAAATAAATTTTATAAATATTAAAACATATAATTTTAATTTTGATAATAAGAAATATTATTATCTAGCATAAAATTTTTTTTTTTTTAAAACGCAATTGATTATAGTAGGTATTGTGTTTCAAAAAAGAAAAGATTTAGGGCTCGTTTACTAATTGGAGAATTTATCCAATTTTCTGAAAAACTGGAGAATTGGAGAACAAAAAATAGAAAACATGTTTACTATAGCACGGTTTTTCATTTTGAAAACTGAAAACATTTTACAATTTTTTAAAAAATTAGAGAACTTTTAAAAAATTTATTTCTAAATGAATTGAAACTAGAATCTCTATCATCTATTTGGCTATACGCACTACTACCACATTCTCGATCACCTTTATCTACTTACATGCATATTTATTAAATACTAATGATTATATTCATTATCGTCTTCTTTTACTTATCACCATCTTTTATCTTTTCTACTTTTGCATTTACTTGTATAAACATAATTTATTTGATTATGCTTAGAGTTAGACATTGTTCACATTATGACAATTAAAACTTAAACTCTACATACACCAAATTTTAGATTTTGATTAAATTCAATAGATTATTAATTTGGATATTTTTAGTTATGTTATATCATAACATAAATTTGGTCCGAATATTTAATATTGAAACTTTACATATATTAGAGTTCAAAGTACAAATTATACACACACACACACACACATTTTAATCAAATGAATATACCTAAAAACATTTTTAATATTAGCTCAAAAAATATTAATATTATCTAAACAAAATTTTAGGTTTAACTTTGGATATATTTTTAATTAGTTATGTTATATACATATATAAATTTAGTTTGGATATCAAATGTAAAAATCTTACATATATTAGACTTAAAATTAAAAATTATATTCATTCCATTTAAATAGAAAATATACAAATATATTTTAAAATCACACGAAATTAAACTTATGCTTATTTTATAACTTGGTCTAAAAATTATGTAAATTAAAAAAAGTGTGTTAATAAACAAGATTTCTAAACAAGAATTAGATAATAGAAAAAAAGTGAATGAAAACTGAAAAATTAAAAAATAAAAAACAGAGAACAATTTCATAAAGTAAACCGGCCCTTAGCTTTTAGCAAATGCTATTAGTTTTTCTTATAATTTCTTCTATTATAATTAGATTTTAATATCAATATCAATATCAAAATATATGAAATATAAATATTTTTTTACAATAAGCTAATAATGCATATATTCCACATTAAATTAGATACAAATGGAAAATTAAACTCATTTATTTAAAAAAAAAAGGAATTTTAATTTATAAACAAAAAAAAAAGAAGTTAAAATAAATATAAGTTAAATTTTCAAATAAGATAATCATATGAAAATAGATACACGATATTCATTAATTAAAATTATTATTAAAATAAAGGTCAAAAGAAAAAATGTGTATAGTAAAATTAGAAAAAAAAATGCAAATGAACAACACAAATAAAACAAAAAAAAATAACACTTAATACAATTTAATTTATACTATCAATAAAAATTTTATTCCAGTTAATAACTAGCATAATTCGCTCTTATTAAATTTTATTTAAAGATTCATACTTAACATGAATGTCATTGGTCATCTATATTGCATTTTAGAGATAATTTTATTTTTTATTTATTTTGCCAAACTTAAATTTGTTGGTTTGCGTCCTGAAAATAATTGCTCAAAATCATATATAACGGAATATTCTGTTAACGGTTTATTATTCTTAACTTACTCATTGGTTTGTATAAGAAATGTCTCATATTCGAACACAATCTCAATCAGAGTTGGTATAATTGTTGAGCATATATTACGAATATGTTATAGTGTATAAGAAATATAACATAAATTTGATCAAATAATTTGCCCGACTAAATACATAACATTCAAATTTGAGTATTAAAGATTACAAATAAGGAACATTGAAAATCATTTTCTTGAATTTTTTTAAAAAGAGAAATTTAGGTTTAAGTTTATATTTCTTTTTCATTTAAGTAATATTCTTTTTCATTATTTAGAACAAGACTCAATATTTCAATTATGTTTTGTATTATTGGAATTGATTTAGGTCATTATTATATTAATATTTTTTGTCTGTATTTCTATAATGCTACAATTGTACATTATTTTACAAATATTGTATTATTATTTTTTATCAGACAAATTGTTCTTACATCATTGTCATGCCTGCTGCCCTGCATGACTAACTACAAAGTTGTTAATTAAAAATATGCATAACTACACCTAAACTCTAAATGGTAGGACCATCGTCCAAAGAATTGACAATGTTGACGCCCAACTAGGTCCAATTGAACAAGTCTACACATCATTATCATGAGTTTTTTGCATTTTTAGTCCCACGACTATAGTGGCACTTGCAGAATTGGTCCACGACTTTCAAACTTTGCAATTTTGGTCCATGACTATTGTTTTTGTTGCAAAAATGGTCCTTCCGGCGCCGGAAAACAAAAACCGGCGGATTTTCCAGCAATTTTTCGTCGGAAAAAAATCGGCATATTTTTCGTCAATTTCTCGTCGGAAAAAAAATTCCCCTTTTGAGTAGGATTAAAATTGACATTTCTAAAAAATTAATTTAGTTTACTTTTTATTCAAATTTGACATTTCTAAAAATTTCCCTTTGTGTTGGCAGATGTTACTACTGGGCAAAATTATTCAAATATCATTTTTACTTTTTAGTTTAAATTTAATCTTAATAATATTATTTTTTGTTGATCTTGAATTTGTATTAACAATTTTAAATTTGTACTTAATTGGCTAAAAAGTAAATATAATTTAAATTTAAATGAAAAAGTAAAAATAATTTTGAATTTGTATTTAATTTTACTAAGATTATTAACTTTGCTACGTATGCTTTTAGAAATGAATTAGTTTTAACTTTAATTAGTTTACCAAAATAAAAAATAATTAAATTGACTACATATGCTTTTTTGAAATGAATTTGTTTTAACTTAAATTAATTGTTTAGAAATGTCAATTTTAATCTTATTTGAAAGGAGAATTTTTTTTCCGGCGAGAAATTGACTGAAAATATGTCGATTTTTTTTCCGGCGAAAAATTGCCGGAAAATCCGCCGATTTTTGTTTTCCGGCGCCGAAGGACCATTTTTGCAACAAAATTATTTATGGATCAAAATTGCAAAGTTTGAAAGTTGTGCACCAATCCTGCAAGTGCCACTATAGTCGTGGGACTAAAAATGCAAAAAATTCTCATTATCATTATCAGAATTTTATCAATGCATGAAAACTTCTCAAGAAATTTGTAAGTTAATTTTTACTATATCATTATAAAAATATATATTGTAATCATATGTTTCAAATTATTTATATTCATCATCTATTGACAGCAATGTCATTGACAAACTCCCAAAACAATTTGTCTCAAAAATGAATGGAAAAAAAAAACACAATAACTTCATTGTTGTGGACGAAAAGTAAGTACCACAATCTATTACTTTCATTAAATTATTAGTAGCTACAAAAAAAAATAGTACATATGCATTTCTTTAATTTACAATTAGATGTCTGCAATGTGTTTACTCAAACAAATTGATTCGTTATCAAAAAATTTTAAAAGAGATATAATTTCATTAGTTATATTGTCTTTATTTTCTACATACAATGCAAAAATTTCTTACCTTCAAATTCATTAATTAATTATATTCACTACATTGTCCATTGTTTTCTTTTTACACTATCTTATAATTAAATATCAAAGTTATAATACAAAATAATGTTATATATTTATTTACCAAGTATTTTATTAATACTTTGAAAAAAATTCTTTCAAAAAAAATACTATGAAAAAATAATAATAAAAAACAGTTTGAAGCGAATCATATTAATTACTTGAGTAGAATTTGTTGACAAAGAGGGGGTATTCAATTAACCCAAGAAATTGAAGCGGGAAACTACCCCATAATATCTCTGGACTACATCACAGTTGTTTACTTTAAAGGTAAACCTATTTTTTATTAAGATGATTTAAAATGTATAAAATTTTAATACCTTGCTTAATCTTATTCCTTAAACAAACTAGGAATTTTTCTATCCATAAGAACTCATTCAACAATAATGATTGAACCAAAATTAAACTACCACGAGCAGAACACTTAAAAGACTAGTATGCTTTTATGCTAATGCTGATATGTAAATGATAATTAGATCATTATCTTATGTATCTACATTTAGAATTCTTTATTAAAAATGTCAACGTAGGGCAATAAAATATCGCGAAACACTTGACACATTGAAAAAATGTTGAGACTACAACAATGCTGCAATTAATCTTGCAAATCGAAAAAATGATGAAATTTTAAAAATAGTTATCGTTGCAGCATTCATTAATCTTGTATGTAAAATACTTATTGGGCATCTTTTAAATATATTATAACAAATATAAATTTACAATTCATTTAATTTTTTAGACTCAACCTACTTGGATTAAAGGCAAAACCAGGATGAACCTTGACAACAAGAACCCTTGTTATATAGGATGTAGTCACTGTTTAAAAAAGATTTATGCATAAAGTGAAAAACTATTTAACTGCATGTATTGTGGTGAAAGGGTAGCAATGGGTATTTCAAGTTTAGTATCAATTTCAGTAAATATTTTTACAAAAATAACACACACATGCATAAACACTCAAGTACAACACTCATTCATACTAATTTCAAAAATATGAACTTCAAAATGAACAAGAGCAAAATGGATGTGAAAATTATTGATGAAACTAGATACATTGTGGTATCAGTATTCAGACTACTTGCAGAGACATTGTTGTGACTATTAAGTAAACAAGTTATTGAACTAGAACAATATGTACTACACATGAACCTTCTTCTACAAATATAATAAATATTAATATTTTGTTCAATACTTTCACATGAGAAACTATAACACACATCTCACAACATATGAAACATGTAGGGAAAAACTACCAATTTCAAATATTAACAAGCGCTTGTATGATCAAGAGTTCATAGTATAACTAAGATCCTAGTCATATACACAACAAAAAAAATCCATATCTTCCTACACCATAATCTCATTGCATGACGTTGCCATCTATGCTATCACCAGTAACCCAATTACACATGGCACACTACCAATAAAAAAAGAATGGAATAAATACTGAAGATGGAGACAATAATAATGCTACCCAAAAGAGAACCCCTCCTTTTGTACTCCCTACTTTCTCAGTCAGTTAGAAACCACACGACCATTTTATCGATGCCCACAGAAGGCGCCAATGTTGGTTTTACTAAGGAAATTTTTGAGTTCTAAAATGTAATAATAATAATAATAATAATAATAATAATAATAATAATAATTGTTGGTTTTATTTCTCACGGAATGGTCGAACGGCAGACCAACACCACAGGAAAATCGACTAACACTACCAGAAAATTAGAGTAACCTTTCGGCCCTCCTTAGATTACCAATTGCTTTTGAGTACAATGAATTGCTTATAAGTGTGCTAAACTGCTCTTGTCTCTCTTGAGACCTAGAACCCCTATTTATACAAGTTATGAGGGATTTCCCCCTTAGGAAACTTCTAAACTACTTTAGGAACTCTTTCCTTATTACATTTTAGGTACTTTCCTAACCTATCTCGACCTTCCTAGCTTCCGTATCTCTTGTCTTCCATCGCCAAACTCTTTAGGAAACTTCCATATCAGCTTGTCTCGCCCCGCCCTTGTTACACCGCCTTTCTTACCTCGACCCCTTATAGGTCAGTTCGGTCCGACTTGTCTTTCCTTATTTCTTTAGCCAGACTTTCCTTCATGGTAATCAACTGTTTCAATGACTATGTTCAATCACTCTCAGTCTAAGATCTTAAGCTGCCTTGTCACCTAAGAAACCACCAAGCATATTTGTTTCATTATCAAACTCTTCCCTGAACGCACCCTACAGAGCAGTCCATTGAATATCTTTCGTTCAACCGACTTATCACCGGTCGACCTTCACCATGTCGTCCTGTCTTCCTTCGAGACCTCTCCTCCTCTTCATTGGTCGTCTCTTTCATCCACGTCGAGCTTCGAGTACCGAGCTTTAGCCTATCCCCATCAATAATAATGATGATGATGATGATGACGACGACGATAAAAAAAAAAAAAAAGCTATTATTAGAGGGGCAAAATTGTCTTTACACTAATAATTTTGCCCCTCTTGAACACCGAATTGCAATTCATAAGGGTACCCTATGAATTGCAATTTAATATTTGGGGGGAATTGCAATTCCCTCTAACTAAATGACATAATTTTGGAATCTATGGAATTGCAATTCAACTACACCCAAATTACATCCAACTAAATACCTCCTAAAGTACACCTTATATATCATCAAAATCTAATTTACACTTTATTTCTAACAATAATAAATGTGTAACTTAATTATTTATTTGTACTTTTAATTGAAATGAAATACCTCATCCCCGGCCTATTCATTTATTTGTACTTTTATTTGAAATGAAATATCTCATCCCCTATTCATCAAATACTATACAAGGAATAAAAATCAACACCAAAACCTCTCTCATATGAGATTTCACCTCACTTTTAATTTGCAACTGCAAAAGGTTGCCCTTACTCTGATCTCCTTAAAACAACATAGACTAATTAAGCTAGCTCTCCTCCCCCAAAAATCTGCCTGCAGATGACATAGCTTCGTTCTGGTCAGACATTATGCATCAAATTGGATGGCCAGAAAAATCATCTTCACACAATATTAATGCAGCAGATGATGATGACTACATAGATATAGATGTGAGTTCTTCTCCACCAACCATACACTTTGGGTTCCAGATGACACCTACTAATTCTATTTTTACTGATACATTCCCACCAAAACATATCTTCTACAAAAAAGGGAAACTCCTACAAAACTCTAGTGAGGAAGAAGATTTCATCATCATGGATTTTGGTAAACTCAACCGCGACGACAACAAGTATAATCCAGCTGAAAAATCTTGGTCTGATAAGCTCAGACCGCAGAAGAAATCTATGGTTATCAGCAAGAGGCTACAGGCTTCCATGGCTTATCTCAGGTCACTCTTCAGAAAGTCTGCCTGTAAAGATTTGTCTTCTGCAAAGGCTCAAGAATACAGTAGTCCAGAGACTGGTAAACAAGCTGGCAATAAGGGTTTCCACCTGAAGTCCATGGCAGTAGAACATTACAAGAAAGTTAACAAAAAGGGGATTGAGGCTAAAGTGATGAGTAGTCACAGGTCACTTTCATTCTCATCCGCAGAAACCAAATGGCGTCCGCAAAAAAGAAATTGTTTGGCTCCCTCTTCCTCTTTTCCCGTTTCATTTAGCTCAGGTAGTGATTTTGATGGGCATAAATACCACAAGAGAAGCTACAGTAGTTTCACTTCAGACATTGAAGCAGCAATTGCCCATTGCAAGAAGTCTCAAGAACAATAACATTGAGTGAATTGAAGCTGGGCATGCATTTTGAATTGATTATCTAAGTTCAAGTCTGGATGTAACTCAATTATATTGAGTTCATCAAAACTACCTATGTTACCCCCCTTGAGTTCGAATTTTACTTCCATATACTAATAATAAATTATGTGTAAATATATAAAAATTATATATATACATATATATATATATATATATATATATATATATATATATATATATAACATGATAATTGGGCATCAGCACTAAATGCAGCTCACCATTACTAGCACTCCGTTAGCCGTTGCACCCTATAAGTAGCAGACTTGTGGTAGAGGATGAGGACACTTCGTTGATTACACACTATACTATTGTATGGACTACCCACTGTATTGTACTGAAACACTTGTACTCAAACTATAATACTTCAATAATACTCAAATATAGTCCGGTAACATATTTACCGTCATATATATATATATATATATATATATATATATATATATATATATATATATATATATCGGTTTCGTGATTATTATTAGGTCACGTTTATATTTTGTCATCAGCAAGTAAATTGTTTTTTTTTGTTACATTTGGTGTAAGACATTTATTTTTGTCAGATTTCGTCCTACTAATCAAATTTTCCGATGAAAACAATCAGGATGTGTTTATTTTCAGTTTTTTTTTAATTACAACTAACTCTATTAGGATTGTAATATCTGTTCAAACATATTTTTTCAACCTATTAGAGCACAAAGAGTTAGTATCACCTCCACTGAGGTTCGAACTCATGACCTCCGATATGGGAGAGCCACTACTCTGCCATCTGAGCTTTTAACTCAAAAATACAAAAATAGTCAAACTATCAAACGGGCGGGCTTGGGTCTGCCTAGTCCGGCTTGCCATTGGCCCTTTTATTTTTTGAACCGGGTTGGCCCAATCCAATTAAAGTTTGAATCGGGCTTGACCCGGTTCAAAAATAAAAATTAAAGTTCAACCTCGTTCGTAGCCCTAAAAATATAAAATAAAAAATAAAAAAATTATAAATTATAAACCGACTAATTTAAGTTATGTATGACTTCTAAATTTGTTATACAAGGTCATCTATTTATTTTCACCTATTTAACTTAATAATTGTTACAAAAAAGATTAAAGAAATCAATAATTAATAATGCAATATCATTAATAAGAATAAGTTTACAAAATGCAACTACGAACTACTAAGTAATAAGGGTAATTTTTGCAATTTGAAGAATTTTTTTTAACAATTTTAAAATATTTTAATGTAGTAATTAATAATTAGTATGCTAGTTAGACAATTAACTAGCTAAATAGTAAATACGTAAGAATCAATATCACAGTTTTTAATGTGAAAATCTCACAAGTCATTACTCTATAATAAGAGTATATATGTATAGTATATTTAATATATATACTTAGTCTAGGTATGACCGTTTGGGCTGGCCCCAGTTCGCTCCATTTGCTATATATATATATATATATATATATATATATATGGGCTAACGGGACGAACCGATCTATAGGCCAAAAATCAAAGTTTGGCTCTGTCCATAGTATAAAATAGGCTAGCCCTAGTCAACCCTTTGTAGCAAATGGACCGAACTGGGGCCAGCCCAAACGGTCATACCTAGACTGAACTTCGAACTAACACATCCGTATGACACATCTTTTTTAAGCTGAAAATATGATGAAATTCAAATGGTTTTTTATATTTGGTTAGAGTGAGTAAATGTGGAATAAGTTGTGCATTAAATGTTAAAAAATAACATTTGAGTATCAAATATGAAAGTGACCTATTAATTATGAGACAAAAATGAACATATGTTTTATTGAAATACTAATATAATGATTCTTTATTCTGGGAGAACTCGGGTTCGATTCCCACAAGTAGCGATTTCTCCTGGGTCAACTCTCGTGCCTCCCAAAGCGAACGTGGGTGGACCTGGACCATTAAACGGACAGAGAAAGACCCTGTGAACTTACCAAAAAAAAATAATGATTCTTTACAAAATGAACATATATAGTTCAATGTCGACAACAACAACAATATTATTATTATTATTATTATTATTATTATTATTATTATTATTATTATTATTATTATATTTTACCTGCTTTATGGATTGTATTAGTATGTATTATATATACTAGTTTTCACGCGCATTGCGTGAATGGAATAATGTCCAATGATTAATTTTAAATAAGTAATTAAAAGTATATCAATGGATTCAATGCAAAATTATATAGGAGATGTTTATGCATAGGTAATTGAATGTTGAATTTGTTTATTTAAATCAGTAATTCAAAGTATATGAATGCAAGATAATATAGGAGAAATTGATTATAATTGTCACTAAAATAAATGTTTGCAACTTTGTAATAACGTTAGTCTAAATAAATGTTACTTTTTGTTTGAATTTCTCAAAGTCTTTTAATTTAATTCTCTTTTGAGTAGCATTGTCATTGTCTTCATCTACAATACTTGTCATCTTCTTTTTTATTGGTAGTGTGTCATGTGCAATTGAATTACTGGTGGTAGTGTGCATTGTTCTGTATATGACTAGGATCTTAGTTGTACTATGAATTCTTTATCTTTCTAGCACATGTTGATATTTAATAGTAGTAATTTTTTTCCCTACATGTTTCATGTGTTGTGAGATGTGTCATAGATTCTCATTTGAAAGTATTGAACAAAATATTAATATTTGTTATATTTAATTTATAGAAGGTTTATGAGTAGTATCTCTTGTTCTAATTCCATAACTTGTTTACTTGATAGTAACAATAATGACTATGCAGGTAGTCCGAATACTAAGTGTTTTTGTTATCAAGGTTGATGTTAATTTTGCCCTTAATCTAAACAAGTTGAGTTTAGAAAATGAAATGAATTGTAAATTTATATTAGTTTGAATATATTTAAAGGATACACAATAAGTATTTTAGACACAAGATCAATGAATGCTGCAACGATAGATGGTTATTTAAAATTTCTTCATTTTATGGATTTGCTAAATTGATTGCAGCATTGTTGTAGTCTCGGCATCTTTTTTATGCATCAAGTGTGTCACTATTGCCCTACATTGGCATTTTTAATAATGAGTTTTAAATGTAGCTAGTTAAGTTAATGATCTAATTACCATTTACGTATTATTATCAGCAAAAAGCATACCAGTCATTTATGTGTTCTGCTCGGGGTACTTTTGGTTCAACCATTATTGTTGAATGAGTTCTTGTGGATAGAGAAATTCTTACTTTATTTAAGGAATAAAATTATTAGATAAGGTAGTAAAACTTGATACATTTTAAATCATCTTAATTATAAAGAAATATGATTTACCTTTAAAGTGGAAAATTGTGATGTAATCTAGAGATAGTACGAGGTAGTTTACTGTTTCAATTTCTTGGATTATTTGAATATACTCTTTGTCAACTCCCCAAATAGTTAATATGATTTGACTTCAAACTATTTGTTATTTTTTTCAGTACTAATAAAATACTTGGTAAATAAATATATAACATATTTTGTATTATAACATTGATATTTAATTACAAGATAATGTAAAAAGAAGACAATAGACAATGTAGTGAATATAATTAAAAAGAAGACGATATTATTGTCAAGTTGGCCACCCCCTTAATAATATCGTTGCCGCATTGATAGGAAACTTGTGGATGAATCAAATTTAATTAAGGGGGTGGCCAAAGGTGTGTTTATTTTTTTTAGTTTTTTAATTATTTTAACTTTTTATTTTAATAGTTTATTATTAAAAAGTTATTTTAAAATGCCAACTCACCGTCCACGTAAGCAAGTAACCTGATTAAATGCATGATAACCTGCTATCAGGTGAAATTGCATACATTTGGAATGTTTAGTGGCCTAATTACATTTTCAGGTTACATTCAGTGGCCAATTTGAACATTATTCCTTGATTTTTTTTTTTTCCATTATTCGTTGTTGAGACAAATTATTTTGGGAGTTTGTCAATGGCAATTGCTATCAATAGAGGATGATAATAAATAATTCGAAATATATGGTTACAATATATATATTGTTATAGTGATATAGTAAAAACTAACTTACAAATTTCTTTAGAAGTTTTCATGCATTGATAAAATTTTGAAAATGATGTGTAAACTTGTTGAATTGGCGCTAGTGAGATGTCAACATTGTCAATTCTTTGGACAATGGTCCTATCATTTAGAGTCCATGTGTAATTGTATTTATGATTAAAAACTTTGTATTTATGTCACACAAGTCTAACAATGATGTAAGAATAATTTTGTACGATAAAAAAAAAATAGTACAATATTTGTAAATTAATGTACAATTATATTTGTAAAACTCTCGTAAAGTTTCTTAATTTTATTGGAGAAAGAAGAAAATAAAGTAATACTAGGGTAAAAAAATGTGGCCCACATTTTTTGCATGAATCAAAGTGTGTAAGTAAGAATGGAATAATACTCAAATAAAAAAAAAAAAAAAAGAATGGAGTAGAAAGTGAGAGTATGTGCACTATTACTCTTTTTCAACAACTAAACAAGGTCTACATGCCTTGCTCCACCATCTTTAGTATACTCAAATTTTTTTAGAACTAATAAGAATAATATTAACAAGCCTCTGCCAAGCACCTTGTGCTCAGTTGGTACTTGGTACCTTTGTGGCTCTCTTTAAAGGAATGTCAAAGGATTGAACTTCGGTGGTAGGGTATTGACTCTTTGTTCTACAACAGAACATATATTACTTTGTAATAGAATCGATAGTACTCCTGGCGGTAGGTAATTGATTCTTTGTTCTACAATAGAACATATACTACCTTGTAAAAGAATCAATAGTACTCAATATTGTCAATATATGTTATGTGAAAAGTTTTTTTTTTTGAGTACTATTGACTCTATTACAATGTAGTATCTGTTCATAGCTACTTTCTCAACCAAATGAAACACAAAGAGCCAATATCGCCTCCACAGAGGCTCGAACCCACCCCTCCCAAATGTGAAAAGTTTTGATTTAAGGAAAATGCTACTTCTACTCCAACTTTTACTTCCTCTCTCAAATTTTGTATGTTGACATATTCCTTGAAACTCACATGATGAAAAAAGGCAAAAACTTGTGTGAGACCGTCTCACGAATAAGGATCCGTGAGACGGTCTCACACAAGTNGTCAACATTACTTATTATGAAAAATGTATTACTTTTTCTCTTATAAGTAACAAAAATTGTATTTTTGATTAGTGTTATATTTGAACATATAAGTGTGACATTTGCACATATAAGTATGACATTTGCATGGCGCTTTGACCCGACCCGACCCGTCTCACGAATAAGGATCCGTGAGACGGTCTCACACAAGTCCGTCTCACGAATAAGGATCCGTGAGACGGTCTCACACAAGTGTGACCCAAATAACTTATCATTTTTTGCCAGGGAATAAAAAGTGAAAGGATATAAATAGAGAGTATATATAGTAGTAGAAATCTTTGATTAATTTAAAAGAAAAAAAAAGTGGGCCACCATCATTATTGATTTTCCTTTCTTTTCCTTTTTCCTTCGCTAAATCATGATATGTGCCTATGTGGTGTAAGTTTTAATCCCTAAAATTGACTTATTATTTCCCAAATACGAGTAATAAAGAAGCAAACGGGGGGCCGGGGGGCTATACCGAAAAGGAAAGGCCAATCATGGAGGAGGGCTTGAATGGCCTGAGGCATACCAAAATTGAGATTCGACGTGTGCAGAGTGGACAAATAAATTTGGTTAGATGGATATGCAGTAGTACAGTTATACTGTGCACCAGGGTCACCTAATAAGGTGGACCCTAGTCCAAAGATTTCACTTCATTAAAATTTTTTTTTTTCACTTTTTCATTATATATAAATAAAATTAATGTAAAAATATAGAAAAAATGATCAAATATATTATCCAACCATATAGCAAAATGCAATTAAAAAAAACACTTTAACTGAACCCAAAAAAAAAAAAAAAAAAAAAAGATAACCAGTTCATTTTGTTTGTATGATATCTAATGTGTCATCTTATTGAAAAAATTAAAAAAAAAAACTGAAAATAAAATAAAATAAAATATCGTTAGCCAAATGGCCGAAGAAGACATGTCATGTTAGTTTGTTTCTTCTTTTCTTTTTTCTTTTTAATATAATTATTTTGATTTGTTTTTTTTTAGGCCATGTTTGGTAAAGGTTGTTAGCTGATTGGGTTGGCTGTTTGGGTTAGAAGGTATGATTTGTTGATAACATTAGCTGATTGTAGAAAGTTGTTTGATAAATTAGCTGTTAGTTGATAGCTGTTTGGTATAATTTTTTTTCTCAAAAAGCTAATTGAAAAGGCTACTTTGGGTAGCCTTTTGAATTTTAACATTTTGGAGTTACAAAAAGCTTATTAACCAAACACTTATATTGATTTTTTTAACTAAGGTAAACAACTAATAGTGGTCAAATAAGCCAAAATTGGATGATAGGCTGATTATTTACCAAACAGGGCCTTAATAATTTAAAGAAGATAATAATATATGTGGCATTGTACGTGGCAGATGATTTCATGGTAAAAAGTTATTACATATTAAAATATGTTATTTACATCATCTTAACAAGTTTAAGGATGTATGTATGAATAGATACTACAATGTAATAGGGTCAGTTATATTTAAAAAAAAAAAAAAAACAAGTTTAAGGATTGAATTAATATATATAATAAGTCAAAGACCTTGTGGTCAAGTGGCATCCGGTGTCCCGTTTAACACTTCCACATAGATGATGGGAGTGGGTAAAGTGGCTATGAACAGATACAGAGTTAGTAGTACTCAATATATATATATATATATATATATATATATATATAATAAGAGGTAGGGCCTGTTGATTTTAAAAATAAATGTATAGGTAACACAACTGCACATGACACACTATCAATAAAAATGATTTTAAAAATAAATGTATAGGTAACACAACTACACATGACACACTATCAATAAAAACGAAGAAGACAAGTACTGAAGATGAAGATAATGACAATGCTACACAAAAGAGAATTAAGACGACTTAGAGAAATTCAAACCAAAAGTAATATTTATTTAGACTATCATTTTTAGATTAAGTATTTAGACTAGCATTATTACAAAGTTGTAAATATTTATTTTAGTAACAATTATAATCAATCTCTACTATATTATCTTGCATTCATATACTTTAATTTGAATTACTGATTTAAATAAACAAATTCAAAATTCAATTACCTCTCCATTAACATTTCTTATATAATCTTCCATTGATATACTTTGGAGTAACGTACTTATTTAAAAATAAACATTGGGCATTATCAATTCACGCAATGCACGTGAAAAACTACTCTATATATATATATATATATATATANATCAATTCACGCAATGCACGTGAAAAACTACTCTATATATATATATATATATATATATATATATATATATACATACATACATACATACACTAATAAGAGTCAATAAAGTTAGACCTATAACAGTAACTAAAAAATGCCCATCCAATTATTTGATGAAATGATTGGTTTAGATTATTTTGATTTTAGTAGTTTTTTATTTTTCTACTTTACCCTCTATTATATCATTTACTTTTTCTAAATACCCTTACACTCCATCAGTGTAAACTTTAGTAACGGAATATTCCGTTAATGTTTATTATTCTTAACATACCCATTGGTTTTCATAAGGAAGGTCTTAGGTTTGAGTCACATTCCAATCAAAGTTGACATAATTACTGAACATATACTATGAATATGTTAGAGTGTATTAAAAAATACAGTATACAATTTAACATGAACTTTAGTCAATTAATTAGTCAGACTATATACATAACATTCAAAGTTGAGCATCAAATATTACAAATAAGAAAGCTTGAAAATCATTTTCTTGCACTTTAAAAAAAAAAAAAAACAACACAACAAATCTATGTTAAGTTGATTTTCAAAAAAAAAAAATCTATGTTAAGTTTTTTTTTTTCTTCATTTTTTTTCATTTAATTAATCTTCTTTTGATTATTGATATTTAGAACAAGACTCAATATCTTAGTTATGCTTTTGCATTATTGGGAATGATTTATGTCATTATGGTATTAATAATTTTTGTATATATTTCTATAATGATACAATTATAAATTACTTTACAAATATAGTATTATTATTATTTTTTATTTGTAGGGGGGAGGGGGGGGGGGGGATTTTTAGGGTAACAAAGCATATATATAAATGGTATATTTAAATATAGGGAACTTGAATTCAAACAATAGTGTTTGATCACGACGTTGGAATGTATGATATCATTCTACAGACCAACTTCTAGTATACTATTTCAAATTAAATGTTATTATCAAACATGCACGACATAACAACAAAATTGTTAAACAGAAATACAACTACTCTTGAACTTTAGACGGTAGGGCAATAGAACATCGTGATATACTTGACGTGTTGAAAAGATGTCGAGACAACAACAATGTTGCAATCAATTTGGCAAATCTAGAAAATGAAGAAATTTCAAAATAGCCACTATTGCTGCCTTCATTGATTCTGTATGTAAAATACTTATTGTGCATTCATTAAATATATTATAACTAATATAAATTTAAAATTATTTCATCTTCTAAACTCAACTTGCTTATGTTAAAGGCAAAATCAGCATCAACAACAAAAACACTTGGTATATAAGATGTAGTCACTGTTTAAAAAAGGGTTTATGCACAAAGTGACGAACACTTTAACTCCAAGGTTAGTATCAATTCAATTGAAAAAATTTAAAAACACACACACGCACATGCACACACACAAAATAAAGTACTACACTCATTCATACTAATTTCAAAAATATAAACTTGAAATGAACATGTGCAAAATGGATATGAAAATGTTGATGAAACTAGACAAGTTGCGGCATCAGTATTCAGACTTCTTGCAACTGCATAGTTATTGTTGTTACTATCAAGTAAACAGGTTATGGAAATAGAACAAGAGGTACTACTCATGAACCTTCTACAAATATAATAAATATTAATATTTTATTCAATACTTCCACATGAAACATGTAGGGGAAAAGCTACCATTGCAAAATATCAACAAACGCTTGCAAAATCAAGATTTCATAGTACAACTAAAATCCCATTCATATATACAACAAGACAAATCCACAACTTCCTACACCATAATTTCATTGCATGACGTTGTCATCTATGCTACCTCCAGTAACCTAATTGCAAATGACACACTACCAACAAAAAAGAAGATGACAAATAGTGAAGATGAAGACAATGACAATGCTACCAAAAGAGAATTAAGAAAATTTAGAGAAATTCAAACCAAAAGCAATATTTATTTAGACTATTGTTTTTAGACTAGCATTTAGATTATCGATTTTACAAAGTTACAAACATATATTTTAGTGACAATTATAATGAATGTCATATAATTACATTCATATACTTTAAATTACCTATTTAAATAAACAAATTCGACATTCAATTACCTACGTATGACTTCTCCTATATAATTTTGCATTGATATACTTTGAAATACTTATTTAAATATAAACATTAGACATTAGCTTATTCGCTGTCTGATTTTTTCAGATGTAAGGCAAAGATTGGTATCCAAGTTACGTTATTGTCAACTGTAGTTGAACTTGTCTTTGAATGCTATAACCATATGTTGTGTAGCACATCTGGGAGCAAGAGACTGTTCTTCCCAATTATTTTGTATCTTAGCTTGATGAATCCAAATCAAATACTGCTGCTTGTCAGTATATTATTGTCAAATTATTTTAATTTTTTTCATTATATCGTTTCTCACATTTAATTTTTTGATCAAATTTAGTTCACAATTATAATGAAATCTTCGCATATGCTGTCCTCATATTACATTTTCAATTAAGTCAAAATCTTCTTTGAAACTATCTCATGATTCTTATTAAGCAGGGGTGGACAATTCGGTTCGATTTATCCGAACCGAACCAAATCGAATCGAATCAAATCAAATCGTACCAAATCAAACTAGTAATATACCGAAAAATTAAACGGTTCGAAATTATTGTAAACTGAACGGTTTAGTAAAAACCAAACCGAACCGAATTGGCTTTAATAATAATAATAATAATAATAATAAAAAGTAAATCTAAGCCCCTTGATACATGTTCCATCTATCCGTTCCTATTCTCACTAGTATCTCTTTTAAATTTTTTACTCAGTATTTGATTTCTTTATAGCTTAATCTCTACTTTGCACTTTTGTTGTTTGCTACAATTGTTATTTACCTCACAATTAGTACTTAGTAGTATGTTTGAACTTTGAATTGCTATTTTGTTATATAATGTTTAAATTTTGGATATGGATTATGTGATTATGTATTCTTTGGTAGTATGTTTGGAAAATTAGGAAATGTTGAATTTTGGGGATCTAAAACCGAACCGAAACCGACCCATTTCAAACCGAATCGAAATTGAACTGAACTCTAATGTTAAACCAAATGGTTTAATTTTTTTAAAACTGAAACAAACAAACAAACAAACAAACAAACAAAAAAACGAATCGAAGCCCGAAAAGTGCACCCCTATTATTAAGGATGGGAATGGGCCAGGTCCCATTGTAAGGGCTTATGCTTGGCCTAATTAAGGCTTAATTAGGCCTGACTTGTTTAGTAAAAATGTCAGGTTTGAATTCATTTCAAAACCAATTAAACTAAACAAGTCAGACCTAACCAAGATCTTGTGGTCTAGTGGCACGAAGTTGCACTCCCATATAGGAGGTTGTGGGTCCACCCTTCAAGCCTAGCCTATTACCAGAATAATAATGTTAGTTATGAACAGATACTGCATTATATTATAACAGATACTAGGTCCTATGTGTGTTAACGGCGTGGAGTAGAGCCGTTTCGGTTGTTTCTTTTCATTAATCAAAACGACGTCGTTTTGATGCATGCACTACCATAGTACGTACCATGCATTGTGGACCGCGGTCCATAGTAACATTTGCGATTTATATACATACATATATATTATATTAATGTTTCACACGGTAGATATACATATATGTTTAGATATTTTAGTTATTTGTATCCTAGAACAAAGTGAATACCATAAAATAAAAAAGAGAGATCAAATTTCAACAAAATTTTATAATACATTTAATTATTTGTATTTTAGACAAATTAAATAGGAGTGCAATAATAAATATGATATATCGCGTGAAAAGTTATTTTTACAGTTACACCCATAGTTTATGTTAAAATTTGGCTTCTGAGATGATTGAATATAATACTACACCAAAAACAATACAAAGAAAAGAAAAAAAAAAGTAAAAGGGAAATCCTGGAAATGCAAGAATTGCCTTTTCAATAATAATTGCTTTGTATATATACAAAGGAATTAACTAATTATATACAAACAACACTAAAATAGGAAAAACTGGTAAATGGCCATACATAAAATAAATAGGGGAAAAGAGTCAAATATGTCCCTAAACTTTACTCGAAAAATCAATTAGGTTCCTAAACTTTTAAAATATGCAATTAATCTCATCAACAAGTTATTTTAGTGCATCAAAATCTAAAAACCGGATAGTGACCTGCAATAGTCGGCCACTATGATTTCGGTGATGTTATGAGAACTAACACTAGTGACTGTACGATCACCAATCACCGTCTCCGTGCAGAAAGCAACCATCTGGGTCACCTTCTCATCGGAGAAGGCGACCAATGGTCGCATTCTCAATAGAGAAGGTGAATTGTTGGTCACCTTCTTCAAAGGCCACTGGCGATCGTTCCTGCAGCATCGCTAAAGTGTTGCCGAAACCATAGTGACATGCTATTACATGTCATTAACCAGTTTTTGGGCTTCGATGCACCAAAATAACATGTGGATGGACTTAATTGAACCTTTTAAAAGTTTAGGAGCCTAGTTGACTTTCAAGTAAAGTTTAGCGGCTCATTTGACCCCTTTTCCAAATAAATATTTATAACACTCCTTCTTGACCATTATCTTACCATATCATGCCTTGTTAAAAATCTCGCTAGAAAACTATGTAGGAAAAAACCTAATAAAGGAAAAGAGTAGACAATGTATGCGAAACATGGTTGAAAAAATCACTAGACACCCCTCGGACACCTAGTGCCTAGGGTGCCTAGGCGGGGATTAATCGGCGCCTAGGTGCCCGTCTATTTTTTTTTTTAAATTTGTTTAAATTTTTAAAATTATTTTAAGACTAATAATATAAACTATTTAATACTTTAATAGTTAATACTAAAATATTAAATATTAACCTAAAAAGCATTTATAATTTAAACAATTTAGGGTTATTTCGCTTAAAATGATATCGTTTTGAGTAAAATAGCCCTTTTTTTTAAAAAAAAAGAACAATAGCTAATCGGTCGACTAGATAGTCTAATCGGTACCCAGGAGGCCTAGGAGGCTTAAGTGGTCAACGCCTAAGCGGCCTAGGCGGCGATTAGACGGCTTAGGCGACTACCTAGTCGACTAGCCGCCTAGATCACTGATATGATTATGGTGATACGCTAGGCAGCCAGTCGGTGCCTAGAGCCTAGGCGCCAATTAATCGGGGCCTAGGCATGATTTTTGCAACACTAATGTGAAATCACGTGTCATACTGATTGCCTCATTTAAAATTTCGACTAAGAAAAACTCAATGGGGAAAAACTTAGCTAAGGAATAAAGAGTACAACCATAGGCTTTCGTAGCATAATCTTTAGTATTTCAAAAGTCTTCTAAACTATATATCCATTCAAGTACACCTAGAGGTTGTCGCTCCCCTTGAAGACAACAAGCTTCCAAGCTTACGCATCTCAATTTTGTGAACATATTTCTCAAAAGTGGATGTATGCAGGGATTTTGTAAACAAATATGACATATTGTCACTAGAGAGAACTTTCTCAACATGGATTTTATCACTCTTCTATAGTTCATGTGCGTAAAAGAACATAGGTGCAATGTGCTTTATAAGGTTTCCCTTAACGTACCCATTATTCATTTTTGCAACGCATGCCGCATTATCCTCATCTAGGATAGTGGGGGTATCGTCTTTGCTCGTGATACCACAAAAACTATGGAGACATCTTGTATCAATGACATCAACCATACATACTCTTGTGAGACCTCATTATTGATCTCCGAGTGATTAGACGAGGTAGCAACTAAGGTTTATTTAACAGACCTCTAAGATATAGTTGTACCTCCACATAGAAAAAATATAACTAGTCTAAGATTTGGCATTATGGGGATTAGACATATATCCAACATATGAGTAATACAACAATGCAATATCCTAGTTACTCTGGTCGGAGAAGCACTAAACCTAGCTAGTAAATTCACTGGGAAAGTTATATCAGGTCTAGTGCAATTAGCAAGAATTCATGGTTGAAAAAATCACTAGGCTCTCAGGCGCTTGGGGAGCGCCTAGCGCCTAGGACGCCTAGGCGGGGATTAATTGGCATCTAGGCGTCCATGTATTTTTTTTAAATTTGTTTATTTATTTTTAATTTTTTAAAGACTAATAATTATAAATTATATAATACTTTAATAGTTAATACTAAAATATTAAATATTAACCTAAAAAATATCTAGAGTTTGTATAATTTAGGGTTAATTCATTCAAAACGATGTTGTTTTGAGTGAAATGACCCATTAAAAAAAACAATAGTTAATTGGCCGACTAGGCGGCCTAGGAGGTCTAGCCGCCGCCTAGGAGGCCTAGGCGGCTTAGGCGGTCGCCTAGTCGGCTAGCCGCCTAGACCACCATTTATGGTGATACGCTAGGCGGTCGACCGATGCCTAGCGCCTAGGCGGGGATTAATCGGCGCCAATGCGGGATTTTTACAACACCGAGCAAGATAGAGTAGAGCCCCAATAGCACTCAAATAAGGAACTTTGAGCACTAGAAATCCTCATTATCTCCCTTAGGTTTAAACGAGTCTTTGTCCACTTCGAGTGAATGGACCACCATTGGAGTACTAAGGGGATGAGATTTATGCATATAAAATCTCTCCTATAGCTTGTTTGTGTAATTTGACTAGTGTACAAAAATTTTATTAACGATATGCTTGATCTGCAAGCCGAGACAAAACTTAGTTTTACCTAGTATTTCCTCTCAAAACATCCCCTTTATGGTCAGTAAAAACATCTAGCAGGTTATTTGCTAAATTTTGCAAATTAATGATCTTCTGAACTTCCAGTTTAACTTTACTACTATGTGGGTCTAAGTATTGAAGATCTTTTTCATCGCAACAAATTTCTCGACATTTCATTAAATATGGACCTTTATATCCCCCTAATGCTAAGAATGATATTCAGTAAAAATGTAGCCAGCGTACCTCACAATAAATTGATCCCCTGTCATGGGCTCTAGGCATTTAATGGTATAGAGAGAGATTCATAACTAAAGAAATTAGGTGTCCTACATCATCCAAATTCCCTTTTGGGTGCATAAGACTCTCTTTAAAATTGAATCACATGCTCCTTGAATGAATTCTAAGGATAGAAATTATGCTATGTGTTTCCACATCGCGCAATTTACTATTGGAGCTTGAGGATCCCCTGGACTTAGGGCCATCAAAATGCGCTTTGCTCTTCAGACTAGTTCTCTTTGGCCCCTATCTAGGTAGGGAGTGGGTTTTTATTTTAGAGGTCAGCTTTGTTTGGCCCGCAAGCCTAGCCGTGTCGGGCCTAAGCGTGCCTGGCCTGCCAATATTTAACTCTTTACTGGAGGTCATCTTCATACTACTTTGCCCACGCCTTTAATATTTGACTGAGCAAAATTCATCATCCAAACATTTTCACCAGATAGACCCTCCACACATGGAGAAAAGGGAGGCAATCCTGAGTAATACAATACCTATATTCTCTCGCTATATTTGCCTACATATTTCCTATACTCTCGCTATTCTAACAGGTAGTGTTGGCCTGCCTTTGACTATCCGAAAGTCATAAAACCAACATTGGCGCCGTCTGTGGGGATCGATACGAATAGTCTCGTGATCTCTACCTTTCACCATCGATCCTCAATTCAAATCATTCGAACCTGCACTGGTTTCGACTTTCCTAATGACGTGATCCCCATATCATCAGGAGGTAATTAAGGCATACAGATGAGAGAGGTGAAGCAGTATTGGTTATTCAAGTTAGAGATTACACAGAACCAAGTAAGTCTTTATCCTTATTCTTGTTTTAATTAAGGATCCATGATCATGAATATTGTTTAGTTGATACTTGATTGTCTCAAAGGACGTAAATAGCTCACGGTTTGAGCATATATGCGTAGTTGCATCGGTGTCAATAAACCATTGTTGCTAATTTAATCCCACTAGGTTCACTTTGGTCATCATAGCTGAGAGGATGACTAAGTTTTTGCTTTCCCTTTTTGGTATTGTTGGAGCTTTTATCATGCTCCACATATTCGGTCTTAGCGCTACCCGTGACTGGAATTTTCCCATCACTTTTCTTGTTGTTATCCTCAATCCTGAGCTAGAGGATCAACTGCTCGAGGTTATCTCATTTCACTTGTACTTAAGGTAATATATTTTTAAAGTCCTTCCATCATGGAGTCAATAAATGGACTATAGACGCCACTTGGAAGATTAATCGAATTTCTTCAACTTGACTCAACACGATTTTGGAATCCATCATTTTATAGTTGAGAAATTGGCCAACTATATAAATTTCTTTTCGTTAGCATCCTCACTTTTATACTTGTTATCCAAGGATTTCCAAAAATCCTTAGTTATATTATACTTGTATATTGTACAACTTGTGCAAACAATTGAGCACATGGTTTCAACAAAAAAGTTTGAATACTTCTAAGCCTTAACAAGACTCATAGATTGCACATCTATGTCTTGTTCCTCCACATCATAAACTTTTTCAAACAAGAACCTTGCAAAGTCAAGAGTGGTTAGGTAGAACAACATCTTGTGCTGCCACTTTTGAAGTTTGATCAGTTAAACATCTATGATTTTTCAATCAAGCCACTTGGTACCGTCATAGGTACTCACATCATAGGGATGCCACCACTGATTTGTGAACTATTGTTCGTCGGGGTCTTAAAATGTGTAACATCATTGAAAACATTATTTTCTTCATTGTCATTCTCCACATTAAGTTGATTGTTGTTGTCCCCATTCACTACAAGAAAAATTGTGATTCGCGACGAAAAAATCCTGTCGCGAAACAACTTTTGCGATGGAATCCACTCCGTCGTCTTTTGGCTTGTCATATTTTCATTTGCGACGGTATTATTCTGTTGCAATTTAGCAACAGAAATAACTTCGTTGCTAATTCTAACACCATTTTGGAGATGAATATATCGTTGCAAAAAAAATGACAGAATTATTTTCCGTCGCGATTTTTGCAATAAATATTCCATCTTACTATTTTTAAATTTATTTAAAATTATTATTTTCATGACTTTTAAACTATTAATATAAAACTACAATGATATACTAAAACACTATTAATTTTAAAATATAACTTAAATCTAAAATATTATCAATTCACATTACGTTCAAGTAATACTAATACTACATTATCAATCCATATTTACTAAGTAATAATAGTCATTTCAAAATCAAAACAACAGTATAATAGTAGCCTTTAAATTTTAAATTTCATCTTGTACATTTGCAAGAAACATTTCGCCTTATTTCAAATTCTAAAATCAAGGCTTCCTTCAAGTTAGATATCATCGGCTCCTCATTCGTCGGTAGATGGAAGATGATCCTGCTAGCGAAAGAAGAAACTATTCATACTACATAAACATAAACATAAATCATGGAAGCAATTTTCCACTCCAATTGGCAATATGGGAGAAGACATTTTGATAGATCAATTTTAAGCTTGTTAAAAAAAAAGTACGAGCAAAATGAGAAACGGTCAACGAAAATTCAAGTCATGTGTCATATACACTTTCTTTAAAATTGATTCGTTACCTCCTAAGGGTACTAGGAAAGTTGTAACGTTAGTCTCCCAAGAAAAATTGAATTAACAACAATATAGTTAAGCGCTCAATAAATATTGCTATCGGCAAACTTGAACAAATGGAGCACGTACTTAAGAATTTTGGGAGAGGTTGGTAGAATGTTTTCAAAGAATTTCTAGAGAGTACAAGAGGGAAAAACTAGGGGCTCGTTAACTAACTGGAGAGTTTCTCCAGGTTTATGAAAAACTAGAGAATTTGAGAATCAAAAACAAAAAATGTGTTTAGTAGCATAATTTTTCATTTTAAAAACGGCAGATGTTTTATAGTTTTCTAGAAAAATAGAACTTTTGAAAATTATTTTCTAAATGGAAAAAAAATCTCTATGATCTATTTGACTATATATCACTATAACCATATTTTCACAATTATCTACTTATTGTTATAAATAATTAAAATATTTGACCATTATATTAGTGGGTTTAGTTATTTTTCGTAGTTTTTAGGATCCTACATGTTGCATGATGAAGTGTTCTATTACGAGATGAATGAGAATGCCCCGTGTATCTTTCTGCTAAATTTTACATACTAGTTTTTCTCAAGTTGGCGGAGATTTGTGGGGAAGAGAGACGCAAGTCGGAGAGCGCAGGTCTAGTTAGGGTTAATAGAAAAATATTTAGATTTGTTCAACAATAAAAACAATAGGAATTTGCCAAGGACCTTGTGGTTCAGTGGCATCAAACCCTTCACTTTCCTATTCAAAAACAATAGGAATTTTGACCTAACACTACTACAGAAACAACATATAACATCGGTTTTTTGAAAAACCGACGTTAAAAGTGAAATAATAACATACGACATCGGTTAATTAAATAACCGACGTCGTATGTCTTCCACGAAAAAATTAATAATAAAATAATTAATTAAAATAATAATAATAATAAAATAATAGATCAGCGGCAACCTTTTGCAAGCTTGCAAATTTTATAATTTGAGTAATACCTCCCGGTCACTTCCTACATTTTCTACTCCATGCTTACATTGCACACTTTGGCCTTGTTTGGTAAAATAGTTAGCTTATTAGCCAATTTTGACTTATTTGACCATTATTAGCCGTATGACTTGATTAAAAAATCAATATAAGTGTTTGGTAAATAAGTTTTTTGTAACTCCAAAATGCTAAAATTCAAAAAATTGCTTAAAGTAATTTTTTCAATTCTCTTTTTGAGAAAAAAGAAATTATACCGAACAGCTATCAGCTAATTTAGCAAACAACTTTCTACAATCAGCTAACAACTATTTACCAAACAAGGCATTTGATTCATTTAAAAAATATGAGTCATAATTTTTATTACTTTCTTTTCTCCTCTTCAATAAAATCAATACACGTAACGGGAATTTAATTTAATTTAATTTTTTTTTTTAGGAATAAGGTTCAAATTGGCCACTGAACGTAACTTGAAAGTGCAATTAGGCCACTGAACCTAAAAAATGTGCAATTAGGCCATTGAACATTCCAAATGCATGCAATTTCACTTGATAGTAGGTTACTTCCCATTTCATGAGGTTGTCTGCTTACATGGATGGTGATGTGCATTTTAAAATAATTTTTAATAATAAATATAAAAAATAAAAATTAAAAATAAAAATATATTAATTTTTAAATATTTTTAATATTAATTTTTAAATATTGTAATATTTTCAATTAATTTTTATTTTTAAAGTTTACTACTCCCTCCGTCCTATTTTACCTGTCCTATTTACTATTCATTGGTCAAACCAACTCTTTCTTTATTGCTTATTTTCTTTAGTAATTTTTTATTATTTTTAAATTTAATTTTTTGTGTTTAATAGTACTTTTGATGTAGTTTCTAAATATATAAATTTTATATATTAATACTAAACTTAATATTATGAAAAATTGGATTAAAAATAACTTCAGTCAAGCATCGTTAAACGAACCAGACAACCAAAATGGGACGGAGGGAGTATTTAATAAATATTAAAAATTAAAATTAAAAATTAAAAAATATTAATTTTTAAATATTTTTTAACATTTTAATTAATTTTTAATATTTTCAATTAATTTTTAATTTTTAATTTTAAAATTTATTATTAAAAATATTTTAAAATGTCAACTCACCATCCATGTAAGCAGGCAACATTATAAAATGGAAGGTAACCTGATATGAGGTAAAATTGTATGCATTTGGAGTGTTCAGTGGCCTAATTGCACACTTTTTTCGTTCAGTAGCCTAATTGCACTTTTAGGTTATGTTCAGTGGCCAATTTGAACCTTATTCCTTTTTTCTTTTTTTTTTAAGAACGGAGTTTAACTCCCTTAAAATCCATTTATCATTTTTCTTCTAATTTCGAAAGTTTACAAGGCACCTGACTTACAAAATAAAAGAAAAAGAGAAAATTGTAATTTTTGTCCCTCCATAATATCTCAATTATTAATGTCACCCCTAAATTATTAGTGGTGTAAATGTTGTCCCTCAATTTTCAAAAACGATACATATATTGCTCCTCCCGTAACGAAGGAGGGGCAATATTTACATTACGGGAGGGACAATATATGTACTGCTTTTTAAAATTAAGGGACAATATTTACACCACTAATAATTCAGGGATGACATTAATAATTAACATATTATAAAGGGACATAAATTAAAATTTTGTCAAAGAAAAATAAAAAAATCAAATCACATAAACTTTCACATCATCTTGCAAAGGCCAAACTTTCAGCGATTTGTTTAGAAGTTTAAATCCTGTCTCCATGAGAGTATGAGACCTTAACCGTTACGCAGCGGCAATAATCTACCACGTGCACATGACACCTATTCTAGCACTTTTGGACCAGTGACCACCAGCCACATCATACACGAAGAGTCGAAGAGCCAACCATTAAGAAGTCTAACCAATAACGAGCTTCCTTTCCGTAGTCCCGCCTACATTGTAAAACCCCGCTATAATTTAATAGAATTTCGAGTACCAAAATGCAAAAAACGCTTTATTTTTATTATTTTTTTTTTGAGAAACTTTATTTTTATTTTTAGTTCTAAAAATCAGATATCCCGCTGCTTTGTACACAAGCACACAGTCGACAGATTAAGGAAAGTGCCGTAGCGGAAAGCGGGGAGTGCTTCACTGGACACGTACTCTCTCCGGAGAGTTTTTCTGAGGATTTTTTGGGAGAATTTGAAGGTTTTAATCACATCATGAATCGGCGAAACGATCCCAACCCATTCGATGAGGAAGAGCAAGAAGTCAATCCATTTTCGGTAACCGACTAACCTCTTCTTCCTCTTTCACTGCGGATTCTTAGCTTTTTTCCTTTTCCTGTTTAATTTGCGTGCGATTTGTTCGCGGATTGTGGTATCTTGCGGAGTTGCACTGGTGTTTCGGGGAACAGGGCGTCGGTTTTGTGATCTAGATCTTAGAAGTATGTTTTAGTGCATTTCTGAATTAAAAGTAAAGTTTAAGGGCGCTTTTTGTCTATAGCTAATATGGTGTGAAGTCCGTGTTGGATTTTATAAAATGAAAGCTAAAGAAATGTGAATTTTCTGAAAATTTATGTGAAGACGTTGTGATCTGAATGGTGCCTTGCTGTGGATGGCATTGTTTTGCGTCGATCTCTGTTTACAAAACGTTATTGTTTGTGACTCTAAGCATGGTAGGAGGTGTTCAACCCTCCCCTCACATAGTCACATGTACCCGAAAAAAAAAAAAGTATTGAAATTAAAATTGAAACAATAAAGAATTGCTAAGAAAAAAAATGAAGTTAGAACATATAATTGAACTGTGAAGTAAAGCAAGGCAGGAACCTTCAGTGTTGTTACATGCTGTTAGATGTTGGTAATGTGGCCAGTGGATTGAACAAGTCAACAAGATATGTTACATTCTTAACCTATCTTAAGTGAAGGGTGGAACATATATACTTTAAGAGATTTTTTTATTTTATAAAGGAATAAGATTATAGTTTCTCTCTTCCCATCATCCCATGCCTTTAGGGGGACAGAGGCTTCACTTAAATCCTTGTAGTTCAAATGCCAAGAATAATTATCATTGACCTACAAATTTTATGAATGCGGTAGAGCATTTGGATAGGTCATATACTTGATTGAAAACTGCTTCACTAAATATTGAAATGGGTGAAATGTTTAAGATCATTATAATTGGTCATCAAGTTTTTATTTAATTTTTTTATTTTTATTTTGTGGTAATGGAAATCTGCCATATGGATCTTAATCATCTTATCATTGCTTGTGTTTGACTTGGGAGGATTTTTTTCTTGGTGACTTGCACCATAATTTCTGAATGCAAGATATCCTTATCTTCTATGTCTTTCATTTGCAGAATGGTGGTAATGCTCCAGGATCAAAATCACGCATTCCTCAAATGGTTGCTAATACTCTTGGTTTTGGTCAGAAACATGATGCCACTGTTGATATACCACTTGATTCAATGAATGTAATGTAATTAATAATACAGCAGAGTTTTTTTTTTTTTAACAAATGATGCCACTATTGATATACCAATTGAGTCTGATGTCGTATAATTGTGTATTAGGACCCCAAGAAAAAACAGAAGGAACTGGCAGCTTGGGAAGCAGATTTAAAAAGGAGGGAAAGGGTCAGTTCCAAAGTTGTGTTTGAATGCTCATATTATGAGATCTATTACATGTTATATTTATTGAGAATCAATATCAGTTTCCTAGTGATCAAAAGGATTATGAAAGACTGTTATACAGGTTTTATTTTTTATTTTTTAAATATTACTTACTCAAAAGTAAAATCAAATATGGTTTTTGGTATCCGTTCTCGATGATCTGTTTAGATTTTTTAAGTACTGCTTGATTGAGTTTGGAGTGATATTATGCAAGGTTACAAGTAGCTTCTAATTTTGCAGGACATCAAGCGCCGAGAAGATGCTGTTGCTGGAGGTAAGCTATGTGATACACAATATTAGTAATGATTCTACAGACCATTTTTCTTCTCTGGATTGATTTGTTCTGTTGCTTCATTTTAGCTGGTGTCCCTGTCAGTGATAAGAACTGGCCTCCTTTTTTCCCAATTATACACCATGATATAGTCAATGAAATACCAGTTGAATCTCAGAAAATGCAGTACTTGGCTTTTGCCAGTTGGTTAGGTATGTTCGCTTTTCCTTGTTTGTTTTGTTTTTGTTTGTAGCATTTTACCAGTTTGAGAATAGCCTTTTGCCCAAAACCTTACTTCCCATATTTAATTCTCACCTCAGTTGGATTTTTTTTAATAAATAATTCCCAGAAGAGTCTATTATGCAGCTTTCTTCTTACTGTACTAATATAAGCAGTGTGTATCTCTATGGGGAACTGTTTTTCTCTTCAATGTGATTAGTTAGGCTTCTTGTTGTCATGTTTGGGATTTGGTCTACCAAATGAACCACTGCTTGTGCAGTTGTGCCATATGGAAGCCTTTGGATGAACCTTCCTCAAATGTATATAAAATTTCTTGCTGGCTTTAGTCAAGTTTAACTTATGTGAAAAATACTTTTCAAAAGTTTCCCAACTGTGAAACTAATTATTGCTAAAGCAACTAACAAGTAGTCAAGTACTTTTCACTCTTGTCAATAACTTCACTTTTCTCAACAAGGACTTTGGTTTAACCAAAAAGAATGGATCAAGACAAGAGAAGAAAAAATTTTAATAGCCTACTGGAGGTTGTAAGGATGCGGTTGAAAATTGTTTGACTTATTAATTATTATTGAAGAGGAGAAAATAATTAAAATAATTATGCCTGGAATTGGGAGGGTAAAGAATAAAGTCCATGTTTCTCTTGTGCTTGAACACCCTTTAGTGATTCAAACAGCCAAATATGCATTCTTATTTTACTCATTATATCTTGTGAAACACCATATTATATGCTTTGCACACTTTATTAATCTTAACCTATCAATTTACATTAAGTTCACGTTTGAGCTTATCTTTGGTTAGGTTTGTTTGTTTTGTTTGTTTGTTTGTTGTTTGTTTGTTTGTTTTTTTTTTTTTTTTTTTTTTTTTTTGTGTGTGTTACACAGTCTTCTCCCACTCCAAAGGAAATGTGTTCATTTTAAATTTCCAATAAATGTCTGTGCAGGTATTGTTCTTTGCCTTGTATATAATATTGTCGCAGTGACTGTTTGTTGGATAAAGGGTGAAGGTGAGGTTTTTTCTTCATTCCCACATTTCTTATGACATTTTTTTTTGGGTTGGGGCATTCGTTTTTGTGGGAAACAGGTTGAAATGACTTCAGTAAATTACTGACATCGCGACTTCTACAGGTGTCAAGATCTTCCTACTTGCTATAATATATGCATTAATGGGGTGTCCCCTATCCTATGTTTTGTGGTACAGGCCCCTTTATAATGCAATGAGGTATCCAGCATTGTCTTACCATCAATCCTAAAATCTGCAGTCCCTCGTATCCCAAATAGGTTCTACTTATTGTTATGAAAATGACTGTTTTGCTACTTGTCTCAATTTCCAGGACCAACAGTGCACTCAAATTTGGTTGGTTTTTCCTGTTCTACTTGGTATGCGTTGCTGACAAGCAATAAACTTATTTTTAACTTTACATATGGTTGTTACATAAGTTCTTAAATTTTCTGTTGCAGCTCCATATTGGATTTTGCATATTTGCTGCTATAGCTCCTCCGATTGTCTTTCATGGAAAATCATTGACGTAAGTTTGTTTATGCTTTCTAAATTGACTTTGCAATACTGGAAGTAATGTTTTATGAATGGTGTAGGCTTAACTAATTATGACATCTATGGGGATAATAAATATGAGCAACTTGTCCTCTTAGAATTGATTGTGAGATAGGATTGTTACTGGTTNTTTTTTTTTTTTTTTTTTTTTTTTTTTTTTTTTTTTTTTTTTTTTTTTTTTTTTTTTTTTTTTTTTTTTTTTTTTTTTTTTTTTTTTTTTTTTTTTTGTGTGTGTTACACAGTCTTCTCCCACTCCAAAGGAAATGTGTTCATTTTAAATTTCCAATAAATGTCTGTGCAGGTATTGTTCTTTGCCTTGTATATAATATTGTCGCAGTGACTGTTTGTTGGATAAAGGGTGAAGGTGAGGTTTTTTCTTCATTCCCACATTTCTTATGACATTTTTTTTTGGGTTGGGGCATTCGTTTTTGTGGGAAACAGGTTGAAATGACTTCAGTAAATTACTGACATCGCGACTTCTACAGGTGTCAAGATCTTCCTACTTGCTATAATATATGCATTAATGGGGTGTCCCCTATCCTATGTTTTGTGGTACAGGCCCCTTTATAATGCAATGAGGTATCCAGCATTGTCTTACCATCAATCCTAAAATCTGCAGTCCCTCGTATCCCAAATAGGTTCTACTTATTGTTATGAAAATGACTGTTTTGCTACTTGTCTCAATTTCCAGGACCAACAGTGCACTCAAATTTGGTTGGTTTTTCCTGTTCTACTTGGTATGCGTTGCTGACAAGCAATAAACTTATTTTTAACTTTACATATGGTTGTTACATAAGTTCTTAAATTTTCTGTTGCAGCTCCATATTGGATTTTGCATATTTGCTGCTATAGCTCCTCCGATTGTCTTTCATGGAAAATCATTGACGTAAGTTTGTTTATGCTTTCTAAATTGACTTTGCAATACTGGAAGTAATGTTTTATGAATGGTGTAGGCTTAACTAATTATGACATCTATGGGGATAATAAATATGAGCAACTTGTCCTCTTAGAATTGATTGTGAGATAGGATTGTTACTGGTTAGTTGATACAACCACCCGTATGACACAAGTCACACAACTTTAGTTTCAGTATATAGATGCAAGCTCTCCTTTTAGAAGGGAGGTGTACAGGAAAAATTTTATTGTCTGAACTGCTATAAAATTGGTTTTTGTTCTTGAAACTTCATTGGCTAACAGTTGCATTTTCTTTCCATCTGTTCCAGGGGCATCCTTGCTGCAATTGACGTCTTCTCTGACCACGTATTGGTTGGGGTAAGTTGTGCGGTTATAATGTTTTTTTTTTCCCTTCCGAGTAGCATACCTTTGATATCCATATTGTTTATTTGCAGATATTCTATCTGGTTGGATTTGGCTTGTTTTGCTTAGAAGCATTGCTAAGCTTGTGGGTGCTTCAGGTTTGTGACTATAAAAATGGCATTTACACACTGTTATGTTCAGTACATAGTACATTTGACTGCATTCTTGTGAGAATGGATGCTTGCAATTGGATTGTGTGCAAAGTTATCTTTCCTTCTCTGCTGTAACTTATTCGCAAAGCCGCAGCACAAATATTGGCTTCAGGAGATGAAAATGACGTACGTGCATTTACACTAAACTTTCATATCTGGCTTGCTTAAACCTTTCATTACCTTTTCATTTGTGCAGAAAGTTTACATCTATTTCCGAGGGCATAATCACGGGTAATCCAAGCTTTCGGTTCCTGTGTTTGTGTGGATATGTGAAGAAACAATATATCAAGGTGCTATCTGATGTATTTGATTGAGTTATACATACACTGTCTTGTGTTGTTGGCAGTAGTATATTTTGTATAAAATTTGTGAATGGTTTTTATGTTGTGACTAGTACAATAGTTCAACCCTTCTTCCTTACTAATGCAGTTTTGTGGCTATATTATTTGTATGCTCAAAACAGTATTTTCGTTCCATTCGATCGTCTGTAACAGCCTTAGGTTCTCATAACTGAAAATTCAATCGATAATGGATTCATTTTATTCTACCTCTTGTACTTTTTGGTGGCGAATGGTGGCTGAGACTTGAGAGGGATGGATTTTGTATGGGTTGAACACTTGAACTGTTGAAGAAAAAATTTGTTGATTTTTTATCCTATTTAATGTAACGGGTTATGTATAGCTTTGCAAAATGATATATTGGACCTAAGTACCTAATGATGATATATTGGACCTAACGAAATATAAACGATAAGATTGGTACTTTGGTTTGGAATTTGTTTTGAAATTAATAGCTTTGCAAAATGATATATTGGACCTAACGAAATATAAACGATAAGATTGGTACTTCGGTTTGGAATTTGTTTTGAAATTAAGGTTTGCTAGTAGCTAATAAGTTTAAAAAGATATAAAAGGACATTTTTATAAATTTATATATTCAAATAAATAGTGATATATATATATTATATATAGGGAAAAATGTAATTTATGCCCCCTTCATAATATGTCAATTATCAATGTCATCTCTGAATTATTGTGGTGTAAATATTGCCCCTCAATTTTAAAAAACGGTACATATATTGGCAATATTGCCTCTCCCATGGTGTAAATATTGCTCCTCCTTCGTTACGGGAGGGGCAATATATGTACTGTTTTTGAAAATTGAGGGACAACATTTACACCACTAATAATTCAGGGGTGACATTGATAATTGGCATATTATGGAGGGGCAAAAAGTACAATTTTCCCTATATATATATATATATATATATGGATTGGTATTAATTTGATATCAAACTAAATCTTTGAACATGTGTAAGTATGACGTTTTAGTAGGTAATGTATGATATTTAAAATAAACAAAATTAATAATAAATGAAGAGTTATTAGGCTTATGATAAAGTTTGTTAAAAAATTAATTGCAAAAATCCGTTAGTAATTAATTACTCCGGTAGCAGGTGGCGGAGATTTAATATATCGCCCTCCACCTGCCCTTCCACTACACACCAGGTACGCTATCAACGTACAATTCCGTACTATTCAAAATTAAAGAAGGGAAAATTGCCAAAACTTTTTTTTTTTTTAAATAGAAAATTGCCAAAACTTAAATTTGGAAGGTAGGAAAATTTGGCAATAAGCCAATAATATACTCACGTACTTCGTATAAAATAAGAAATAGGGTTCTGAATTCTGATGCAAAAGACAAGCTAAAACAACAGAGACTAACTTTTCTATGGCCGAGAAAGCTAAGAAGCTGTGTTACGAGAGGAGGGCGGCTTGCATCATGAAGAAAGCAATGGAGTTGCAAATACTGTGCAGTCTGAAAGTTGGTGTTGTTATCCTGAGCCCTGACGGCAAGCTGGAGAGTTGGCCCCCTGAACTCAACGACGTGAAGGCTTTACTCGATGCTTGCAAGGAAATGGGGCCTAGGGTTAAGAGCGAGAAAAGGAAAGATCAGGCGGTCGAGACTTCTTCTCACAGTTGCCGGGAAATCTTGGTTTCAAAGCTCCAGCTTTTGAAGCAGAGGGAGGAGTTGTTTAAGGGCAAAGAGATTGCAACAGCTTCCCGAGGGGGAGAAACTCTGGTGAGAAGCAAGAAAAGGAAAGATTTTGGTGAACAAGGGTGCCTGGAAATCTTGAATTCAAAACTCCAGCTTTTGAAGAAGAGGGAGATGGTGTTCTTAAATCGTTCTGGCAATTCAGAAGCATCTGCTGAGGGCAAAGAGATTTTTTCAATGGAAGAAGGAATTGAATCACTCTGTGATGGTATACTTCTGACACAAAACCTTTATGATGATCTTCATCTTGGGGGTAAGGGCAAAGGAATTGCTACAATGGATTCAGGTATCCTCCAACGTTTTTGAGAATGTATTATAAAGTGTTTATCCCTTGAACTACAATCATTCATTATACTATTGAGCATTGACCTAAGGTTTATTTTAATATAATGAATGTTGATTTTGATCCATTGAATGTTCATTTTTTAATGTCATTATTTATATATTGAATATTCATTTTCAAGTATGTTACTTAAAAATGAAGGAATAAGGGTCAAATAGGTCATTAAACTACACACAATAATGCAATTAGGCCACTGAACTTAAAAAACCTACAATTAAATTCTTAAACTATTCAATTTTATGCAATTCTTTCAATTTACAGGTTTCTAACAGGTAACCCTAAATTTATTTATTTTAAATAAATAATTATTAAAAAAACAGAAGCCGGAGACGAAGAGGTTTCTTCGTCTCTGGCCATGGAGACCTAGAGAGGAAGAAACCTCTTCATCTCCGGCCATGGAGACAAAGAGGTTTTTCTTCAGGTCTCCATGGCTGGAGACGAAGAGAGGGCTTTTTTTTTTTAAAATATAATTATTTAATTTTTAAAAAAATATTTTAAAATTTGAGTTACCTGTTAGAAACCTGCAAATTGGAGAAATTGTTTGAAATTGGATGGTTTAGAGATTCAATTGTATGTTTTTTAAGTTCAATGGCCTAATTGCATTATCGTGTGTAGTTCGATGGCCTATTTGATCCTTATTCCAAAAATGAACCTTTAATACATTTAAAATGAATCTTTAGTATAATAAAAATTAATATTTGTTAGTTGTCCACATTATAATTTGCCATTCAACTATAGGCCTAAAAGTAATTAAACTTGTAAACTATAAAAAGTTCCAATTAGGCACCTCAATTTCTCGCTTTGATGCAATTTAACCTATAACTTCTTAAAGTGATCCAATTAGATCAATTCAGAGATAAACTTAAGGTAATGGTAGTTATGTGTTGATGTAATTTTTTTTTTTTCAAAATATAATTAAAATATTTATATATATATATATATATATATATATATATATATATATATATATATATATATATATAAAAGCACAAATTGTCACCTTCTGCACCGATGGTGAAAGAAGGAGGCTTCTCCGTAAATTTTTTATTTTTATCTTTTAAAACTATTTATTTATTTGAATATAAAGATATTTTAAAGTTTTTATTTTTTATTTTTTATTTATAAATTAATTCTTTTTAATTAAAAAACTATTTTTATCCGTTACTTGAAGGTAATTGGTTAATTTGCTCAATTGCATCAAAATGAAGTTGATATGTCTAATTAGAGATTTTTATAGTTTAGGAATTTAATTACTTTTTGCCTTATAGTTGAAGATTCTATTTAACCTTTTCCCCTTTCTCTTTTCCTATAGCATTTAAATCATAAAATGATTACTTCCTGTGATAGAAAATCTGAGTCAGAAGCACTAAGTCAAGATTCGACCCACCTTGTCAGATTTATCTAGTAGAGAAGTACAAAATCTACGAGAAATGTTGTTTGTTCTTTTGTGATAAGAGTTGTTAGACATGCTCTTGAAGGTCCTTTGACATCAAGCAAACATACTTTTTTGCTCCAACACCAATAAGATAATTCCTTGTTTGAAAAGAGAAATGATTCTTAACCACTAGTCAAAAGCGTGTGGCGAAAAAGGAGAAAATGACAGCTTTTGGACATCTACCACTTCAGAAGGCACCAACACAAAGATTTTCAAATGTTCTAATGGATATATTAGAAATGGAGCAAGCTGACCTGCGAAGACGAATAAACAAGGAGGACTCAAGCGGACCTAGGGTCCCGAGGTAGAGCCCCATGCTCAACCCAAGTGACCTAGGCCGAGCCCATGCTTGGGCCTCGACCCACCAGGCCCCAGACCTCAACCAAGGCCGCAACCCAACGCCTCGACTGGGGGTGCTCGGTTGGGGTGCCGAGGGGGTGCCCGGGAGGTGCTCGGTCGGGCGCGGTCCAAGTTTGTTACAACCAACTCCCCCTTTTTAGGGAGGTGGTTAGGAGGCTAGTTAGTATAAAAACATACTCCTTTGTCTTGTTAAGACATCATAAAATCATGGTAATAGCATTACACACCTCTTGTAATCATCTTACGCAACACATTAATACAAGATTATCTTCGTGATACACATATTCTTTGTCTTTTCTATCGTATTATTATCCATTTATTATTTATTTCATTTATCAAGTTTATTAATTCGAATCCCCGGGTTAATTAGGGTCACACTTGTGTGAGACCGTCTCACGGATCCTTATTCGTGAGACGGGTCGGGTCGGATCAAAGCACCATGCAAATGTCATATTTATATGTGCATATCTCATACTTATATGCTCAAATATAACACTAATCAAGAATACAATTTTTGTTACTTATAAGAGAAAAAGTAATACATTTTTCATAATAAGTAATGTTGACAAGTGCCCCTTACTTATAAGGGCAAATATAATACTTTTGAGGCAAAATGTAATACTTTTAAATCGAAATGTAAAAGTATTGTATTTTCCCTTAAAAGTATTACATTTACCCTTATAAGTAACAAAAATTTTATTCCTGATTAGTATTACATTTGAGCATATAAGTATGACATTTGTGCATATAAGTGTTACATTTGCATCCCAACCCGACCCGACCCGACTCGTCTCATGGTGAGACGGTCTCACACAAGTTTTTGCCGGTTAATTAAATTCATCACGTACAAATTTCAAGACCTTTAGCTCTATTTAAAGAACCACTCCTTAAGCGTGAAGGATTAACAAGAATACGCATGAGTACTTGATAGTTGATACACATAGAACTTCAAAAAGCTTTCAACACTTCAAAGAATCATTTAAATTCTATCCAGTTCTTAGCCTCTTTGACTAATACTATTTGAGATCGTCTTCTACATCTCTCAGAATGACTTTGTGGATGACCCTTAGAAATGGTTGTGGGGTAGTGAAGAGAACAAGCAGCTTGGTACGTGAAAAAAGTCATTCAAAGAACTATCATTGGTGGATAGTAGTAGCCTATTAGTTAGTTTTGTCTGCAACTAGCTAGTATGAAAGGCTATTGTTTTCACTTGTATTGGGAATAATACTAGTCGAACCTCCTATTTTAAGCAGAAAAATGGAGTGTATATGAATTGCCCGAACAATGATAAAAATTCTTGACTCTCTTTCTTTCTCCCTTTTTTTTTCTTTTTTTTTTTTAAAAAAAAATCTTATACGCCGTACTTGTTTATTAGCTAAGCTTATACACACAAATGAAGGAATCAATCAAATGAGGTCCAAATCTAGATAGCCATGGTTGTATCTTCTATTGATGGACAACCTCAATGATAGCGAGTGGTATATATCTTTAAAATTTATTTATTTTTTTTGCAAAAATATTACAAAAATTTTTGTACTATTCTACAAATAAAATATAATTCCATATAATTAAAAGCCATCTAAGCATAAGGATGCCACATTTAAACTTAGTTGGTGTCACATTAGTGATATCATGCTAAATAAATAATAATAAGATCTAATTGCACAATGCATATAATAAGTTTAGCGGCCTTCTTGGAGCTTTTTTTCATTGGACTTGGGTGGCTAGTTGATTTTTTTTCCCAAACAATCAAGGATGATGATGTAAAGTTCTATACAAAAAAGGCCAATTATAAATGTTGGGCGGAGCCCCATAAAGGCCAAGTCTAACACCTAGTGGTTAGGGTATTGTTGGGTAGAGTGTTAAACAATGAATTACCTAGAAACTCAACTTGAATTTGTATATATTCTGATGATATGTACATGAAGAGTAGAGCTATATATTTATACAAGATAAGAACTAACTCTAGCCACAGATTCCAAACACCAAAACCTAGGGCTAAAAGTGATTCTCTCAACTATCACCCTATTTCTCTAAACCACCCCCTCCCCACCCCCCACCGAAGTTGGAACATAGATTGCAATCATGCCCAACTTGTTACATATGTATCACATAAACCTAGGACTCCACATCTAGAATCATACGTCTTGAACCACGTTGTACCGAGTCAGTCCACAATGCACCTTATCGTACCAACAAAGCTTCCACAGAGCTAAAAACCAAGCCAAACACCAAAACCACAGCGCACATGCCTCTCGCACCACAAACCATTAGCGCTGCCTAAGACCAGTGTTTTCTTATTTTCTTATTGTGTGCACACAAACTGGTTCATCCTGAACCATTCTTCTTCACCCTCCGGCCTTCCACAACAGCCGCGGCATATGCCAGGTCCGCACCACTCTTGGCACCTGTGTTGCCCATCATCGCAGCACCCCTATTTACTCACACTAAACAAGCTACACTGACTCATTTTTCATACTATACCCTAGCATTGCTCCAACTACGACACTAATCCCATACCAAATTAACTTAAAAGACTTATTAACACGACAAACAGAACAACACAAAACAAAAACCTACTGCCTAATTATTCTCCTTATCAGCTTCATCCTTCTCCAGGGACGGTAACCTTTTGACCATTAATCATCATTTTCTAGCACAAACCTACTGCTATCTACGCCATCTCTTCCATTATCATAAACTGCTGGCAACCACCAATTCCACACCATCGGCCACAACCACCACCGACTACTGTTGTTGTCCAGTGTTGGCAGCAAGGCTGTTTGCGGCTTACGCGCGCACGGCGCTTCTGATCTTCGTCGCGGCTCCTCCATCTAGCTCGGACCTCCCTATGGTCTTGGACTACAATCAGAAGTGCATCAACTCGCTCCAGAGTTTGTTGCAGAACCGCAACATTCACTTTCTCCAGCTAGCTTCGATCATCCAACCGTGAGCCCCAGAGTCGCCGGTTAACTCTGTACCCCCTCGCCGCTGCAAAGAAAAGAGGTAAATCGCACTACAAAGATTATTATGTGATTTGCAAAATTCTGCCAACACATGCCCCAAGTCTTAGAAACCAATCCAATAGGACTCCAAAAAATACCTTCAAACAATTTTGCATTCTTGTTGAGTTTGAACACTAAGTTTAACCAATGAATTTGATAAGCCTTTTCAAATTAAGTTCAACTTATTTAGACCCAATATTAAATTAAGTAGGTAAAAATATGTCTAGCAACTTCAAAAGTTGGTGCTACTTAACAAGGTGTTAAAAGATTATCCTAGCACGTACAAAAAGATAGTTGGGGCTCACATTATCATGAACAATAACAATTCCTCTTAACACTCTAACTACCACTTCTTAAGACATTTAATGCAATTATAACTCAATAGTATATTCGAAATTTTTTAGAGACAAATTTAGATATTAAAGTTTCTTCTCAAAATTATTCGAAATATAACCAACTACCTTTAAGTTTATTTGTTAGTTTATAAAATATAAATAATTTTTAAAATCAAATGACAATCATATGACAAATTATTGGTCCACACAGTGCCGTGTGGACCATAATAAAAAGTACATTTTTAATATACTAAAAGTACATTATTCGTGTATTGAATGCACATTGTATAAAATAATATACTTTCAATACTCAAATAGATGTACATTTTCTGAATATAATGTACATTTTTAATATACTAAAAGTACATGCATTATTTGATAGGATGGTTCACACAACTGTCTGGACCATGATTGCAATCATAACTACCGTTATTAGTTCAATTTAATTACTATTATTCATGTGTGACACAAATTAAAGATATATCCATGCATGCTCCAATAATTTTGCATAAAATATCTTGAAAAAATCTAGCAAAAACTACTTTTTCTAATTAACTACTTGCCCTTTAGGCACTGGCTTTTGGCCTTTCATACGAGATACTAACATAAAGTGAAAACATTTTGAAAACAAGTGAGATGGGGAGTTTATGATTTGCGTAGTGTTGCCTTTGTAATCTAAGTATTGCACTTTTCCAAGAACAGCAACCCCACCCAAGAAGTTTTTAATTTTTTTCTCAATTGGGACCATCTAATTAAACATTTAGAACCATGGTGGGGTGTGTTATGCGCTTTATATATTATATATATAAAGTAGAATAAATTTGATTTATTTTAAAATATTCAAAAATTAAATATGATCAAATTATTAGTTGAAAAATAAAATGTTCATGTAATTACACAATTAAAAATAAAATTATAGCTTATAACTGTTAGTGGGTACGATTTGACTAATTGATAACATTAGGTGATTATAGAAAGATGTTTCGTAAATTAGCTGATAGCTGATTACATACAAAATGACTTTCTTAAAAAAGCTAATAGAAAAAGTTGTTTTGAATAAATTTTTTGAATTTTAGCGTTTTGGAGCAATAAACTGTACGGTTACAAAAAGCTAAGTAATCAAATACTTATATTAATTAGTTATTTAACCAAGTCAAATAACTAAGAGTGGTCAAACAAGTCAAAATTGTCTTATAAGTTAACTATATTATATTACTAAACAGGCCAATATCATCAAAATCAATTGGAAAAAGAATTAGGACTACTATTCTATATAACCTCAAATTAAAGCACTAAGGCAACGTTGAGCTTTAAAAAAATATAAAATTTTAAAAGCATAATATTACTATCAATTTAATTTTTTATCTTCAGTTTGATATCATAGCATATTAGAGTTCGAAAATGAAATATATAAAATAAGAATCAATTTACATTACGAATAACAGCTAAATTTACATCACAATAGATAACAAATATTATTTTTCTCTTTTGTTACTTCAGCTAGGTCAATAGACAAATTATATCCGAGGCTAGGGGCCGAGATCCATGTTGTAAGGTCGTAGATTTTGATATATGTTAATTTTAGTGTATTATATATTCAATTTTTTGTGTATTACATATTCATTTTTAGTAAGTGCATTATCTACTACTAATAAGAGCCAAAGAGGTTAGGCCTAAAATTGGTAGAAAAAATGGCGGTCAAATTATTTAATCAAATGGATGGTTCAGATGAATTATTTAATCAAATAGATGGTTAAGATAATTCAGATTAATATTATTAACAGAGATTACCTAATTTAACCTTACTTTTATGGTTATCCGTTAAGTTTTCCGTTAAATATTCTTTTCTCCGTTAATATTCCGTTAACTTTTAACTTACCCATTAATTTCTATAAGAAAGGTCTTAGGTTCGAACCTCATCTCAATCAAATTTGACATAATTAAGTTTCTCACTCTATTTTACTCTTATTAAATTACTAGTTTTATACGCGCATTGCGCGTATGGTTAATGCCCAATGTTTATATTTACATAAATATTTGAAAGTATATCAATGCAAGATTATATAGGAGAAGTTTATACATAGGTAATTGAATGTCGATTTTTTTTATTTAAATATCTAACTCAAAGTATATGAATCCAAGATAATATAGAAAATTCATTATAATTATTACTAAAATAAATGTTTGCAACCTTGTAAAATCGATAGTCTAAATATTTGGTCTAAAAATGATAGTCTAAATAAATACTACTTTTTATTTGAATTTTTCTAAGTGTTCTTAATTCTCTTTTGAGTAACATTGCCATTGTCTCCATCTTTACTATTTGTTCTCTTCCTTTTTGTTGGTAGTGTGTTGTTTGCAATTCGGTTATTGTTGGTAGCATAGATGACAACGTCATGCAATGAGATTATGATATAGGAGCTATGGACTTTCCTTTAGGTGTTCTGCTTGGGGTTCATTTGGTTCAACCATTATTGTTGAATGAGTTATTGTGGATAAAGAAATCCCTAGTTTAAGAAAAAAGATTAAATAAATTAATAAAAATTTGAAAATTTAAAATATTATATATTCCAATGATATTAAAAGATAGTTTCTCGCTTCAATTTGATGGGTAATGGGTTATTTGAGTACTTTCATTGCCTACAAATCCCCCAAGTAGTTAATATAATTGGTTTCAAACTATTCTTTTTTATTTTTTTCATGGTATTAAAGAAATACATATGTATCATTTTTTTGTGTAACTACTAATTTATTTAATTCAATAAGAGTAAAATAGAGCGATTCCGCTTCAATTTGTTGGGTTATTTGAGTACTCTCTTTGTCAACCGATCTCCAAGTAGTTTTTTTTTTTTTTTTGATACAATCTCCAAGTAGTTAATATAATTAGCTTCAAATTATTTTAAATTTTTTTTCATAGTATTAATAAAATACTTTGTAAATAAATATATAACATTATTTTGTACTATAACTTTGATATTTAATTACAAGATATTTTTAAAATAAGATAATGGACAATGTAATGAATATCAATTGATAAATTTGAATGTAAAGAATCTTTGCATGAGAGAAAATAAAGACAATATAACTAATGAAATTATTTCTCTTATTTAATTTAATTTTTTGATAATGAATAATTTTTTCAAATAAAGGTATTGTAGACACATAATTCTAAATTAAAGAAATACATATGTATCATTTTTTGTTGTAACTTCTAATTTATTTAATTTAATAAGAGTAAATAGAGTGAGAAACTTAATTATGTCAAATTTGATTGAGATGAGGTTCGAACCTAAGATCTTTCTTATATAAATTAATGGTAAGTTAAAAGTTAACGGAATATTAACGGAGAAGAGAATATTTAACGGAAAACTTAACGGATAATCATAAAAGTAAGGTTAATTTAGTAAATCTATATTAGTAATATTAATCTGAATTATCTTAACCATCTATTTGATTAAATAATTCATCTGAACCATCCATTTGATTAAATAATTTGACCGCCATTTTTTCTACCCATTTTAGGCCTAACTCTCTTTGGCTCTTATTAGTATAGTAGAAATAAATTAGTAGCTACAACAAAAAATGATACATATGTATTTCTTTAATTTACAATTATGTGTCTACAATACCTTTATTTGAAAAAATTATTCATTATCAAAAAATTAAGTTAAATAAGAGAAATAATTTCATTAGTTATATTGTCTTTATTTTCTCTCATGCAAAGATTCTTTACATTCAAATTTATCAATTGATATTCATTACATTGTCCATTATCTTATTTTTACAATATCTTGTAATTAAATATCAAAGTTATAGTACAAAATAATGTTATATATTTATTTACCAAGTATTTTATTAATACTATGATTTTTTTTAAAATAATTTGAAGCTAATTATATTAACTAATTGCGGATTGGTTGACAAAGAGAGTACTCAAATAATAACCCAACAAATTGAAGCGGAATCACTCTATTTTTTACTCTTATTGAATTAAATAAATTAGTAGTTAACCAAAAAATGATACATATGTATTTCTTTAATACCTTTGGAATACATCATATTTAAAATTTTTAAATTTTTACTAATTTATTTAATCTTTTTCCTTAAACTATGAATTTCTTTATCCACAATAACTCATTCAACAATAATGGTTGAACCAAATGAACCCCGAGCAGAACACCTAAAGGAAAGTCCATAGCTCTTATATCATAATCTCATTTTATGACATTGTCATCTATGCTACCAACAGTAACTTAATTGCAAATAACACACCACCAACAAAAAAAGAAGAAGACAAATAGTAAAGATGAAGACAATGACAATGTTACTCAAAAAAAAAATTAAGAATACTTAGAAAAATTCAAACCAAAAGTAGTATTTTTTTAGACTATCATTTTTAGACCAAATATTTAGACTATCGATTTTACAAGGTTGCAAACATTTATTTTAGTAATAATTATAATGAATTTTCTATATTATCTTGGATTCATATACTTTGAGTTAGATATTTAAATAAAAAAATTCGACATTCAATTACCCATGTATAAACTTCTCCTATATAATCTTACATTGATTTACTTTCAAATATTTATTTAAATATAAACATTGGGCATTAACTCATTCGCGCAATGCGCGTATAAAACTAGTATTTTGATAAATGTTCATTTTTAGTATTCTGTAAGAAAAAATAAAGCTATAATACACTAAAAATGAACATATATCAAGGTCTATTTTGTAATATGGGCTATGATAAGTTGATGCAAGATATAAGGAACGTAGCCAATCATTATTCCATGGACCATGGTCCACACATTTGTGTGAACCATAAATTAAAATACATTTTTAATATACTAAAAGTACATTATTTAAAAATACATAATTTTTTATATATATTATAAAATAATGTACATTTAGTTCACAAATAATATATTTTTAGTATATAAAAAATGTATATTACATTCATGGTCTACTCAGTTATGTAGACCCTGGTCAACATAATAATTTGTTGAACGCAGCCATGTAGGTCAGTATACCAGGTTCACAAACATAGGCCCAATAAAAAATTTTAAAGGGCCAAGCTGATTGATAAGACAATCATTATTGTGTGGACCATGGTCCACACAGCTGTGTCGCTGTGTGGACCATACTATCAAATAATGCACATTCAATATAAAAATAATGTACATTTAGTATAAAAATAATGTACATTATATTCAGGGGATGTACATTATTTGTGTACTGAATGTATATTATTTTTATAGTATAAAAATAATGTACATTCGGTACAAAAATAATGTACATTTAGTACATTAAAAATGTACATTTTATCATGGTCCACACAGCTTTGTAGACCATGGTCCATACAATAATTTGCCTTGATCAGGGAACCCAGGAGAGACCCAATTCAAAAAGGTACACTTCAATCATATGGCGGCAAATTATAGATTAGAGCTACCTTGTATTGTAAACCCTAATCCAAAACGATATATAGATTATATATCTACAGCTAACATATTATGTATTTTCAATTAATAAATTATATACTTATAAATAAATTGAAGGTAATTAATTGTAGATACATATTTTATTAATGGCGTGTATATAATATGTTAACTGCAGTCTGCAGGTACATAAATATATTAACTGTAAGTACAATGTGAACGATACTAAAGATATATAAAATGTTAATTACAGATACATAATCTGAATATTGTTTTGCACAATTGTCCATAATGCAACGTGGACCCTAGTTCATGTTATAACAATTGTAATCTGGCAGCCATTCTTTACAAGGAAGCTTCAAGGCAGGTTGGAGACTTGGGGTGGGTATGCAGAAGGTTAGTGCTGCAACAAAAATGGCTGAAGATCAACCAACCATAAACATATGGTTAACACCTCCATCACAACTACTATAACTGCCCTTTTTTCTTTCCTTCATTATATTGTTATGTTTTTTTTTTTTTTCCTGCATTTTGTCTACAAAATATTACTCTGACCTGCACTAAAATCTTGCCAGCCAGCCCAGCTAGAAGCTAGAAGCTACTTCTCTGGTTCTTCCATGATAAGTCCATATCTGCTTGCCACTTAGGCATTAGCTTTCACTATATGAGATATTAAGACATGATAGTGAGAAGGTGTTTGATTATGTGTAGGGTGAAGGGTTCATGTTTTTGGTTTTTGTAATTTAGGAATTGTAATATTTTTCCTAGAAAGCAACTTTGCTTACACTTTATGAAGCTTTTCCCACTTGGCACCATCTCTTGTTAACATTTAGAATCGTGGTGGGGCATGTTGATGTTGTGCACTCTATATATACAAAGAGAATGGAATATTAATTTGGTTAGCATAAACAAACTAAATGCCACCATTTATTATATTTAAAACCCAATGTTTAATTTCAATTTATTTTATACTTAGCTAATTCCTGTTTCGCTGGACTAATCCTCGGAGCCTGCCCCTAAAGTCACGGTAGAAGTAAACCGTGAGTCGTGCAATCAGTCAACCACCAGTTAGATCTTAATCATGTGTGTACAAGGATCCAATCCACACCTTCCATCATACTGAACCTTTTCTCCATTCATGTTTTCAGTGAGATTTGAACCCACACTACATCCTTCAGTTGTAACATCAAATCACAGAATCCGGCCCCTAGAACCATTGCAAAGGGTCAGAGGTAAATCACGAGGTGCGCAATCAGCCTAGTGCTCAAAAGGATCCAATCCAAACCTTCAATCATCTTTGGACCAACCTTGTTTTTTGAAGGCCAATGTTCTTTTAACGAGGTTTTCTCCTCGCCCTGTGACCCTAGCCAGCAAAGGACCACAAGGAGGTAAACCAGCCTAGATAACCCATAGCTGACCGGCTCAAACCCAAGGGTTTGAGGATTGAACCTCCAACCTCTCGGCGGTAGGTAGAGCACTCTTACCACCTGGGCTGTCCTTACGGACATTTGAAGGCCAATGTTGTTATATAAATGCAATGGAAAGGAAAGGAAAGCTGTCCTAAAACAAGTAAACAACACACAGGCTATATTTCATTCCCACAATTCAACCATCTGATCTGCATGCAGAGGCCATTGCTCTGTGCTGGTCTGGTATCAAACAAGATGCCCAGAAACAGAAAGTATCATCACCATCATCATCCTCTTCCATACAGCATTAATGCAGCAGATGATGAGTACATAGACATAGAAGTGTCCAACTCTTTTTCCCCAGAAAGCAGAAGCTTTGAGTTCCAAATGTGTTCTGTTTTCGGCGATGATGAAGAAGACCACACAGCAATATTCCCAGCAGATGATCTCTTCTACAAGGGGAAACTCCTCCCTCTAAGCCTGCAAACACTCCCCTCTGTTGAGGAAGATGACTTCATCATCATGGACTTTGCATCTTCCACCAATACTCCACCATTCAAGCCCTGCAGGCTCAGCTTTGAGCTCAGCAATAATGGGTTCACCACTCTCATCAGCAACAAGCATCCGCCGGGGAAATTCTGGTCCGAAAAGCTCAGACTGATCAAGAAATGTTTGATCACTAAAAAGCTAAAGGCTTCCAGGGCTTACCTGAGATCATTGTTCAGAAAGTCTCCCTGCAGCATAGAGGCTACTTCTTCTTCTGCAGACTATAAAAGCCCTCCTGGGACTGAAAAACAGGCCCCAAATGGCAAGAAAAATCCATTATTTCCAAGCATGGGAAGGTGGAGGCATCCAATCATAGCAGGGGTGATCAAGAAAATTAACAAAGGGAGGATTATTGAGGATAATAAAGTGAATCACAGAAGGTCATTCTCATTCTCATTCTCATCAGCAGCAGAATTCAAACGGCATCGTTCCCCGATTAAATGCTTGGCTCCTCCATCTTCATCTGCTATTTCCTCTTCCTCTTTCTCCTCCTCCTCCTCCCTTTCTTTCAGCTCAAGTGACTTCTATGAGCTCAACTTCCACAACAGAAGCTTCAGTTTCGCCAGCTGCTCAGACTTTGAAGGCTCCATTGAGGCAGCCATTTCTCATTGCAAACAGTCTCAAGAGCTTCCCAATCCAAGAAAATCATTCATTGAATCTGGGCATTATCATTGTCTGCTCCCAAGATTGCAACCAGCTAATTAAGGCTCAAACCAGGATGCAACTCAAATTAAACCTGCCTAGCTGCCTATTTGGATTTGATTAGCTATTATTAATCAAAAAATGTGTTTAATTTGGGCATGGTATGATTAATTACAAGAAGTGATTTGGGCTTTGCCCACATCCCCCACCCCTTTTCTCCTACATCCTTTAATTTGGTGTTTTTATAAATCTAATACTTGTTAATTCAATTTTAATTTGTTATAAGTTAAAAATCCACTATATTTAATTTTTATTTATTAAAAATGTGTCACATTTAATTCTTCATGAGATGGAAATGGACTATTTAAAAACTGAATGTAATACAATTTCAATATATAGTGAAAGAGATCAAACTAAAGTATAACCGGAAGCAGTGATATTATAATAAGCGTTTGGGGAAGTGAAGTACAATAGGAGAGTGCACAATGGCATAACAATGGTCAAGTTTTCTAAATTTCATAATCTTTAAATCAATACAAAGATCGAACTACTATTTACATAAGATAGTGCCTAGAGAAACCCATCGCTCGCATTTGGCACGAAGCAATAACTTTAGGCATGACATGCTCCTTAACAGTATGCTGTGGAATAATTATTTAATTGGGTCCACTAGGTAGGGTCAGGTATAATCCTACTCTACCCATGTTTCGATTTTAACTGAACCGAACACTATAACAATCGAATTGAAATCTGAACTATAGGGACAGTTTTGGTTATGTTTCATAACTGAAACTCAAAAGGTTCCGGATCTAATTTATTAAAATCAGGAAATGGAAATGCCGGTTCCAAACCGGAAAAAAAATAGTATTCATGCTAGTAGAATTGAATTTACACACACAAAAAAAAAGGTTCAAATCGAAAATTTAAACCGGAACATTCCTAAAAAGGTTCCAGTTCCAGTTTATTATTCCTTGGAATCGAACCGCAGTCATATCTAGTTATACCATGGACTGGATTCATCTTGCATTGTGGACCCTGGTAAAAAACAACATTCAAATTATATGCCTATAGTTATTATATTTACAATTTGCTTTATATTTTTTCTACATCTCTGCAACTTCCAATTCAACGCACTTTAAATAATAATAATAATAAAAGAAAAAGAAAAAGAAAATGTACAAATGGCAACCTTGTCTGATTTTGCAAGCATGGTATATAATGAAAGCATAGCAAACCATTTATGATTATTATATTATAAAAAATTGATATGATATTGTCACGTTATAATGAGATGAGATGAATTGTAAGCGCAAATTATATGGTGGACCATGATCCACAATGCATTGTGGACCATGATCATAGCTGATACTGCAGTTGTGTTGAACGGATACTGCAGTTGTGTTGAAAAGATACTGCAGTTGTGTTAAAAGGAAACTGCAGTTGCACGGAATAGAGGTCATTCATCTGTTCAACACAACTGCAGTATCCGTTCAACACAACTGCAGTTCCAGATGGATGACACGTCCTCTGTTCCGTGTAACTGCAGTTCCCTTTCAATACAACTGCAGTATCAATTCAACACAACTGCAGTATCAACCATGACCCATGGTCCACAGTATAAGTACTGAATTGTAAGATGTTGGGTTTACAATTTAAGATTCACTTATAAAAATAGAAGGATATTTTAGAAACGTGATAACCTTATCAAATGCAAAAAGGTAAGATTTAAATACATAGGCAATGAATTTAGTCAAGGATCGGAAAAGCATATATAGAATTTGCGCGGACGACAAAGATATGATGCTACAAGTTTGGAGGTACGTAATAGGTAAGACTTAGTAGATACTAGACTACATAGTAAAAGTGGGGTGGGCATGTACGAATGGCACATCAAATCAAAAGTACACACACTATACATTTACAACCATCGTATCATTCTCATTCCTAACTTTAGTAAACAAAAAACAATCAAAACCGTTAAGAATATAATATTAAAAACCATTGTAGAAATATGTTCACCCACATGTTTTTGGGGTTTTTTTTTTCAAATTTAGAAACCATTGCTTGAGTTTGAACATTGATGGGAGACATGATTTTTGTCGAATTCTACTCTTGCAAATTCTAAATTTTTGTGGGGTCCATAAATAACAAATTTTGACCGATTAAACGTACGTTTTGCGCAAATAAACGCCCAGTGCACGCGTTAGGTTGGGAAGCGTAAAATACCTTCTTTGGTTTTTTTTTTTTTTTTTACTGACTTGTCAAATTCTTTTCTTTTCATTTTTCCTTTTTCTTTTTTTTTTCTTCCCTCATCTCACTCCTATTTGGCACCTACAAAATCACAAAAATTTTAGATTATTGTGAATGCTCTAAGATACTATTGCAATTGTTCATTCCAATGTAATCTTTTTACATTACAAAGAAAACTAAAGTTAGTTAATCACTTTTGTTAATTTTTATAATTATTAATTACTTAGTGAGACTCCCTTTCTCATTAAATTTCATCTCCATTTCTAATTTAATCCATCCAACTCATCAAATTTATTTATTAGTGGATCGAGTCTAGTAACCAAAATATGAAATTTTAATGTACTAGTTTGACTTTATACTACACACATAGTTGTAGGTTATAATATATAAATATTTGTGATGGAATACAAACGAAATTCCACAAGTAATTCAAATGTGAGTTTTATATCACCAAAAAAAAAAACTAAAAATTACACACAAATATAGAATATAATATAACAAATAGATGAAGTTTTTAAGAATTACTATACGCTTTTGTGATTACAGTAACATACTGTAATTACACGCTGAAATACAATTCCCAAGTCTATTCCTTCCACGAACCAAACGCTAGAATACAATTTATATTCTATTCCTTACCTATTCCATTCTTTATGGAATAGTATTCCTATTCCCTTCAAATTCATTCCGTGAACCAAATGTGTTGTAATAGAGTTGTCCAGATTGCGATGTGGAGAGATGTCGCATTGAGAATGTCTATTCTCATTACAAATTAAAATAATTAATTTAGTAGAATTCTATTCTAATCCATGGAAAAAAAATGAACCACCTAATAGCCCATTATGCGGAATATAATGGTTTTTCATTCGTAGTTTAGATAGTATATTTTATTGACAAGGTATTCGTATATGTCTGTATTATATAATAATTGAAATGAGTTAAATTGTTTGGTGAAATTGGAAATGTGCCAAGTGTGAGAGGGACGACACGTTCTCAAGTTTCAACCCACAAAGGAATCTTTTGAAGATATGATGTTTTTTGATAAATACTGTAGTAGTTAATTAATGGCTTATTTAGTACACATGAATTGTAATTCTTCTCCTACTTTGTTCTTTAGTAATCAAAATTTCATTGTTAGACAGAATTGTAATTTCACAAAATTGTAATTCCTCCGATTATAGAATTGAAATTTCTAACTCATTCCCTAAGAATTGAAATTTCATAGAAGATAAGGGAAAAAAGTATTAGTGTAGATATATATATTTACACTAGTGAAACTCAATTCCAGATCTTTTCTTTCAAATTTTATTCTTGTGACTAGTTGAGCTACCATGCGAGCAGCCGGAGCAGGTTCCTTCTTCCCTTTTATTATTACATAAAGGTATTTTAGTCTTTATATTATTTCTTCCATTCCAATTTTCAATAATTTTATTCTTGTCTGCCCAACAACAGAATTTAAATTCCTACTCTATTCCCACCTTATTTTTTTTCCACTGACCACAGTACACTAAGTTTTTATATATATAATTTTTTTTTAATAAAAGGGTTTGGCCCGCAGGTTGGCCCGTAGCGTGCGCAAGCCGTGGGTCACTTTTTTGCAACCCTAACCCACCCTATCACAGGACAGGGGTAGACTGGCTTGCGGACTTCGGCTCACTTTGACAGTACTACTTCAAATGCCCTACAGAATTATAATTCATTTTCACCCTAATTCTCTCCTTTCAATCAAAGCCAAACGAAATTATAATTCATTTTCTTCAAAATTCTCTCCTTCCAATCAAACACCGAACGAAGAAATTATAATTCATTTTCACCTAATTCCCTAGTTTCAACCAAATACCGCGTAAGTTGATCACAGCATGCAAACAGTGGGTGCCGACCTGGGTTTTCCAAGCTAAGCCAACTAACAGTCAAGTGGGCTTTCAAAACCAAAGAGCCAAACAGTGGGTGCCAACCTCGGACATAGCTTTTAAGGATTGCTTAGCCTGCCCCGCCGCCTCTACTGTACTAAGATGCTTTTAGTAGCGATAAAGAAACCCCCTGGGGGCCGGGGTTTCAACTTTCAATGGCCTACACCCAGGAATAATATAACAAGGTGCAAACCAGATCGAATACAGATTTGACGTGTGCAAACAAATAACACCTTGTATTGTTCGCTGCATTTAATTGCCTTGTGTTTCCTGATATTGATGTAACATTATCGTCTTAGGACACCATGTCATCAACATCGCCAAAAACACAACTCCCCATCATTTTAACACATTAAAAATACATTATATTAAATAAATAAATATCCCAAGTTCCTTTCAACTGCGCTTTATACCAACGAAACTATAGTTCAATTCGCATGGAGAGGATTTAATTTTGGTTTCTCTTAAGTGATGAGGTTTTTGATCGAGTTGTGTGAGTGGGTGTTAAGAGACATGCAAGTACGTACAGTTGGCCGGGGATAGCAGACCATGTGGAGAAAGCTTATCGAAAATCTGTTTGGTTACCCTTGCCTCTTATGCCCATTCCAATTTCGATCTCTATTATACCAAAATTTTAAACAAAACTAATAAAGATAGATATGGTCCATATGGATGAGCCTCCTCAACTAAATTCAAGGGATCGAAGAAAGTGGGATATTTAAAAATTTGGGTAGTGTCAAACAAATTTTCTTCATGACAAATACAAAGAATGTTCAAGGATTCTGATCCCATTAGCTGTGCTCATCAAAGGGCTTGTCATGTAGTCATCATTTCATTTGTTCGCAATGCAAACTTGCAAAGTCATGAATTGTCACCATCTCTAACGTTATTTTTATCCGTGCAATACTCTCTTTCACGTTCAAAAGTAGTGGTCCGGTCATATTTTCACATCAGTGTTTCAGAATTCAGAATTCTTTCACTGTTTTCTCTAATATCTCCACAATATTCTCTTATTTTCAAAAGTGGTACCACTTTTACATCACATTAAAAAAATAATTATTCAAAAAGCCAAAACACGAGCAAAGGGTTTTATTTTCTTTATGCTCATATCTCGGTTTTCAGTAACTGATGTCAGTGTATGGATGGAGGAATTGAAGAAGGGTATTCCAGATTTTAAAGAAATCCTTTTGTTCGGTAAAATTGGGGTTGCAAACTTGTAACCCACGTCATCATTAAAAAACTTTTTTTAATGCATTTTAAATTTTCATGTCAGCTTGTAAACTTCAAATTTTCAATGATTTTGTTTAAAATATCTCATCCGCGGACACTCTATTTAAAGAGGGTAGTAACATTATATATGTAAGTGAGAGAAACAAAAATATATACTTCCCAGTTCCCATCCACTTGTATTCCGTTCTATCTATTTTCTAAGCAACATAGGGGGTGAAGCTAAGCTATATATAATTATTACTTCCAAGACAGACAACTTTTAATTATTGATGTTTATATTTATGTTAGTAATTCAATGTTTTCAACAATAGTTTATCGGTCAAAAAATTATGCTAGAAAGAACAATCACAATCTATACACAAGATGTGAGGACAAGAGAACATCCCCATTAAGGATTCAGTTCAAGTGGTACATATAGGACAGTTAGTTCGCTACAGATCTATAGACACAACTAGCACGTTTGGATAGAGCAGGAAAGTTGTGGTAAAGAAAAGGGGAAGAAAATGTTAAGATTTCTTATTGTTTGGATAAGAAGAGAGGATAGGCTGTCATCTGGCAGCATATCAGACACTCCGTATTTTCATATCCAAAATGGAAAGAAAATTAGGAAGAAAGTGTCCTTTCCTGCTTTCTCAACAGTGCAATGGATAAAACCCCTTCCAGCAACATATGTCCCACTGTTGCAAATCATTATAAAAGTTGCTATAAGTGTTACTCCAATTGTCACCCACTTCTCATCAGGTTTGCCGACTAATCCTAAACCTTCATGGAGTGTTTGGTTGGGATGAATTTGAGTGTAAAAGAATTGCAATTCAATGAATTGTCGAATTACACCGTTTGGTTGGAGGGAATTACAATTTGGTGGAATTGCAATTCAATTGAGAAGAGGGGCAATTTTGTTGGTGAAAAAACAATTTTGCCCCTCCTCCCATACCCCTTGTTTTTTTTATTTATAAATTTTTGAAAGAATTATTATTATTATTATTATTATTATTATTATTATTATTTTGGAAGAATTATTATTATTATTATTATTATTGAAAGAATATTATTATTATTGTTGTTGCTGTTATTACTACCACCACTACTACTACAACATAAGGGCATTTTAGTCATTCTGTTGCTTCTTATCTCTCAATTTCCTGCACTCCTATTCCTGCATACCAAACATTGTAATTTCAATTCCTACTTTATTCATTGAATTATAATTCCACCGAATTACAATTCTTTTTCCCACTAATTCCCTCCTCCCAACCAAACGCCATGTCAGAACCTTTGCCCAAGAGTCCTCAGAGAAGGTAAGTTGTGGGTCGCTCAAATTGTCTCGCAGTTAGTTCTATGTACAAGAAGGGATCTATCTCCTCACTTCTCCCAGTTAAGGGAGCCCAATCTCCAACCTAAGGAGTTCAAGATCGCAAACTTTAGCTTGAGGTGCCAATTAGGAAAGAAAAAGGAGGGCAAAAAAAAAAAGGAGAAAAAGAAAAAAGAAAAAAAAAAGGGTTGACAACAATTTTTTAAAAATAAAAAAGGGAAAAAGTTGTAAAATACACACCCACTAGGTGCGTGCATACACGATTCTAGCGCTCCACGCTCAAGTATCTGCCTTTGTTTTTCCTTTTCTCTTTCCTAGAGGACCCCATAAAAAATCATTCATTGCAAGAGAAAAATCCAACCAAAAACCACTCTCCACTTTTGTTAAAACCAAACCTCTAGCTTTCTATTGTTTCAAAAACTATATAAAAAATTCTTATTGGGAATGTTCTAACTCCAAGATGTTATTAGTGAGAGTCAAACCTCAACTTGTCATTGGAATTCTGACTTTAGGTCAGATAGTTGACCACTTCAACTTCTCATTATATTTCATCAAACTAAAAACATGGCACAAATGCACAAGACATCAACAATAGTTTGTAGATAACTACAACAGTTATAATTTGCTTCTTTAATTTGCCTTTCCCTCAGTAACTACAACTCATATATGTCTGAATCATAATGAAGAGAGCAACAGTCCAAAACTAATTAATGGGAAAGTTACAGCGTGCTGCAGTTACGTCATAGCTTCCCCCATTGATAGTCCCTCCTGTGCTTCATTCCCATTTCCCAGGAACTTCTTATGTAATTAAATATCAATTGCATTATTCAAACTACACTGAATTCTCACCTAATAATGTACTGAAAGATCACAAGAAAAAAGGACCCCTTCTTGCGGGTCTGGGCGTGGGTTATTATTTACAGTACCCTACATAAACAAAGCAAAAAATATGCCAAGTACAAATCATCTCTTCACAGTAATATTCATTAAACACTGAAATTTGTATTTCCCAAAAAAGAAATAATAACCATATGCCAATTCTCATCACTAATACAGAATTACTTAACAGCTAAAAAGCAAAATGAAGACAGAGTACCACATACTCTGTTAGAAAACTGGAGTACTGAACCAGACAAAAGTTTCATTAGACTAGGTTTGTTGGGTGTTTAATGCTAAACACCCTTCAAAAATTGGAGTATGCCATTGATTGTAACGAACACACGGTATTCTTTAGTAAAAGGCGAAAGAATAGTTCGCTCTGTGTTCATCACATGGCTGCTTGAGTTTTGTTTACAGTTTCGTATTTGGGTTTATAAGAGACGTGGTACTAGCGTTTATGTTGTCTGTTCGATGTGGGAGTGATTGTGCTAGCCTTCAGCCTTTTAGCCTTTTGCTCCCTTGTATAACAATATCCCCAGTCAAACCCAGCAATTCAAATTTGTATATTGGGTTGATTGGAAAATCCAGTGAAAATATGAATTTTTATAGAATTTATCAAATTACTATTTTTGTAAATTTTTTCTTCTCTAATTAATATAAATAGCTAAAATTTAACCATTATATTAGATAGCTAAAATTTAATCATTATATTTCAAACTTATAGATTTTACTTTTTCTCTCAATCTGAACAAACCAAACTATTGTGCAAGCTCATTAACTGACTTCATAACCTACATTGAGTTTTCATTAATCAATGAATGACTGGATGGAATAATCCAAAAGTATTTTACTACATGTACTCTCAAATCTTATCTTTTAAATTTACTCCTTGATGTGACTGGTACTGATATGTTAATTTTGTTTATGTACGTACCCGATTGGCAGATCCTAACTCCCTTGGAGTTCAAGTCAACAAATTAAAAATCCAATCAATTAAGGTGTTAAGGTCTATGGTAGATGTCATCTGAATATAACTGGAATTAGCAGAAGTACTAATGTCATGACTTGACAGACCTTTTGTGAAGTAGATCCTAGGTCGACTAGGAGACATACTTTCAGTAGAGTCAATACAAGGAATTTTCTTTGACCTTTTTTGAAAAGAGTTGTTGGACACATTTTTAAGGACCCTGACTATAAGTTATTTTCTGAAAAAGAGTAGACATGCTTTTGGACCTACATCGATTAGTAGCATTCATTTCGCCTAAAAGGAAATGAATTTTATCCAACGGTCAATGGCGTGTTGCTAAAAAGGATGAGAATATTTCAAAATGTTCAAATTTCCAAGCCCCTCAGCTATATATATATATATATAGGGAACCTCCTCAAGCATAGAGTGGTTATTGTTAACAAATTGAGAACTACAAACTCAATGCAAGACAATGGACAACTTGTTGCAGTAGTTTAATATTAGGGATAAATCATCTCACTATTTGAGAACAAGCAATTAGGCCATCAACTCGCGGCAAGTCGCCATATCCTTAATATTACATTGCACACTGAAATTAGTATTTCCCAACAAAGAAAACTAATAACTATAAACCATTCTCATCTCTAATACGGAAATACCAGCTAAAATGCAGAGTAAAGAGAGCAGCATACTCTGTTAGAGAACTTAAGTAGAGAACAGATCAACCAGTAACAAAACTATTATTAAACTAAAATTGTTGGGTGTTTAGTAGTAAACACCCTAAAAAAATTAGAGTATGCCATTAGTTGTAATGAACACACGGTATTCTTTAGTAAAAGGCGAAAGAATAGTTCGCTCTGTGTTCATCACATGGCTGCTTGAGTTTTTTATGATGTTTTGTATTTGGGTTTATAAGAAACCAGGCTACTAGCGTTTATGTTGTTTGTTCGATGTGGGAGTGGTTGTGTTATTGAGACTCCGCCTTAAGCTGTTAGCCTTTGCTCCCTAACAATATCCCCAGTCAAATATACTCACCCTAAGCTTCCTTCTCCATAACCCAGCAATTCAATTCAAGGTTGTATGTGGGGTTGACTGGAAAATGTGGTGAAAATATGGATTGTTATAGACAGTTAAAGACTTTGGCCATTCGGCAAAGATGGATGTATATTACGCCAACCATACATTACTACTTATCACAGTACGATATCCATTTTGTCAAATTGTTAGGAATTATCCTCTTTTGATGATGTAACTTATGTACATTAGGGAGTAGGGACTTAAACTCTCTAAAATTTGGGTTGTAATAGTTCTTTTGTTTGAACTTTGTATATACCAAAATTAGGACTGGGTCATTGTAAAGATTTGTAATCGAAAGGAGTTTATTATCGAAATGGTCCCTCGACTATTGCAAAATTATCAATTTGGTCCTTGATAATTTTTTGTGTCCAATTAAGTTCCTCGACTTTGAAAATTTTTACCAATTTGGTCCTCCGTTTATTTTGTCGCTAAACATCCGTTAAATCGGGACTAAATTAGTAATTTTGCTATAGGCAAGGGATCAAATTGGTAATTTTTCTATAGTCAATGGACCAAATTGGTAATTAATTTTTCACTGAAATGGTCCCTTGATTATAGTAAAATTACCAATTTGATCCCTTGACTATAGTAAAATTACCAATTTAGTCCCGATTTTAACGGATGTTTAACGGCAAAATAAACGGAAAACCAAATTGGTTAAAATTTTCAAAGTCGAGGGACTTAATTGACTACGAAAAATTGTCAAGGATCAAATTGATAATTTCGCAATAGTCGAGGGACTATTTCGGTAATAAACTCTAATCGAAAGTTACCTACCAACAAACCTTGATGTTGAAGACTATAGTTGGCAGTTTATACTATCGACATACTTTGTCTAGTAGATCTTTCATTTAAGATTCTAGTTGATTTTTTCCTTATGATTAGTAGACCCTAGTGACAAACATTATTATCAGACTCGATCGGCATATCCTAACTCCTTTGGAATTTAAGTCAACAAAAGACTAATCAATTTTGGTGTTAATGGCCGGATGTCAAACCACCAAAATAAATTCCTACCCATAAGATAAGCAATATAGTGGGGAGTAGGGATCGTATCCACAGGGAACGGTCTGTTTACTTCTTTAGAACAAATTATGGGGGGTTTTGAGTAGCAATTAAACTAAAATGATTCAAATATAAACTAGAAATATACTCAAGATGCAAGTGAATATATGAGAGAAATCACTATCCAAATAATGCAAAATTTCCTGATTCACGAAAATAATGCAAAATAATATGAATTAGTGCAATTTTAACTCACAATATATTCAATCAAAATAATTACATATCTATCAAGGTCTCGTGCTAGATGTCTTATCATCTGACACTGAACCAGGAGAAGTACTGAAGTTAGGACTTAGAAGACCTTTAGTGAAGCAAATCCTAGATTGACTAGTAGACGTACTTTTTTTTTTTTTTTTGACAAAGTTAATACAAGAAATTTTCTTTGAACTTTTCTGAAAAGAGTTGTTAGGCATTTTTTTTCAATGACTCCTAACTACAAGTTATCTTCTAAAATTAAAATTAAAAGACATGCTTTTTGGACCTACTTCATTTCACCTAAAAGAAAATGAATTTCGCCCAAAGGTCAATGGTGTGTTGCAAAAAAGAAAGAGATGACAACTTTTGGACACCTACCATCTCAGAAGATATCAATAAAAACATATCAAATGTTAAAATTTACAGGCCCCTCAGCTTTATATATAGGGCACCTCATCAAGCTTAGAGTGGTTGTTAATAAGTTGAGAACTGTGAACTCAATGCAAAATCTTAGTCGAGTGCATGAGCCATTCTCTAGTGCTTAATCACTTCAAAGAATTGTCCAGGTTCTGTCCAGTTAGTCTTCAAGACTAAAAACATGGCACAAATGCACAAGATCTCAACAATAGTTTGTAGATAACTACAACAGTTTTAATTTGCTTCTTTAAATTGCCTTTCCCTCAACAACTACAACTCATATTTGTCTGAATCATAATGAAGAGAGCAACTGTCCAAAACTAATTGGAAAGTTCAGCAGTTACTTATTGCTTCCCCATTGATAGCCCTCCTGTGCTTCAGTCCCATTTCCCAGGAGCAACTTATGTAATATCAATTGCATCATTCAAACTACAGTGATCAATTCTCACCTAATAAAGCACTGAAAGATCACAAGAAAAAGGAATCCCAAACATGGAATGCCTTCTTCTCGGGGGTCTGGGCAGGGTTATTATTTACAATACCCTACATAAAAGGCAAAAAAATATGCTAAATACAATCATCTCTTCACAGTAATATTCATGAAACACTGAAATTAGTGTTTCCCACTAAAGAAATAATAACCATATACCAATTCTTATCACTAATACAGAATTACTTACCTGCTAAAAAGCAAAATGAAGACAAAGTACCGCATACTCTGTTAGAAAACTGGAATAGAACCAGATAAAAGTTTCATTAATTAAACTAGGTTTGTTGGGTGTTTAATGTTAAACACCCTTCAAAAATTGGAGTATGCCATTGATTGTAACAAACACACGGTATTCTTTAGTAAAAGGCGAAAGAATAGTTCGCTCTGTGTTCATCACATGGCTGCTTGAGTTTTTATGATGTTTCGTATTTGGGTTTATAAGAGACCTGGGTACTAGCGTTTATGTTACTTGTTCGATGTGGGAGTGATTGTGCTACTGAGTATCCGCCTTAATCTCTTTTTCTCACTCCTCTATAATCTTTTTTTTTTTTTTTCCGAAAGCAACAAAGGATTTCATTTAGCGAAGATCACACATTACATAGAAAAGAAGGGGATGGTTAGACCATTCCCTACAATCAGAAAAAGCCTCCTTAAGTCCCTAACTAATACATGAACAGTCCTATTTGCTGATCGTTACGCAAATGAGAGAACTGTATTGGGAAACATACGTAGAGACCCTTTTACATCAAGTAATAAAAGATCAAATTGGGAACCAAACTAAATCGAATTTAAACTTTGGACAACCAAGAGAGGTCAGTCTCGATCTAAACTTTAGAATAGTTCTGCAACATTAGCCAATTCAACTTATATTAGGACTTCCCGGATTGCCATAGCTTCGGCTTCTCCCTGCAGACAAACTCCCTCCCAGACAATGCATTTTGCTGCATGGAATCCTCCCTTATCATCTCAACCAATCCATCCAAAACCCATGCAACCCCTTTGAGTATCTATCGCTGCATCAACGTTAATCTTCACCCAACCAGCCTTGGGTTTTTCCCATTTTGTAATAAAGCTTTGTTTTCGCTGGTTGCAGGTTTCCTTGTTATCATTCAAGTCTTTCCACTCACTGTAATGGGATATGGCTTTGTTCACGATAGAAAGGGCAGAGGAGATGAGACATGATTATTCCAGTCTTTCCAGAGCTTATCATTCCTTCTTGCTTGACATAAATACCGGCAAATCATCAGTAGTAGTTTGCTCCTTTGTTCGTTGTTGAGGGCTTTGGTCATTTGCAAAGATGGATGATGTATATTACGCCAACCATATATACATTAATACTACTTATCGCAGTACGGTATCATTTTGTCAAATTGTTAGGGATTATCATTGTATAGATTTTGATGATATTAATTGATCTATTTTAGAGACTTAGACTTTAATTTCCAAAATTTGCCTTGTAATAGTCCATCAGTTTGAACTTTGTATATACCAAAATTAGTACTTAGTCATTACAAGGCCTTGTAATTGAAAGTTACTTACTGTTTAAAAAAAAAAGTTACTTATTAATTACCCAAAAATTTGTTGTTGAAGCCGCCTATAGTTGGCCGTGTATACTATCGGCAGACCTTATTCTTTCCCATTTGATCGGTAGACCGTAGACCCTAGTGACAAACATTATTAGCAGACCCAATCAACATATCCTAACCCCGATTCCTTGGAGTTTAAGTCAACAAAAGGTAGACCAATCAATTCTGGTGTTAAGGTCTTGTGATAGATGTTGATCTTCCCATCTTACTATAATTGGAATCAACAGAAGTACTGGAGTCTGAACTTGGCAGACCTTTTGTGAAGCATGCATATCCTAGATCAACCAGTAGACGTACTTTTGGCAGAGTCAATACAAGAAATTTATAAATGCACCGGTTAGTGACATTCATTTCACCTAAAAGGAAATAAATTTTACCCAAAGAACAATGATGTGTTGCGAAAAAAGGAGGAGATAATATATAGGTTTTGGACACCTACCATCTCAGAAGGTGCATGCCAACAAAAATATTTCCAATGTTCAAATTTCTAGGCCTTTAACTCTATATATAAGGGATTTCCTCAAGCGTAATGTGATTGTTGTTAACAAGTTGAGAACTATGAACTCATCAATGCAAAATCTTAGTCAAGTACATAAGCCATTCTTTAGAGCTCAATCACTTCAAAGAATCGTCAAAGTTCTGTCCAGTTAGTCTTCAAGACTAAAATTTCTTGTTCTATGAATTTGACGATCTTCTTTAAAGGTGACTTAGTGAACAACCCTTGATGAAGAAGACGAGCAATGAATGAAGAACGTGTAGCTTATTGTCTAAAGCTATATGAAGGAATGCCAAAGGAGTTTAGCAAGTTTACTTTTGCTCGCCTATAACCAACAAATCATATTCCAAATAATGATAAAACACGATTTTAAAAATTAAGAACCGAACCATATATTACTACTCATCATAGTAGGATATTATTTTATGCATAACTAGTAAGTATATTTTTAAAATATTTTATTTAAACTATTTTATCACTATAATTTTTTTTCCTTATAACATTTTTTTAAGAAAATTATAAATAATAAGAATCAATAGAAATAATCATTGGAACTTTGTAAGTATATATTCAAAAGTCACTACAAATCTATTAAAATTTACCATTTAAAAAAATTTTAAAAGTTACAGAAGTTGTGATTAAATACACCTCTTAGATTTACAAGGAAATATGTTTTTTGACTTTGCACTAGGAAAAATAATAATGAAGAGAGAAGAGTCTAAAACTAATGGGAAAGTTACAGCAGTTATGCTTCCCCCCATTGAAAGTCCTGTGCTTCATTCCCATTTCCCAGGAACAACTTATGTAATATCAAAATTGCATCATTCAAACTACACTAATAAGGTACTGAAAGATCACAAGAAAAAAAGGAAAACCAAACATGCAAGCGCTTGCTTATTGGGGTTCTGGGCAGGGTTATAATTCGCAGTAAAGTCTTACTCGCAGTAGTTTAATATTTCATTAGTCATTAGTAAAAGTATCATTAAACTAGGTTTGTTGAGTGTTTAATGTTAAACACCCTTCAAAAATAGGAGTATGCCATTGATTGTAACGAACACACGGTATTCTTTAGTAAAAGGCGAAAGAATAGTTCGCTTTGTGTTCATCACATGGCTGCTTGGGATTTTACTGATAATCTGTACTTGGGTTTATAAGAGACCGGGCTACTAGCGTTTATGTTGTTTGTTCGATGTGGGAATGGTTTTGCTACTGAGACTTCATTGCCCCTTTAGCTCCCTTGCAAAACAATATCCCCAAATTAAACCCAGCAGCTCAAAGTTATAAATGGGATTTAGAAAAACTCGCTTAGCTTTACAAGGAATTATTTTTTCCACTTTCCACTTAGAAACAATGAAATCAAAACTCAAATTAATTAGCATCAAAATAAAATGCAAAAATTAAAATTGCACTTTTCATCTTTAATTTATGACATTGTACTTTTCGTCTCTTTACTAATTTGCAATTTTAGTATAATTCAGGAACGGAAAGTGATCACAAAAGAACAAAACGTGCAACGCTAATGATAACTTAAGAACAAAAAGTAAATATATATGACCAACACTCATGGATGAATTTGGATGAAAAGTACAAATTTTCTCAATAAAATTATTAAAACTAGGTTTGTTGGGTTTCTCTCTAAAAAGAAACACCTCAAAACTTAGAGTCTGCCATTCATGACAATGTGCACACGGTATTCTTTAGTAAAAGGCGAAAGAATAGTTCGCTTTGTGCTCACTGCATGGCTGCTTGAGGTGAAACTTGTTGTGTGCTTCAATTTATAAGGAAGCTGGCTACTGGCTAGTAGCATTTACGTGTTTGTCCAATGTGGGAGAGCAATAACACTAGTTTAGGTCCTAGCTAGCTAGCTTCTACCTCGTATGAATCCCAATCCCATTATCTCTAATAAAACAAAACAATTTAATATTGCATCCTATTAGGAATTGATCCGATATTAATTGAAAGAATTTTCTGTCTTTCTAAAGAATGCAAGTCTAGAGAAATAATAATAATAAATGTGTTTACTTGTTTATTTTCTACTTTGAAAACAAATAATAGAGAATGAAAAAAATAGGTTGTTTTTGGTTCACACATAGGAATCGGAATCGCAATCAGAATAGGAATCAAATACTTGGTAATGGTGCTGAGTGTGTAACTTAGCTGCTGAGTGCTGGTACGTTGTCTCCCCGCCGGCCGTTTTTCTATCTAGCTTCCACTTCCTGATCGCCTCTTGGATACAGAAGAGCTGTATGATCAACCAAATGAATGATCGTGGGATTAACTGGAAGACCGTATTCCCCTATATCCTTTGGAATATATGGAAAACACGGAACAATCTTATCTTCAACAACCAAGGCACACCGGTTAATGTCATTGTGGGCAGAGCTGACCAGGAGACTTCCAACGTTCAACGCTTCCTCCTTAAACGAACCGGTCCTATTTCAGCAAGACAACTTTGGATCTCGTGGTCCTCTCCTCACTCTGGATTTGTCAAACTCAACTCGGACGGTGCGTAAAAAGCGAGCTCAGGACTGGCGAGTGCGGGTGGTCTTATTCGGGACTACGAAGGGAGTTGGATCGTCGGGTACACTGCGAACATCAGGCATACGAATAGTTTCCGGGCGGAATTATATATGGGGCCTTCGGGAAGGACTCGTCCTTGCTAAAAACCGTGGGTTCAACCATGTCATTGCCGAAACCGATTCCGAAGCCTTGGTACAAGTCCTCGACATGGGCTCTATCGTTGATCCGACTCCACTCTTGCTTCCGACTGTAAATCGTTGATTCGGGACTTTCAAGAGTTCAAGATTCAACATACTTTCCGGGAAGGGAATCAATGTGCCGACTTTCTCGCAAATCTTGGGTAGAATTCTAGTTGGGGTACGACACTCCTGGATCACCCTCCTGAGGATATGAATGTTCTGCTTGACCCCGACACGCGGTGTGTTTCCTTTAGTAGGTGGCACTAATCCTAGGGGCCTATGGGTCCCTTTCCCTCACCAAAAAAAAATACTTGGTAGTATGGTGAAATTGGAATAATTATCAATATTGATGTTTGGTTTTGTATACCTATAATGGGAATAAAAATTGGAATGATTATCAATATTGATGGTTGGTTGTAAATGCATTTAAAGATTTAAATTGTGTTATTTGTTTTGAATGGTTTGTTAATAAGTTGTGGTAATGGAACTCTGATCTTTATTGAAAATTAATTAACTCTGTTGGGTAAAATTTATTGTAACTTAATGTTGTTGGGTAAAATTTATTGTAAATTATGATTATAAATTCTAAAGAGTGCATAAGGTACTTAGTGTGTTTCCTCTATGTAGTAGCTTAATCGGAGACAAATGAATCTTGGTGTTGGTTTTTTGTAGCAGAAAAAATTAGATCTTTCAATCACTCCTGCAAACGAACTCTACTTAACTTTCATTTGGTAAAGAATTAAGAAGTTTCTTCTTTGACTAACTTCACTGAAACCATATCAATCTATAATTTTTTTTCTTAAATTAAAATGTAATATTATTATACTTAAAATTATATTTTTCAAAAAAAAAATACTTACAATTATATTGAGAGCTGAAATTTGAAGTGAACAAAATTTGAGTAAACTCTATCTAATAACTGGGAATTAGAATAGAAATATCATTATTGCATAATTGAATTTGCAAGATCCATTACTTTCATATTCCTGTCAAAACCATTTGGTAGAAGAGAACTAGGATCCAATCAAAACGTCCATCTTAAAAGGTGTAATGAATTTGAAGCAATCGGGCAATTTTTTATTTATTTTTTATTTTTATAAATAACAAATTTTATATTGCAACCTTTAACACAATAAATTGTAATTCTGTTTGGTTAATACCTGTAAATTTTTGCATAGTATATAACAATGAGTTAGATCTTTGCTTGTTTTGGCAAATAAGGAGAATAACGATTGAATATGATTTTCTTGACCATCATGTATGGAGTCATGATGATGAGTTGCAAATAAAATATGGAAAATACATTACTAGCCTAGCTATATGGATCTATGATAGAGATGGATGGATGTATAGATCTTGAATTTATTTAAATGTCTTATATAGACATAAGTATGTATACCAACCCTTTTTTTTACTGGTGATGAGAACTAATTTTCTAGTCCCACTCTATATTGAATTATACTGTTGCAACACATTCCACATTACTCATGACTAGCTTACATTAATCTTCGAAACCAATTCGTTTCCAAATAGCATTTCTGAGTCTACACAAATCTCTCCCCTTCACACTCCTCCCCCACCGGGACTCCCCTCTGGTCCTTGCCAAGTACACATGCGGCGGCAGGCCAAAGTACTCATCCTCGTCCTCCTCCACCGACCATGCCGCATTATAGTCGCTGTCTTGTGGGGCTCGCTCAACCTGCTGGTACACCATGCCCAGGATCCTCCTCCAATCCGGTATCTTCATCGGCAGTGACTTCACAGCCACCCCGTCACCGCCACCTGCTCAACCACGCTACTTTCACCATTCATCACCTCCGTTTTCACGTGGCACAGATTTGGTACTACAGCCGACCACTTCGTCTCGGACACTGCAACCTCGTTGTTGGTGGCTGTCGTACTTCGGACCCAGCAATCGTCGGATTCATCGAACTCGAATGGAAGGTCAGAAGCCATTGAACTAGATGAAGAAGAAGACAATAGATGGTGTTTATGTATGTTTATTACTTAGGGAATATGCTATATATAGTTGTGTGCAGTGAACGGATACGATCCTAGGAATGCTTCTATCTTCTTCTTCTCTATCTTTCCATGCTAATCGTGAGTAGAAAAAAAATTAAATTAGGGAGGCACTTTTTATTTTCATAATTATAACGTTATATTCATTCTTCACTTTGTTTATGCCTCTATTTTTGGTCTTCAAATTTGGCACGGGAATAGTGAAGCTTTCCATCATCACGCAAGATGTGTTCTGTGATGATCCATTCGCATGTAGCCGGGTTTTAAAAAGCATATATAATTAGTTTTTCCGCATAAATCCTGAATGTATTTGCATGATGATGATGCTTTCCTCTATGTTTTTCGGTACTGTAAATGATGATGATGATGATGCTTTTCTCTATTTTTCTGTACGGTAAATGAGGATGATGCATCATGTAAATTGCTTTTCATATATATGTGAGGGCATGTAAATTGTTTTCCTATATATATATGATGATTTACGTACTGTTACGTACTGTTAAGCATCCACTTTTTACTCCACCACATGCCCTATATATATATATATATGATGATTTACGTACTGTTATGTTAATATATGAGTTCCTGGTTTTCTTGGTCCATTAAGGATAATATCTTATAATATGCTTATATATTATAAAATATCCACTTTGTTTTTTTAAACAGTACGCGAACCTATAAATATTCAAGGAAATACGTTAAAATTGATACTTTGTATTATTCTATTAGGATTGTATTACGTATTTCTTTTTAATATTTTTTTTACCCATTGATTTTCTGATATTATTTATTATGATATATTTGTTTGATATCTAATTATGATTATTTATTAGTCACCAAAGTGACCAAATTATAAAGTTTCGTAGATATCAAATTTAAATAAAAATTCAATTACCCATGATTATGTGATGCTAATAATGAAATGACATGGTTTTATTTTCTATTATATTGGGTATATTGAAGTTTAATAATTATGAAATATTTAAGAGTCGCCCAAAGGTTGATCAATTATTTCATAATTATAAACATAATAGCGGTTAATTATTTATATTCGATTGGATTGTTTAGCATATCCAAAGATAGCAAACAAGTCTAGTCGTAATATAATTAATAGCCAATTATGTGAAAATAGTAATAGTTGAGCATCATTATGTTTAATGTTATACGTTGTTGGATCACCCAAAGGAGACCTTCAATGTATTTAATTGTTTACGAGTATGTTGGTTAAATGTATTTATTTTGTGTTAATGTAGAATTAATATTTTAAGTATTTTATATGTATTGCAGCATTAAGTTGTGTTTCAATGCATTCGCAAGCTGCTATTGCAGCATTAAGTTGTGTTTCAATGCATTCGCAAGCTGCGTCTATTGTAAAGTTTAGTGTTTCAATGCATTCGCAAGCTGCGTCTATTGTAAAGTTTAATGTTTCAATGCATTCGCAAGCTGCGTCTATTGTAAAGTTTAATGGGCTGAATTTTGCTGAGTCTGCGTCTATTGTAAAGTTTAATGGGCTGAATTTTGCTGAGTGGCATGAACAAATTCAGTTTCACCTCGGTGTTCTGGATCTTGATCTAGCACTCTTTACCGACAAGCCCGTTGCTATTGATGATAATAGCAGTGCTGATGATGTAGCTTTCCATCAAGCATGGGAAATGTCAAATAGACTCAGCATAATGCTTATGCGAATGACACTTGGAAACAACGTCAAGTCAACAATTCCCAAATTTGACAGTGCTAAGGATTTGTTGAAACATGTGGAGAAAAATTCACTTTCTGAATGTGCTGATAAGGCCCTAGCAGACACACTTAATTATGGGTAAACTGACCACCATGAAATTTGATGGTTCGCGTTCCATGCATGAGCATGTTACTGAGATGATAACCTTAGCAGCAAAATTAAGGTCCATGGAAATGGAAGTGAGTGATACTTTCCTTGTTCAATTTATTTTAAACTCTTTGCCTCACGAGTATGAGAAGACATTCCAAGTGAATTATAATTCTATTATAGATAAGTGGAATGTGCTTGAATTGCATAAAATGCTAAATCAAGAGGGAAGAAGGCTTAAGGGACAAGGGATTCACTCAGTTAATCTCATGAGTCAGTCAAGGGCTGGTAAAAAGTTTGGAAAGAAGAATCAGAAGGGTAAGAAAGGACCAATGAAGACTAATAAGTCCTCTTCTCAAATCCACAAAAAGGAACATAAGAATGACAAGTGTCATTTCTGCAAGAAATTTGGACATTTTCAGAAAGATTGCTTTAAGCGTAAGACATGGTTCGAAAAGAAAGGTATAAATTTTATATCAGTATGTTTCGAATCAAATTTAACTGAAGTTCCTTATAATACTTGGTGGATTGATTCTGGTTCCACTACTCACGTTTTGAATACTATGCAGGGATTCCTTATGACCCAAACCATAAAGCCAAATGAAAGATTTGTGTTCATGGGGAACAAAGTTAAAGCTCCAGTAGAAGCCATTGGAACTTATTGTTTAATTTTAGATACTGGACATCATTTAGATTTGCTTGAGACTCTTTATGTTCCTTCAGTTTCTAGAAATTTAATTTCTTTGTCAAAACTGGACTCTGTTGGTTTTTCCTTAAAGTTTGGAAATGGATGTGTTAGTTTGTTCAAACAAAATCACTTTATTGGTTCTGGTATACTTTCTGATGGTTTGTACAAATTAAAATCTTGACAATCTTTTTGCTGAAACTCTTTTAACCCTGCATCATAGTATTGAAACTAAACGAAGTTTAGTTGATGAAAGATCAGCTTGCTTGTGGCATAAACGTTTGGGTCACATATTCTAGGAAAGGATTCAAAGACTTGTAAAGAATAAAATTCTTCCTCAATTGGATTTTATTGATATTGGTATTTGTGTGGATTGTATAAAAGGAAAACATTCAAATCACACAAATAAAAATGCAGCCACAAGAAGTAGACAGCTCCTTGAAATAATACACACTGATATATGTGGACCTTTTGATATTCCAACTTTCGGAAAAGAAAAATATTTCATCACATTTATTGATGACTTTTCACGTTATGGTTATGTCTATTTGTTGCATGAAAAATCTCAATCAATAAAGGTCTTAGAGGTATTTGTTGAAAAGGTTGAAAGACAATTAGACAGAAAGGTGAAAATTATAAGGTCTAATAGGGGTGGTGAATATTATGGGAAATATAATGAAAGTGGACAATGCCCTGGTCCATTTGCTAAATTTCTTGAAAAACGTGGTATTTGTGCTCAATACACAATGCCTAGAGCACCGCAACAAAATAATGTTGCAGAAAGGCGTAATCGAACCTTAATGGAAATGGTTAGGAGCATGATGAGTTATTCTTCTTTACCCTTGTCATTGTGGACATATGCTTTAAAAATCGCCGCTTATTTATTAAACAGGGTTTCCAGCAAGGCAGTTTCAAAAACACCTTTTGAACTGTGGACTGGAAGGAAACCCAGCTTAAGGCACCTTCATGTTTGGGGATGCCCGGCGGAGATACGCATTTATAATACACATGAAAAGAAACTGGACTCAAGAACAACTAGTGGATTTTTCATTGGTTATCCAGATAAATCTAAGGGGTATAGATTTTATTGTCTTAGCCATACAGGCCCGTCCCTGGGCAAGGGCGAGCTGGGCCCTTGCCCAGGGCCCACACTTGAAAGGGGCCCACCCTAGTCCAGCACCTTTTATATATATACTATAGAGTTTAGGTATAAGTTTTTAATGTACATTCAAGTAATATAAATTTGATTTAGCTTAGTTGGTGGGACTTAGCATTATTTATGCTAATAAGGTCATGGGGTCAAATTCTCATGGGTGCATATATTTATTTTTATACTTTAAATTTTCTTCGCTCATGGGTACGGTGCGTTTATTTATTTTTATACTTTAAATTTTCTTGGCCCATGGGTGCATATATTTATTTTTATACTTTAAATTTTCTTGGCTCATGGGTGCATATATTTATTTTTATACTTTAAATTTTCCCTCCCAAGACGAATTTAGGGAAATTATATAGTATTAAAATTAAAATTATAACTTATGAAATTTAATTTTCCCTCCCTACTCTTTAGAAGATGAATTTAGAAATATTATATAGTATTCAAATTATAACATATGGAATTTATTTCTATTTCTGATTATATTTTTTGTGTTGTGTAACTATGTGACTTTTTTACATTTCTATAATTATAATGAGATTTATAGTATAGATTGATTTGTGATTCATATCAAATTTTGAATCTATTTCTATTCGAGTAATTTACTAATATTTAGAACATGTGTTATTTTGTGGACTTTATAATGATTTAAGTATATGTAATATATTTTGTGATTTAGTTATGAAATAATTTTAAAAGACATTTATTCTTTTTTTTTATTATAAATTATTTAGTCAATAATGTAGTTTAGAAGTTCTATTATGTGTCATTGTATTCATATATATAAAAAAAGTTGAAATTGATCTAATTAAAAGAAAAGTATTTATAAATATGATATCAATAGAGAATATGCGTGATTTATAATGTGTTTTATATTCGAACTATTTTATCCAATTAATCATATTTTATATTTTGTTATGAATATCATTTATCACGTTGATAAGTGCCTATTTGTCCATATTTTCACCCTATATATAAACCTATTTTGAGTGATAAATAATTTGATTTTATGCAAAATGTGCCTTAATTCAATTGTTTATATCTTTAGGTGCATAAATTGATGAATTGAAGGAAATGTATGTCTTTCGGGACATTTTTGGATGAATCTCAAGCCATAGGGGAGCCAAGGTGAAGTTAAGATGATGTAAAAAATACTTCCAAGGGAGCCAAAGAGTTGCACTTTCAATGGATTTGACCACATGAACAAAACAAAGGAAAAGTTGAGCAAGAGATTCCCGCAACCATGGCGACATTTTGGTAATCGGGTCATATCTCTTCCTAGGAATATCCAAATGAGATGATTCTTGAGCCATTGAAAAGAAGACTTAAAGGGCTACAACTCTTATCAAGACATCAACGTGTAGATCAAAAGGAAAAATGGTCAAAAGATCAAAGAGTTGGTGTAGATCAAAAGGAAAAATGGTCAAAAGATCAAAGAGTTGTAATTCCGACTAAGGAAAAATGGTCAAAAGATCAAAGAGTTGTAATTCCGACTAAATATGGCGACACCTCGGTGATTGGATCATATCTCAAGCTAAGAAATTCCAAATGCGATGATTCTTGAACCATTGGAAAGAAGACTTCAAGGGCTACAATTCTTGTGAAGACATGAAAGTGTGATTCAAAAGGGAAAAGGGTCAAAATCAGGTTGCAAGTTGGAGCTGCGTCCCAGGCAGATTCTCGCCGCGGCGAGCTTCACTCTCGCCGCGGCGAAAGTCCCAATATTTGGGCAGTGACGCTCTCGCCGCGGCGAGCCTAATTCTCGCCGCGGCGAAAGTTGCAGATCTGCGATTTTTCTGTTCTTTGAATTGCCATTTTTGCCCCCCATTCTCCACCCACTATAAAAGCATCACTTCCTATCAACCCTAATAAGCTTGGCTGCGGATTTGGACCAAAAATGAGAGCAAGGAAGAAGATTTGAAGCAACAAGAGAAGAGAAGAGCTTGGAGGCATCATTCGGGAGAATTTCTTCCTCTCTTTTCTATTTTAAAGCTTTATTGTATATTTGTTGAATTTATTTTAGCCATGATAGGCTAAGCTTTCCTTTGGGCAACCAAAAATCCCGCTCTTAATCTGATTAAGAGCGGGATTTTTGGTTGTCAAAGTGTTAATCACCTAGTGCCAATCTAAAGTGAAATAACCATTCGAGTTCAACAAGTGTGGATGATTGCAATCTAAAAGGGAAAGATTACTCTCGTAATTCAAACCCAAAATAAGGTAATTGGAATACTCACTCTCGTGAGCTATTCACAACGTATAAGCAAGAACAAGCAATAAATGGAATACCCACTCTCGTGGGCTATTCACAATTGGAATACTCACTCTCGTGAGCTATTCACAATAAATCCCTTAATCAACATGTCCTCTCTCGAGGTACAAGAATCAAGTGCAATTGTGGTGCTCTAATTCATAGACAAATTTAGCAATGAAACAAGTAATTAGGATCCTTAACTACAAGCATCAAGAAATTAAGCCACAATTACAACACAAGTAATAAACCCAAATAGATATTTCATTCAAGCAATTAAAGAACTAGGCACATAGGTTCATAAACACTTATCAATCCAAAAAT
>NC_044924.1:11164532-11178738 GCF_003576645.1 Ipomoea triloba | reverse complement strand
TTACCAAAATGTCGCCATGGTTGCGGGAATCTCTTGCTCAACTTTTCCTTTGTTTTGTTCATGTGGTCAAATCCATTGAAAGTGCAACTCTTTGGCTCCCTTGGAAGTATTTTTTACATCATCTTAACTTCACCTTGGCTCCCCTATGGCTTGAGACTCATCCAAAAATGTCCCGAAAGACATACATTTCCTTCAATTCATCAATTTATGCACCTAAAGATATAAACAATTGAATTAAGGCACATTTTGCATAAAATCAAATTATTTATCACTCAAAATAGGTTTATATATAGGGTGAAAATATGGACAAATAGGCACACGTTTTAAAGTGTTTTGATTTATTACTCCGGATAATTAAGATTTCATGCTCTACTCTGATTTGTAAGTTGTGTTTTATAATTTTTATTAATAATTACTTTATTATTTATTATAATAACATTGCGATTGTCTATAAGCTTATTTGGTTTTAATATAATAACATTGCGATTGTCTATAAGCTTATTTGGTTTTAAATTGTTTATTCATTTTTATTAACTATAATTCTTTATTTATGAAGACACATATGCAATTATTGAATATTTGTATTTTTTTAAGCTAACAAAGAAAAATTCATTCATAACTAATGAATTTTTTAAGCTAACAAAGAAAAATTCATTCATAACTAATGAAAGCATCTAGAGTTGTTTTCATTATTATTATTATTGTGTATGCAAAATTGTTAAAACTTGTAAATCTTATTTCATGTTATTTGTTATTAGTTTTTTTTCCTGTAATTACACACACACACACACATATATATATATATATATATATATATATATATATATTTCATGTATGGCCCATTTTGTATGCTATGCCCCGGGCCTATAAAATGATAGGAACGGGGCTGTAGCCATACTACAAGAATTGTTGAAACTGGAAATGCCAAGTTCATTGAGAATGATAACATAAGTGGGAGTGCTGAACCACGAAAAGTGGAACTTAAAGAAGTTACGGTGCAAGATTCTCCGATAACTTCTTCTCAATTTGTTTTTCCTGTGCGTCAAATTACTTTACCTAGAGTTACTCAGATTGTTCATCCTGCAACGAATGAACAATCTAATGACTTACCTAAACAAAAAATTAATGATCAACCACTTCATGATGAAGTTGTCAGTGAACCCACGAATGATATTCCTATAGAAGTAGCATTAAGAAGATCTCAAAGACAAAGGAGATCTGCTATATCTGATGATTATATGGTTTATCTTCAAGAATCAGATTTCGATATTGGAATCGATAAAGATCCAGTTTCATTTTCACAATAGATAAATAGTCCTAATTCTTCTAAATGGGTCGAAGCCATGAAAGATGAGTTAAAATCAATGGAACATAATGAAGTATAGGATCTTGTTGATTTGCCTGAAAGTTGTAAGCCAGTTGGCTGTAAATGGGTTTTTAAGACCAAACACGACTCAAATGGCAATATCGAACGGTACAAGGCCAGACTTGTTGCTAAAGGTTTTACTCAGAAAGATGGTATTGATTTCAATGAAAAATTTTCACCTGTTTCAAAGAAATATTCATTTAGAATAATTATGGCACTAGTAGCTCATTATGACTTAGAGCTGCATCAAATGGATGTGAAAACGGCCTTTCTGAATGGAAATTTAGAAGAAGATATTTACATGAACCAACCTGAGGGTTTTTCAGTTGAAGGAAAGGAACACATGGTGTGAAAACGTAACAGATCTATATACGGACTTAGACAAGCTTCTCGACAATGGTATCTTAAGTTTAATGATACTGTAATGTCCTTTGGATTTAAGGAAAACACTGTTGATCAGTGTATATATTTGAAGGTCAGTGGGAGCAAGTTTATATTTTTGATTCTGTATGTCGATGATATTTTGCTTGCTACTAATGATCTTGGTTTAATGCATGAGATCAAGATGTTTCTTTCTAAGAACTTTGAAATGAAAGATATGGGTGAGACATCCTTTGTGTTTGGAATTGAAATATTCCGAAATAGATCACAAGGAGTGTTAGGATTGTCTCAGAAAGCATATATTAACAAAGTCTTAGAAATATTTAGAATGGAAAAGTGCTCTGCATCTGTTGCTCCAATTCAGAAGGGAGATAAGTTTAGTCTTATGCAATGCCCTAAGAATGAATTGGTGCGAAAGGAAATGGAAAATATTTCTTATGCATCTGTTGTTGGGAGTTTGATGTATGCTCAAACATGTACCCGACAAGACATTAGCTTTGCTGTCGGGATGCTTGGTAGATATCAAAGCAATCCTGGTATGGATCACTGGAAGGCTGCAAAGAAGGTGTTGAGATACTTACAAGGCACAAAGGAGTAAATGCTTACTTATAAGCGGTCCGATCGCCTTGAGGTGATAGGATACACGGATTCAGATTTTGTCAGGTGTTTGGACACAAGGAAGTCCACATTTGAATATCTGTTCCTTTTAGTCAAGGGGGCTATCTCTTGGAAAAGTGTGAAGCAGACTGTCATTGCTGCATCCACTATGGAAGGTGAGTTTGTGGCATGTTTTATGGCCACAAATCATGGGTTGTGGCTGCGGAATTTTATTTCAGGACTTGGAATTGTCGATAGTATTGCCAAGCCGCTGAAAATTTATTGTGATAATGCTGCAGCAGTCTTCTTTTCTAAAAACGACAAGTATACAAGTGGTGCTAAACATATTGATTTGAATTATCTTGCCGTTAAAGAAGATGTTCGGGAATGAAGATTATCAATTGAACACATTAGCACTAGATTAATGATTGCAGACCCATTAACTAAAGCCTTGCCACCAAAAGCATTTAATGAGCATGTTGAGAGAATGGGTGTTATTGAAAACAGTTAACATTATGTTAAGGTTTGTGTTTTTGGTATATTTGATACTTAGAGCTCAATATAATTTTGTTCCTGTATTAAGTATCCTGTTTAGTTTGGAAGTATATATACATGAATGTTTTAAGTCAATATGAACAAGATTTGTCTGTGACAAAGACATTATCGTGGACCATCATGAAAAATATTATTATGAGTCTTATTAAGTTTGAAATTAATATTGTGATACATGGAAGGGACTGCGTTAAATTAGTGTCGTATTACCGCCATGATTCTTATTAGTTTCTAACTGAATGATAACTTATGTTCTGACCAATGTAACGAAGGAATTAGCTTATACTATGCATATTATGTTTCACGTTCATTATTAAATTTATGATTTATGAGACAAGTGGGAGAATGTGAGAATAATTATCATTATTATTATATGATTCATTATTATTTTCTATGGCTCATAATATTTATTTAATAATAATACTAATTCTATTATTGGTCAGATAATGTATGGAGCAGTTTCAACTGATCAGATAACCATCTCATACACGTTGATGGAACTGTGAGATGGTTTATTAACCTCTCAGGACTGTAGTCCTCTCCCCAACCTTCTGTAAAAACTAAGATTCTCTCTCCATCAGAGTTCTTAGGCTAAGGGAAAGCTCAAGGTCTGGAGGGAGAAACCAAGTCTCCCATTGAAGCATCTGCAGTGAAACCATGGAGACAGGTATATTCATTAAACGCTAACTTAAGTATTTGTGAAAATCATGTGTTCCTAAGGTCCTGTATACTTAAGTTTTGACTTACATGATTGTATTGTCAAACTTACAATAAAAATGTGTGTCAGTAATTGGAAATGAATCATTCGATATATGAAGTAATGATAGATTTTGGTTATCAAATATCAATGCAGTTGTCCAACAACCATCTCATCTTCTACTAATATTGACGTCATGCATTTCATTACCAATTTAGTTACAGATTACTCATTTAAAAATTACAAACATGATTTTAGTTTCAATCCCATAATTAAAAGTAAATGTCTGTAATTGAAAATTAAATGAACCATTAAACACAGAATGGTGATGATTTTTGTCATCAAATATCACGAAAGAAGTAGCCTAAGAACCTTCTCATCGTCTACAAAGATCAGTTTGAACTAGTAATAAATAAACACATGATATCAATATTTAATTTGTAGACAATGAGAAGGTTCTTGGACCACATCTTTCGTGACATTTACTTTTAATCATAGGATTGACACTAAAATCATAGTTGTAATCTTCAAATGAGTAGTTTCTAACAAAATTAATAATGAAATGCTTGACATCAATATTAATTAGTAGAAGATGAGAATTTTATTGGACAACTTCCTTGCCATTTGATGACAAAAATCATCATTACTTCATGTTGAATAGTTCATTTCCAGATACTTGCACTTTTGATCGTGAGTTTTGACATCAAAATCAGATCATGTGAAAAAAGTGTGATATGAGTAATTCGTAGACAATCAGAAGGTTTAATTGTGATATGAGTAATTCGTAGACAATCAGAAGGTTTAATTTAGAGAACACATCTTGCATAATATCGACAAAGGAAATCATCACTATTTCATGCTAAATTTGAAGACAACAAATAATGACATAAGGGAAGAACATGTTTAAAGTAATTAACTTGATAATTACGAAATTAAAAATGACTCTTAAATTGAATTATTTTTCAATGAAAATTGATTGTTAAGACTTACAATTAGCACGAGTAGATAGAAGCATTCGTAGTAACTTATTGGTTCACACAATTGTATATAAATAGCATATATATTTCCTAAATAAACATACATCATCAGCATCATCTATATATCATCTTCTCCTTCTTCATCCTAGTTCAATGGCTTCTAGCTTAGCTTGTTCTTTTAAAAAAGAATCAAATTCCTTTCATTCAATTTGTGAGTCAAGATGCATGGCTTTTAAGGTTGTTTCCTCTATTTTCAGTGAAGTAGTGGTGATGGTCTTTGAGTGGTTATTCTTCTCTTGCTATTCAAAATGATGCACTTTTAGTTTCTTAATTATTATATAATTTTTTAAAACTTTTATCGGTATCACTTTAATCATTTTAAAAACTAACCGTGTGTGTAGTGTGCAAACTTCATTTTCATTTTCATTTTTTAATTTTCTAGAGAAGAGAATTTTTTTTTTTTGCACTTGGCAAATATGTTTCAAATTTTATCAATTTTGAAATCAAGAACTATAATCATGCCACTTTTAACCCAACAAAATTTAAATTTTATCAACTTATCAATAATATGATCATCAATATCGCATTAATAATACTTAATTCAAATTAATATGAAAACTTTTTGGTCATGATTTTTATTTTTAATTATAATTATCTATAAGTAATATAATAATACTCATTTTTAGTACTATTTTTATCACAAGTTAAAAATGCTTGTTTTGATTATATTGAACATAATTTTTTTTTTATTAATTAAATTTTTTATTTAATATTATATAAATTATTATTACTTATTTTATTAAAAATTAATTTAATTACGCATGCACATATTATAACTACTCATTAGTAATAAAAATAGAGTTAATTCCAGCAATAGTCCCCCGACTATGTTGATTTTCCAAAATTGGTCCTCGTCTTTTAATTTGGACGAAAAAGACACTTGACTTTTAAATTTGTTCCAACAATGGTTCTTCCGTTTATTTGCAGTTAAATAGGGCATTATGATAGGGGTAAAATAGTCTTCTCATTAGATACTCTTCTCAACATAGTCGGGGGATCATTACTGGTGTTAGTGATAGTGCATATATATGTTTGCATTTAAGTAATAATGTAGTTTGTGGTCGGAGTAAGCGGAATTGACATCCAATGAAACATTGTCCATCCAGTTACAGTAGTCCATCCAAAAACACCATAGTATAACCTATAACGCTCTTATGCTACACAACCACAAGCAACGTTCATATTTCACTATAATTACTTGTTTTAATTTTCTAACTTTATGACTATGATATTGTAGTGCTAACATGAGTATATCATATATATATATATATATANCACAATTGTATATAAATAGCATATATATTTCCTAAATAAACATACATCATCAGCATCATCTATATATCATCTTCTCCTTCTTCATCCTAGTTCAATGGCTTCTAGCTTAGCTTGTTCTTTTAAAAAAGAATCAAATTCCTTTCATTCAATTTGTGAGTCAAGATGCATGGCTTTTAAGGTTGTTTCCTCTATTTTCAGTGAAGTAGTGGTGATGGTCTTTGAGTGGTTATTCTTCTCTTGCTATTCAAAATGATGCACTTTTAGTTTCTTAATTATTATATAATTTTTTAAAACTTTTATCGGTATCACTTTAATCATTTTAAAAACTAACCGTGTGTGTAGTGTGCAAACTTCATTTTCATTTTCATTTTTTAATTTTCTAGAGAAGAGAATTTTTTTTTTTTGCACTTGGCAAATATGTTTCAAATTTTATCAATTTTGAAATCAAGAACTATAATCATGCCACTTTTAACCCAACAAAATTTAAATTTTATCAACTTATCAATAATATGATCATCAATATCGCATTAATAATACTTAATTCAAATTAATATGAAAACTTTTTGGTCATGATTTTTATTTTTAATTATAATTATCTATAAGTAATATAATAATACTCATTTTTAGTACTATTTTTATCACAAGTTAAAAATGCTTGTTTTGATTATATTGAACATAATTTTTTTTTTATTAATTAAATTTTTTATTTAATATTATATAAATTATTATTACTTATTTTATTAAAAATTAATTTAATTACGCATGCACATATTATAACTACTCATTAGTAATAAAAATAGAGTTAATTCCAGCAATAGTCCCCCGACTATGTTGATTTTCCAAAATTGGTCCTCGTCTTTTAATTTGGACGAAAAAGACACTTGACTTTTAAATTTGTTCCAACAATGGTTCTTCCGTTTATTTGCAGTTAAATAGGGCATTATGATAGGGGTAAAATAGTCTTCTCATTAGATACTCTTCTCAACATAGTCGGGGGATCATTACTGGTGTTAGTGATAGTGCATATATATGTTTGCATTTAAGTAATAATGTAGTTTGTGGTCGGAGTAAGCGGAATTGACATCCAATGAAACATTGTCCATCCAGTTACAGTAGTCCATCCAAAAACACCATAGTATAACCTATAACGCTCTTATGCTACACAACCACAAGCAACGTTCATATTTCACTATAATTACTTGTTTTAATTTTCTAACTTTATGACTATGATATTGTAGTGCTAACATGAGTATATCATATATATATATATATATATATATATATATATATATATATATATATATAGTTGCATTCTATTCCATGCTCAACTATACATTTAACAAAAAATGATTAAAAGTGAATTGACACATATAAATTTATGACAAAAAAATAGAATTAATTCAAATTTTACTTATTGAATAAAATACAAATTTGTAGTTAAAAGGGTAAATTAAGCTAATAACAATGTATGAAAATATTTAAAATGCTAAGAACATTTGACCAGTTGTTGAGAGATAATTGACTAAAATTAAAATAGCAAGAAGGTAGTTTACAAAGGAAAATACTATATATATATATATATATATATATATATATATATATATATATATATATATATATATATATATTGCTCTGATACCATAAATTATTGCTCTGATATCACACAACGCACCACGTACGCACGCATAATAAAGGATCACCACAAATAGATCTTGAATTTATTTAAATGTCTTATAAAGACATAACTATGTATACCAACCTGTTTTTACTGGTGATGAGAACTAGTTATCTAGCCATCCACACTATATAGAATTAATTATATTGTTGCAACACATTCCACATTACTCATGGCTAGCTTACATTAATCTTAAAAACCAATTGGTTTCCAAATAGCATTTCTGAGTCTCCACAAATTAAATCTCTTCCCTTCACACTCCTTCCCGATAGGGACGCCCCTCTGGTCCTCGCCAAGTACACATGCGGCGGCAATCCAAAGTACTCGTCCTCGTCCTCCTCCACCGACCATGCCGCATTACAGTCGCTGTCTTGTCGAGCTCGCTCAACCTGCTGGTACGCCACGCCCAGAATCCTCCTCCAATCTGGTATGTTCATTGGCAGCGACTTCAAAGCCACCGTCGTCGCCGCCACTTGCTTAACCACGCTACTTTCACCGTTCATCACCGCCGTTTTCACATGGCACAGATTTGGTTCTACGGCCGACGACCTCGTCTCGGACACTGCAACCTCGTTGTTGGTGGCTGTTGTACTGCGGACCCAACAATCCTCGGATTCATCGAACTCGAATTAAAGGTCAAAGGAATTCGGCTTGAAGCTGATCTCAGAAGCCATTGAAGTAGGATGAAGAAGAAGATGATAGATTGTGTTTTTACAATCTCAGAAGCCATTGTAAAAACCCACCATGTATATATAGTTGTGTGCAGTGAACGGATACGATACTAGGAATGCATGTATCCTCTTCTTCTCTATCCGTGCTAATCGTGAGTAGAAAAAGAATTAAATTAGGGAGTCACTTTTTTATTTTCATATTTATAACGTTATATTCAACATGATTCTTCACTTGTTTATGCCTTTATTTTTCTTCAAATTTGGCACGGGAATAACATTCAATGTTTGATCAATGGCTTCTGTATTTTCAGTGTGGTGGTGATGGTCTTTGGGTGGCTATTCTTCTTTTGCTATACAAAACCGTATGTATCACTTTAATCATTTTAAAAAGTAACCGTGCGTGGAGCGTACAAGCTTCTTTGCCTATTCATTTTTTAATTTTGATTTTGTAGTGAGGTTTTTTTTTTTTCACTTGGAAAATAATATGTTTCAAATTTTATCAATTTTGAAATCAAGAACTAAAAATGAAAAATACAATAATTTAAAGACTAAAATTAAAATGAATTGTTGTTTTTCAATACAAAGAGATACTTAATTTAGACAAAACTGCTATACAAATCTTGGTTGAGTCATGTCCACGATACCTATAAAAAGTAAGACAAGGCTATAGATCATTGAAGAAAGTTTTTTTAAAAAAAACATGCAATATAGGACTAGCAATCAAGATATGTCACCATCGAATATTAATCTTTCAATAAATATGCCTTCTCGAATATAATAGTGTCAATCTTAATTAACTCGAATCTCATCCCAAACATATTATTATGTTAGTATGATCCAAATATTGTATAAATTATTATTTTTTGATGGTCACTAGAGAATCACTCTCCAATTTCATAATTCAAAAAGTTTTAACATAATATCAAACATCAGTAACTCATTTTCATACTCTTTATATTCTAATAAACATATTTTATTGTTGTCAAAGGATAAGAAAAAAATTTATGGTGTGAAATTTTATCTGGTACAAACATGATAATTGATTAGATTAGAAAATTTAGACAAAAAAAGCACAAAAAAAAAAAAGAAACGAAAGAAAACGAAATTTGAGTCATAGCCAATGATGAATACCAAAATTTGTTGGTCCAACTAATGGAGTGAGTTACTGGATCGAATTCCTTAATGTTGCTCATCAAAACCTTTTGAATCTACTAATCATGCCTCAATAGCTTGTCAGAATAATTGAAATGTTTTTAATCTTTTAGTACTCCGTAAAATAATACGGTGTAATAATAAAAGAATAACAATTGTTGAGGCATTTGATGAACTACCTCAGTTCATGTCAAGGTGAGTGAAGCAGTTGAAGAGCAGCAAAGAATTGAGGGGGAAAAATGCATTGAGTTCAAATATTTGTTATGATATTCTGTTACAGACAGATAGAGCCTCTGCTCTTTATTATATAGCACTGCCTGAGACTAACAGAGACTAACCAACTCAAGTAAAAGACACAAATAACCTTTTAAAGCTAGGCTAAGCTACTGCCAGGTTCAGGTGCTGCTGGTTACTTCATCATTTCATTCGATAAATGTCATGTCACATCATCAATCAACCTTGATTTCATTATCATTTATCTAGTAATATTAGTTGTTATATTTTGACCTGTGTTGTAAAATCTCACTTAAGTGTTGTTTAATTGGCGTTGGCTAACCGTCTAGCGTATCACTATAATAGATGGTCTAGGCAGCCGGCAGATTAGGTTAGGCCACTTAGGCGCTGACTGTCTAGGCCACCTCCTAGGCACCGACTAAGCCACCTAGTTGGCCTATTAGCTATTGCCCTTTTTTTTTTTTAAATGAATGTAGTTTTGAGTCAAATAACCCTAAATTATTCAAATTATAGATATTTTTTAGGTTAATATTTAATATTTTAGTATTAACTATTAAAATATTAAATATAATTTATAATTATTAGTATTAAAAATAAAAAATAAATTAAAATAATACACGGGCGCTTAGGTGCCAATTAATTGCCTCCTAAGCGCTAGCTAGGCTCCCTCCCATCAATCCCTCCCTAGCGATTTTTTCAAACATGATTTTGACTTTATTAGGCTACAATGCCTTCTTCATTTCATTCAATATGTCTCATATATTTTATTTATGTTTGATTTATTAAGTATACTGCCAAATTTAGTTACTCTGCCTATTTTATCTTCTATCTTAGCTTGTTTACTATTAATAATAAAATCAATAATTTTTTTCATTTAATTTTTGCAATGTTTGGTTATAAGTTTTAAATTCACTTTTGTATTTATTAATAATAATTTTAATGTAGTTTCTTAATATATAAATTTTATATATTAATATTAACCACGAAAAATTGAGTGTGAGTAACTTGATGAGTTAAGGTTACATTGTACATTAAAAGAGTTTGACATAAAATGTAACGGAGGGAGTATAATTTTTTATTAAAAAAAATTGTACTATGTCATATTTTACTTATCTTAATTAGGGGTGAGCAATACCCGACCCACCCGAATTCTGAAGTTGAGTATGAAACGGGTGTCAATACCCGATACCATCAACCGACCCGTTAATTGGCAAGAATGCGGGTGTAGGTTATCGGGTAGGATTGAGAAATATCTCCTCCGACCAGTCTGAATACCCGATGAAGAATAGCATATTCACTATGTGTAGTTGTACATTTAATTTCTACTTCAGTTTTTAGGTTTTTGTCAGTTCACCTTCACATAATCACAGCTACACTTAGTTGGTTACTTGATGCCCCTAGAGGCAAAGATTGGACAATTTGGTGACTGGAGTCACTTATTATGTAATTTTGTAGTTTGTTACTTCTGCAAAATATGTAATTATGTAGTTTACTTAGTTAATTTGCCACTTAATTTTGTATATTTGCAGTTGTAACTTGTAAAATGGCCATATGGTTTAACTAAGTCACTTATTTACTAAGTTATTTTGTCCTTAAACTTGTAAAATGTACTTTTGTAATTTATTATATTTGATTAAATCAGTGTTATTTTTTTTTTATTTCCGAACTTATTACGAAAACCGCTTTAATCGACCGAAACCGAATTTTAAAAAACCGATTGGATTTTCGATAATTAGTTGGCGGTTAGGGTATTAAAATATTTACCCGTTAACCGAATGGTTTCCATTGTTGTATAACCGAACCACCCATACCCGACCGATGCACACCCCTAATCTTAATTACCATTCATTGTTCTAACCAACTCTTTCTTTTTACTTTTTTTTTAGAATTTTTTTTTATCTTAATGTTTAATTTTGTGTTTCTAAGTACTTTCAATATAGTTTCTAAATACATAAATTTTATTTAATAATACTAAACTTGCCCCCAATCTTCCCTCAGGAACCAACTGAGCTGCCCGTACGTTCATACTAATACTAAATTTAATATTATAAAAAAATTGATGAGAAAATAACTTCAATTGAATATAGTTAATCAAATTAATCAGATACATAAAATAGAACATGGATAATATTAATTTAGTATTAGTGTATAAAATTTATATAATTAGAAAATACAAAAATAAATACTTTTTAGATAAAAATGAATTTAAAAATTATAAAAAATATTAAAAATTAATTAATTAAAGAGAAATAAATGGTTTACTCAATGAATAATAAGCTAGCTAGACAAGTAAAATGATATGTATGGAGTAATTGTTATGAAAAGTATTAATTACACATCAGTATATTTTAATTTTGAGATTATATTACTTCCGATATATAATCTGAATTAATAAAGTTGTTGTTGTTGGTTTTTTTTTTTTTTTTTTTTGTTTTTTTTTAAGGGATTACTCTGCTAAAAATAGAGTAAAACAGCTAAGTGTATGTAAAATACAATCAAATTAATAAGCTATTATATATGCCTAGTACGTATTTTAACCACTTCCATGATCGAACTCCAGTCTTATGTTGGTTTTGCTGCAAGTCACTGCAGGAACCTCATTCACTCTTTTTCAAAATTTACTGTTAATTTGATTCCTAGAAGTGCTAATAGCATAGCTCACACTTTAGCTACTTGAGCCTATTCTTAGGCTGACTCACTGTATTGGGACTTTGTTCTTCCTAACTTTGTTTCAGTTATTTTACAGTAATCTATATTGATTGTTTCACTTAAGTTCCGTCGCAAGACTTAACATATTTAATTTCCTAACCCTAGTAAAAAAATAAAATAAAAAAAGACGTCGCCGCGTTACGTGCAAAATCGGATCCCCTGTTGCGATACAGCGTCGAGCCCCTGATACTGAATAACAGTTTCACATTTTTGGGTGTATATTGTCTAATGAAACTGTAGTTATATCGAAATGATATTGCAGTTGTGTTTAAATGAAACTGCAGTGTATTATAAAAGAAACTGTAGTTGTGTTGAAGGAAACTAACTAACAGGTTCACATATTTGAGTGTATAATATCGAATTAAACTGCAGTTATATCGAAATGAAACTGCAGTTGTGTTGAAATGTAACTGCAGTGTATATAAACTGAAAGTAAATGGCGCGTAACGGAGGCCTTTTCATCCGTTTGTTTTCATTAATCAAAACGACGTCGTTTTAATGCGCGGTCCACAGTAAAATTTGGGTTGTTGGCTAGGCAGGCCTATGCCACCTCTTTGAGGGCCTTTAAATTCCAAGTCAACCCAGCCGACTAAACACGACAAATACAGTCAAGTAGATCATAACAAAAAATACATTATATGCGTACTAAATGTACATTATATAAAATAATGTACTTTTAGAACTCAAATAATGTACTTTTCTTAAATACAATGTACATTTTTAATATACTAAAAATACATTATTTGTGTACTGAATGTACACTATTTGATAGTAGACCATAGTTGTGTGGACCATGGTTCACACAATAATGCTTGACTAAACACATCTTGACATCCCTATTATGTCTTTCGCCAACTACCATGTAGTGTGATTGCATATATCCCGGTTACAACCTTTCAAATGAGTGGTCGTAAGTTCAAACCCCGGTGATGAGAGTTTAGATACTTTGGACTAAAAATATTTGAAAAAAGTGTAGAACATATATTATCTGGTAAAGAATCATGAAAAAAAAAATCGTCTAGATTAACGGTGTCAAATAACTGCTCCGTATTTACTATATCACAACTAACCATGAAATGGTCTTCAATTCACCCACTTAGAACCTTTATTTAAATGCAATAAAAAAAAATGATAGAGTTAATCATCCCTTGCTAATCCAATAACCAAAATCGTCCCCTCATGAAAAAATTAAGGATGAAAACTGTTCATTCAAAGTAAAATGACTATATTGTAAAAACGTACATTAGAACATGATGGAGTTATGGGAGATGGGTCCATTATTTTTTGTTGGGGCCAAGCCCAATGAATAAGAGGTACAGGACAAAGGATGAAGGTGGTGCAAGACAAGCCCAATAGAAGAGGGTACGGTGCAGGCTAGGAAGCAGACCAGTGCGAAGGGGGTCCAAGGGAGGAGGGCGACGCTCAGGTACAGTGGTGGCGGTTAGTCGTGCCGCCACCGAGGCGACTAGCCGCGCACCACCGCGCCCATGGGGGAGTGCGACCACCTCCCGGGGCCGAGGCGCCCCGGGTGGGCCGGTTGCGCCACCCGACAGCGTGGCTGGCACTCGGGGTGGCGGCTGGTCGCACCACCACCCGGGGTGTCTGCGTGCGTAGGCGGCCAAGAGGGGTATGGCGCAGGTCGTGTCCGTTCTGCCGTGTTCCTAGGAGAGTTAACTGAGGGTCCTGGGTACGTGGTATCTGATGGGTGGTAGAGGTGGTTAACAACAAGAAGATGTGGGACGCGTGTCTAGTGGGAGTTGGTGCCATCTTGATGTCGTACACGTGGAGGGTGCAAGAAGGTCAATCGACAGTATAAGGGGGGGGGGGGGGCTGGTCCGTATAAGACATCCCTCAATACAC
>NC_044924.1:11139704-11164171 GCF_003576645.1 Ipomoea triloba | reverse complement strand
GGGGGGGGGGGGGGGGGGGGGGGGGGGGGTCTGGTCCGTATAAGACATCCCTCAATACACGATCTACTTCTTAGCTTAGTGGTCTAGATTTCTCCTTCCCTTTTGGTGTGCGTGTGTTCTTGGTGGTAACTTAATTTGGGTTATTTTATTCTATTTATTTATTAGTTCTTCAATTCCTTATTTATTGTATTTATTCATTAGTTCTCCTATTATTTATTTATTTGTTATTTGGACCCCTATTTTTTGGGCCGATACCTTTGGGCTTTGTATGTATCCTATTGTGCCTCACAGCCCGATTAATAGTATTTTTATTTTCCTATATATCCCGTTCAATATTATTATATCCATCTTATGGTGAGCTTAGTCCCGATAAAACCATCAAAACAAAAAATGTGATTTTCCATTTATTTTTTTTCTTGCATATTTCTTGCAAATGAAAGATATAACTATGTTCTAACATAACATTATATATAATTTTTTAGTTTGAAATAATTAATTTACATTCGCTTTCAATGAGAATTATTTAACCTCTGACTTTTTAGTAAAGAATTAAGAAGTTTCTTCTTTGACTAACTTCACTGAAACCATATCAATTTATAGTTTTTTTTTTCTTAAATTAAAATGTAATATTATTATACTTAAAATTATATTGAGAGCTAAAATTTGAAGTGAACAAAATTTGAGGAAACTCTATCTAATGACTGTGAATTAGAATAGAAATATCATTATTGCATAATTAAATTTGAACGATCCATTACTTTCATACTCCTGTCAAAACTATTTGGTAGAAGAGAACTAGGATCCAATCAAAACCGTCTATCTGAAAAAGTGTAATGAATTTGAAGCAATGGGACGATTTTTTTTTTTTTTAATTTTTTATAAGTAACTCAAATTTTATACTGCAACCTTTAACTCTATATATGAATTGTAATATTGTTTGGTTAATACCTTTAAATTTTTGCATAGAATATAACAAAGAGTTAGATGTTTGCTTGTTTTGGCAAATAAGGAGAATATGATTTTATTGACCATCATGTATCGAGTCATGATGATGAGTTGCAAATAAAATATGGAAAATACATTACTAGCCTAGCTATATGGATCTATGATAGAGATAGATGGATAGATCTTGAATTTATTTAAATGTCTTATATAGACATAACTATGTATACCAACGTTTTTTTACTGGTGATGAGAACTAGTTTTCTAGTCCCACTCTATATAGAATTATATTGTTGCAACACATTCCACATTACTCATGGCTAGCTTACAATCTTCGAAACCAATTTGTTTCCAAATAGCATTTCTGAGTCTCCACAAGTCTCTCCCCTTCACACTCCTTCCCGACAGGGACGCCCTCTGGCCCTCGCCAAGTACACATGCGGCGGCAATCCAAAGTACTCGTCCTCGTCCTCCTCCACCGCATTATAGTCGTTGTCTTGTCGGGCTCGCTCAACCTGCTGGTAAGCCACGCCCAGAATCCTCCTCCAATCCGGTATCTTCATCAGCAGCGACTTCACAGCCACCGCTGTCACCGCCACCTGCTCAACCACGCTACTTTCACAGTTCATCACCGCCGTTTTCACGTGGCAAAGATTCGGTACTACCGCCGACCACCTCGTCTCGGACACTGCAACCTCGTCCTTGGTGGCTGTCGTACTGCGAACCCAGCAATCCTCGGATTCATCAAACTCGAATTGAAGGTCAGAAGCCATTGGCTAGGATGGAGAAGAAGATGATAGATGCTATGTATATATAGTTGTGTGCAGTGAATGGATACGTTACTAGGAATGCATCTATCTTCTTCTTCTCTATCCGTGCTAATCGTGAGTGTTGTTTTTGAAAGCATATAATCGTGAGTGTTGTTTTTGAAAGCACCTAATCGTGAGTTTTTTTTTTTTTTTGAAAGCATCTAATCGTGAGTTTTAATAATCCAATTTCAGAGAAAAAGAATTAAATTAGGGAGGCACTTTTTATTTTCGTAATAATAACTTGATTTTTCACTTGTTTTTCTGTCTTCATAATTTAAAGACTAAAGTAACCGTGCGTGTAGTGTGCAAACTTCATTTTCCTTTTTATTTTTTAATTTTAATTTTGTAGTGAGGTTTTTTCACTTGGAAAATATGTTTCAAATTTTATCAATTTTGAAATCAAGAACTAAAAATGAAAAATAGTAAAATACAATAATTTAAAGAATAAAATTAAAATGAATTGTTGTTTTTCAATACGAGGAGATACTAAATTTAGACGAAACTATACAAATCTCGGTTGAGTCATGTCCACGACACCTATAAAAAGGCCTGTTAAAATGCAGTATCTCCCCCATGTGGGGGTGCAACCAGGTGTCACTAGACCACAAGATCTTTGTGTCACCATCCAATATTAGTCTTCCAATAAATAAGTCTTCTAAAATATAATAGTGTCAATCTTAGTTAACTCGAATCTCATCCCAAACATGTTACTATATATGTTAGTATGATCCTTAATATTGTCTAAATTAATGTTTTTTTTTTATCGTCACTAGAGAATCACTCTCAAATTTCATAATTCAAAAAGTTTTAACATATATAATATCAAACCTTAGTAACTCATTTTCATACTCTTTATATTCTAATAAACATATTTTTATTGTTGTCAAACGATTAGAAAAAAATTTATGGTATGAAATTTTATCTGGTACAAACATGATAATTGATTGGATGAAAAAATTTAGACAAAAAAAAATCACAATAAAAAGAAACGAAAGAAAACAAAATTTGAGTCATAGCCAATGATGAACACCAAAATTTGTTGGTACATAATCATGTTTAACTAATGGAGTGAGTTACAGGATCGAATTCCAACTTAATGTTGCTCATCAAAACCTTGTGAATCTACTGATCATTCCTCAATAGCTACTTAATTGTCAGAATAATTGAAATGTTTTTAATCTTTTAATACTCCGTAAAATAATACGGAGTAATAATAAAAGAATAACAATTGTTGAGGCATTTCATTCGATAAATGTCACGACATCAATCAACCTCTATTTCATTATCTTTTATCTAGTAATATTAATTGTTTTATTTTGACCAGTGTTGCAAAAATTTCACATTGGCGCCATTTAATTGGCGCCAGCCGGTCGTCTAGCGTATCACCAAAATCGATGATTTAGGCAGCCAGCCGACTAGGTTAAGCCGCTTAGGCGCTGACCGCCTAAGCTTCCTAAACGCCTCCTAGGCCTCCTACGCACCAACTAGGCATTCTAGGCACCGACTAGGTCTCCTTTCACTCAAAACTACATCGTTTTGAACGAAATCATAAATTATTCAAATTCTAGATGTTTTTTAAGTTAATATATAATATTTTAGTATTAACTATTAAATATTAAATAGTTTATAATTATTAGTATTACGTACACTTTTGATCGTGAGTTATTTATGTACACTTTTGATCGTGAGTTTGACATCAAAATCATATCATGTAAAAAAAAATGTGTGATGTGAATAATTAGCAGAGGATAGGAAGGTTTAGAGAACATATCTTGCATAATATCTGGCAAATTAAGGAAATCATCATCACTATTCCATGCTAAATTTGAAGACAAAAAATAATGACATAAGGGAAGAAACGTGTTTAAAGCTAAGTAGCCTGATAATTATGAAATTAAAAGTGCGTTCGTAATTTGATTCTTTTTCAGTGAAAATTGATTGTTAAGACTCACAATTAGCAAGAGTAGATAGAAGCATTCGTAGTAATGTATCCGTTCTGGCAACTAAATATAGCATATTTCCCTAAATAAACATGCATCATCAGCATCGTCTATATATCATCTTCTTCTTCTTCATCCTAGGTCAATGGCTTCTGAGATCAAGTAGTGGTGATATTTTCAGTTAGTGGTCTTTGAGTGGTTATTCTTCTCTTGCTATTCAAAATGATTGCACTTTTAGTTTCTTAATTATTATATTTTTTAAAAACTTTTATCCGTATCACTTTAATCATTTTAAAAACTAACCGTGCGTGTAGTGTGCAAACTTCATTTTCCTTTTCAATTTTTTCATTTCTAGAGGAGAATTTTTGTTTTCACTTGGCAAATATGTTTCAAATCTTATCAATTTTGAAATCAAGAACTAAAAATGGAAAATACAATAATTTAAAGACTAAAATTGCCAAAGACCTTGTGGTCAAGCGGCACCCGATGTACATTCCCATATAAAAAGGAGTGAGTTTGATCCTCAGTGGTGTCATCTCATTGAAATGAACCCTTGTTTTCCAAAATAAGGGATACTAAAATTAGACGAAACTGTAAAATTAGTTTTTAAATGAGTGATATGTAACAAGAACTAGTAATAAGGAAATGTATGATATCAATATTTGTAAACAATGAGAAGGTTCTTGGATCACTAGCTTCTTTGATGACCAAAATCATCACTATTTTGTTTCTAACAATTCATTTTCATTACTTCTTTGCTTAATTTTAATTATGAGATTGACACTAAAATCATGTTTGTAATCTCTAAATGAGTAATCTGTAACAAAATTAGTAAAGAAATGCGTGACATCAATATTAGTAGAAGATGAGAAAGTTATTGAAGCACTTCCGTGGCCAAAATCATCATTACTTTATGTTGGCATCAATATATACACTTTTAATCGTGAGTTTCACACAAAAATCATATTTTTAGTTTCCAAATTATTCATTTGTATGTAACAGACTATGTGAAAAAAAAAATGTGAGATATGAGTAATTAGTAGATGATGAGAATGTTTAGGAAACGTAACACATCTTGCGTGATATCTGGTGATGGAAAGCATTATTATTCCATGCCAAAGTTGAAGACAAAAAATAAATTATATTAAAGACTTGAGTAAGTGAAAAATCTTGTTTAAAATAACTTGATAATTACGAAAAAAAAAAAAGTGTCTTTGTAATTTAATTCATTTTCACTGAAAATTGATTGTTAAGACTCACCATTAGCACGAGTAGATAGAAGCATTAGTAATAACTTATCCCTTTTGACAACTATACATAAATAGCATATTTCCTAAATAAACATACATCATATCATCATCATCATCTATCTATCATCATCATCTTCTTCTTCACCCTAGTTTGATCAATGGCTTATGTATTTTCAGTGTAGTGGTGATGGTCTTTGGGAGGTTTTTCTTCTTTTGCTATGGAAAATAATTGCACTTTTAGTCTCTTTATTATAATACTTTTTAAAAACTTTTAACCGTATGTATCACTTTAATCATTTCAAAAAGTAACCGTGCATGTAGTGTGCAAATTTCATTTTCCTTTTAATTTTTTAATTTTAAATTTGTACTGAGGTTTTTTTCACTTGGAAAATAATATGTTTCAAATTTTATCAATTTTGAAATCAAGAACTAAAAATGAAAAATACAATAATTTAAAGACTAATAAAAGTAAAATGAATTGTTGTTTTCCAATACAAGGAGATGCTTAATTTAGAAAAAATTGCTATTCAAATATTGGTTGAGTCATGTCCACGATACCTATAAAAAGTAAGGCAAGGCTGTAGATCATTGAAGAAAGTTTTTTTTTTTTAAAACACGCAATATAGGATGTGCAATCAAGATATGTCACCATCCAATATTAATCTTTAATAAACATGTCTTCTGCCAAAGACCTTGTGATCTAGTGGCACCCGGTGTCCAGGTTAACACTCCCACAGGGACGATGGGAGTGGGTTTGAGCATCAGCGAAGGCAACTGTAGACTCTTTGTGCTTCAGTGCGTAAAAAATAAAAATAAACATGTCTTCTAGAATATAAAAGTGTCAATCTTTATTGCTTTTTGATCGTCACTAGAGAATCACTCTCAAATTTCATAATTCAAAAAGTTTTAACATAATATCAAACCTTTGTAACTCATTTTCATACTCTTTACATTCTAATAAACATATTTTATAATTGTTAAATGATAAGAATAAAATTTATGGCGTGAAATTTTATCTTGTACAAACATGATAATTGATTAGATTAGAAAATTTAAGACGACGAAAAAAAAAAAAGCACAAGAAAAAGAAACGAAAGAAATTGAGTCATAGCCAATGATGAACACCAAAATTTGTTGGTCCACAATCATGTTTAACTAATGGAGTGAGTTAAAGGATCGAATTCCAACTTAATGTTGCTCATCAAAACCTTGTGAATTTACTAATCATGCCCCAATAGCTACTTGTGAGAATAATTGAAATGTTTTTAATCATTTAATACTCCGTAAAATAATACGGAGTAATAATAAAGAATAACAATTGTTGAGGCATTTCATTTGATAAATGTCACAACATCAATCAAACTCGATTTCATTATCATTTATCTAGTAATATGAGTTGTTATATTTTGACCAATGTTTGCAAAAATCCCATCTAAGCGCCGTTTAATCGGCGCAGGCAGGCCGCCTAACGTATCATCATAATCAATGGTCTAACTGCAGCTGGCCAACTAGGATACGCCGCTTAGGTGCTGACTGCCTAGGCCTCCTAGACGCCGACTAGGCCTCCTAGGCACCGACTAGGCTTCCTAGGCACCGATTAAGCCACCTAATCGGCCGATTAGCTATTGTTTTTTTTTAAAGGATTATTTCACTTAAAAGTATATCGTTTTGAGCGAAATAACTCCAAATTATTCAAACTTATGTTTTTTAGGTTAATATTTAATATTTTAGTATTAACTATTAAAATATTAAATAGTTTATAATTATCAGTATTAAAAAAATTTAAAACTTTTAAACAAATTTTTAAAAATAAAAAATAAAATAAAAAATATATACAAGGGCTTAGCCGCCGATTAATTGCCGCTTAGGCGCTAGCTAGGCTCCATTTCATTCAATATGTCTCATATATTTTATTTATGTTTGATTTATTAAGCATATTTGGCCAAATTTAGTTACTCTGTCTATTTTATCTTCTATCTTATTTACTATTTATTAATAAAAATCAATAACTTTTTTCATTTAATTTTTGCAATGTTTGGTTATAATTTTTCCTTTTAAATTTGCTTTTGTATTTATTAATGGTAATTTAATGTATTTTCTAAATATATAAATTTTATATATTAATACTAACCACGAAAAATTGAGTGCAAGTAACTTGATGAGTTAAGGTTACGTTGTACATTAATAGAGCCAGACATATTAAAAAAATTGCACTTCCTATATATGTCATATTTTACTTATATTAATTATCATTCATTGGCCTAACCAAATCTTTCTTTTTACTTGTTTTTTTTATTATCTTAATGTTTAATTTTGTGTTTATAAGTACTTTTAATGTAGTTTCTAAATATATAAATTAGTAAGGAAATGTGTGACATCAATATTAGTAGAAGATGAGAAAGTTATTGGAGCACTTCCGTGACCAAAATCATCATTAATTACTTCATGTTGAAGAATAGATCATTTCCCCTTATTTACGTACACTTTTAATCGTGAGTTTGACACGAAAATCGTCATATTTTTAGTTTTCAGATTATTCATTTTGTAACAGACTTCGTGAAAAAAAATGTGAGATATGAGTAACTAGTAGATGATGTGAAGGTTTATAGAACGTAGCACATCTTGCGTGACATCTTGCGTGATATCTAGCGATGGAAAGCATTACTATTCAATGCCAAACTTGAAGACAAAAAATAAATTAAAGATAGAGTAAGAAACCAACATGGTTGGCGTGGTTGTTCAGCACCTTGTCCCTTAAACATAAGGTTGGAGGTTTGATCTTCACCCACGTGAATGGTGCAAACCATTTTTTGCCAAGCCCCTACGAATTAGTGTGCTGACCATTGTGACAAGGGTTACCCCTCTGGTGCAACCCCAAAAAAAAGACATGAGTAAGTGAAAAATCTTGTTTAAGGTAACTTGATAATTACGAAATTAACATAAATAACATATTCCCTAAATAAACATACATAATCTATCATCTTCTTCTTCTTCATCCAGTTTGATCAATAGCTTCTTCTTTTGCTATACAAAATAATTGCACTTTTAGTCCCTTTATTATAATATTTTTTAAAAACTTTTAACCATATGTATCACTTTAATCATTTTAAAAGTAACCGTGCGTGTAGTGTGCAAACTTCATTTTCCTTTTCATTTTTTAATTTTAATTTTCCTTATCATTTTCTATTTATCTAGTGAGGTTTTTTTTCACTTGGAAAATATGTTTCAAATTTTATCAATTTTGAAATCAAGAACTAAAAATGAAAAATACAATAATTTAAATACTAAAATTAAAACGAACTATTATTTTTCAATACAAGGGGATACTAAATTAAGACAGAACTATACAAATCTTGGTTGAGTTACGTCCACTATACCTGATACAGCAAAATACGGAACAAAATACTGTATTTATACTGGGTCGGGTACAAGGAGGTATACCCTAAGCGAGACCGAGCTACGTGACAGTGGGTCAGAGGCTCCCGGTGTCTTTAGCTACTGTATTAGAAGAAATAGCCAAAAGTCCTCTCTACCGCATTAAATGCGCCTTTTATAGTGGCTCCGATAAGGTTTCCGGTCTGGCGGCATGTAGGACGCATGGCGGTCATGCACCGGCCACTTTGTCGATCCAACATGGTAGCGGATAGGAGCGCGGGTGCGGGGTCCCTGGTTCGAACCTCCGCAAACGCCCGTACTACAGCCCGGAGCGCAAGGGTGCCCGGCCTAGTCAGATCGGGAGGAAGATTCGGAGGGACTGGTCAGTCGCTAACTAGGCACACAGCCCGGGAGGTCGGGATACGTAGACCGAAATTTTACCCCTATCAATACCTATAAAATGTAAGAAAAAAGTTGTAGATCATTGAGGAAAGTTTCAAAAAAGACATGCAATATACGATGAGCGATCAAGATATGTCACCATCCAATACTAGTCTTTCAATAAATATGTCTTCTAGAATATAATAGTGTCAATCTTAGTTAACTCGAATCTCATCCCAAACATATTACTATGTTAGTATGATCCTTAATATTGTCTAAATTAATGTTTTTTGATCGTCACTAAAGAATCCCTCTCAAATTTCATAATTCAAAAAGTTTTAACATAATATCAAACCTTAATAACTCATTTTCATACTCTTTATATTCTAATAAACATATTTTATTGTTGTCAAACGATAAGAAAAAAATTTATGGTGTGAAATTTTATCTGGTACAAACATGATAATTGATTAAATTAAAAAATTTAGACAAAAAAAAAAAAAAGCACAAGAAAAAGAAACGAAAGAAAATGTAAGATATGAGTAATTAGTAGATGATGAGAAGGTTTAGAGAACGTAACACATCTTGCGTGATATCTAGCGATGGAAAGCATTACTATTCCATGCCAAACTTGAAGACAAAAAATTAAATTAAAGACATCAGTATGTGAAATATCTTGTTTAAAGTAACTTGATAATTATGAAATTAAAAGTGCCTTTGTAATTTAATTCTTTTTCACTAAAAATTGATTGCTAAGACTCACAATTAGCACGATTAGAGAGAAGCATTCGTAATAACTTATCCCTTCTGACAACTATATATAAATAGCATATTCCCTAAAGAAACATACATCATCAGCATCATCTATCATCTTCTTCTTCATCATCTTAGTTCGATCAATGACTATTTAGAAACGAATTGGTTTCGAAGATCAGCGCTGCCAACCCATAAGGTTGTTCGGTTCGATAGTCACCTTGTGGTTAATTCATTTTAGTAGAAGTTTTAAGGTTGTCCGTTCAATAGCAAGTAACCGCGCGTGCGTGTAGTGTGCAAACTGCAATTTCCTTTTCATTTTTTAATTTTAATTTTCTAGTGAGGTTTTTTTTCATTTGGAAAGTATGTTTCAAATTTTATCAATTTTGAAATCAATAACTAAAAATGAAAAGAGAAAATATCATTTTTAGTCCCTCGACTATAATACATGTATCAATTTTCGTCCTTTACTAATAAAATTTTCAAATTAAGTGCATTACTATTCAATTTGTATCACGTTTGGTCCTTGATTATGAACATTTTTAAATTAGGTGCATGAATATTCAATTTGTATCACATTTGGTCATGCTGTTAAATTTTTCCTGTCAAATTTTCAGCAAAATCACCTGTGACCAGCTAGTTTATTTAATTTTTATTTAAAAAATTATTTTAATAATTTTTAAATTAAAAAATTTAAAAATAAAAAAATAAAAAACGTCGGCCACCCCCACCCTCCTCAACTCCTCCTTCATCTTCTTCAGACGGAGACGAAAGCGGAAGGTTGGGTGGGGGATGGCCAGTCACCGGTGAGTTCAATTCGTTGAAAATTTGGTTGAAAAATTTAACGGCAAGACCAAATGTGATACAAATTGAATAGTCATGCACCTAATTTGAAAATGTTAATAGTCAAGAACCAAATGTGATACAAATTGAATAATTATGCACCTAATTTGAAAATTTTAATAGTCAATGACTAAAATCGATACATTTATTCTTTTCAAAAAATTTTTTTTTGATACATGTATTATAGTCGAGGTACTAAAAATGATATTTTCTCAAATGTAAAATACAATAATTTAAAGACTAAAATTAAAATGAATTATTGTTTTTCAATACAAGGAGATACTAAATTTAGATGAAACTATACAAATATTTGTTGAGTCATGTCCACAATACCTTAAAAAAGTAAGGCAAGGCCATAGATCATGGAGGAAAGTTTCAAAAAAAAAAAACGCAATATACGATGAGTGATCAAGATATGTTACCATCCAAAATTAGTCTTTCAATAAATATGTCTTCTAGAATATAATGTTGTCAATCTTAGTTAACTCGAATCTCATCACAAACATGTTACTATGTTAGTATGATCCTTAATATTGTCTAAATTAATATTTTTTTATCGTCACTAGAGAATCACTCTCAAATTTCATAATTCAAAAAGTTTTAAAATAATATCAAACCTTAGTAACACATTTTCATATTCTTTATATTCTAATAAACATATTTTATTGTCAAACGATAAGAAAAAAATTTATGATGTGAAATTTTATTTGGAACAGACATGATAATTAATTAGATGAGAAAATTTAGACAAAACAAGCACAAGAAAAAGAAACGAAAGAAAACGAAATTTGAGACGTAGCCAATGATGAACACCAAAATTTGTTGGTCCACAATCATGTTTAACTAATGGAGTGAATTACAGGATCGAATTCCAACTTAATGTTGCTCATCAAAACCTTGTGAATCTACTGATCATGCCTCCATAGCTACTTGTCAGAATAATTGAAATGTTTTTAATCTTTTAATACTCCGTAAAATAATACGAAGTAATAATAATAATAAAAAAAACAATTGTTGAGGCATTTCATTCGATAAATGTCACAACATCAATCAACCTCGATTTCATTATCATTTATCTAGTAATATTAATTGTTATATTTTGATCACGGCTGCAAAAATCTCACATAGGGGCCATTTAATAGGCGCCGGCACGCCGTTTAATCAACACCGACGCGCCGTTCGTATAATGTATCACCATAATTCTAGGTAGCCGACGGATTAGGCTAGGTTAGGCCGCTTAGGCGCTAACCGTCTAGGCCTCCTAGATGCCGACTAGGCCTCTTAGGCACCGACTAAGCCACCTAGTTGGCCGATTAACTATTGTTCTTTTTTTTCTTTCTTTCTTTCTTTTATTTTTTTGAATGGGTTATTTCACTCAAAATTAAATCGTTTTGAGCGAAATAATCCTAAATTATTCAAACTCTAGATTTTTTTAGGTTAATATTTAATATTTTAGTATTGACTATTAAAATATTAAATAGTTTATAATTATTAGTATTAAAAATATTGAAAAATTTTAAACAAATGTTTAAAAATAAAAAATATACACGGACGCTTAGGCGCCAATTAATCGTCGCCTAGGCGCTAGCTAGGCTCCTACCGAGCACCCGTGGACTGCCTAGCGATTTTTTCAACCATGATTTTGACTTTATTAGGCTACAAGGGCAAATTATTGCATGGACCATGGTCCACACAGCTGTGTGGACCAAAAATAAAAGGTACATTATTTTTGTACTGAAGGTACATTATTTGATAGTATATATCAAATAATGTACCTTCAGTACAAAAATAATGTACCCTAAAATAATGTACCTTCAGTACAAGAATAATGTACCTTCTGTACAAAAATAATGTACCTTCTGTACAAAAATAATGTACCTTTTATTTATGGTCCACAAAGCTCCATGGTCCATGCAATAATGATTGGGCTACAATGCCTTCTCGATTTCATTCAATATGTCATATATTTTATTTATGTTTGATTTATTAAGCATGCTTGCCAAATTTAGTTACTCTACCTATTTTATCTTCTATCTTGTTTACTATTTATTAATAAAATCAATAAATTTTTTTCATTTAATTTTTGCAATGTTTGGTAATAATTTTTAAATTCGCTTTTGTATTTATTAATAGTAATTTTAATGTAGTTTCTAAATATATAAATTTTATATATTAATACTAACCATCAAAAATTGAGTGTGAGTAACTTGATGAGTTAAGGTTACGTTGTAAATTAATAGAGCTAGACATAAAATGTAACCGAGAGAGTATAATCTTTTATTAAAAATTTTGTACTTCCTATATATGTCATATTTTACTTGTCTTAATTACTATTTATTTGTCTAATCAACTCTTTCTTTTTACTTTTTTTTTTATTATCTTAATGTTTAATTTTGTGTTTATAAGTACTTTCAATTTAGTTTCTAAATATATAAATTTTATTTAAAAATACTAAAACTTGCCCCCAATCTTCACTCAAGAATCAACTGTGATGCCCGTACGGTCACATTAATACTAAGTTTAATATTATGAAAAAATTGATGAGAAAATAACTTCAATCAAATATTGTTAATCAAATTAATCAGATACATAAAATTGAACAAGGATAATATTAATTCAGTATTAGTGCATAAAATTTATATAATTAGAAAATACAAAAATAAATACTTTTTAAATAAAAATGAATTTTAAAATTATAAAAAAATATTAAAAATTAATTAATTAAAGAGAAATAATTGGTTTACCCAATGAATAATAAGCGAGATAAGTAAAATGATACGTACGGAGTAATTATTATGAAAAATATTAATTACTCAGCAGTCCACTTGTTACGGAGTAATTATTATGAAAAATATTAATTAATCAGCAGTCCACTTGTCTCTTTGACGCAGGTTTTAATTCTTCCATTAGCAAGGCAACTTTTGGCGCAGTTCTGCTCTCTTCTACGGGAGGTTTCACGGCCGCCGTTAATGGTGTTCTTCCGGTTTGTACGTAGACTCCCATTTTCGTATAATTTGTGCAATAATTTATGCATGAATTAAATGTCTATGAGATCGAGTTGAACATTTCTCACTCGGTTTGGTAGGTATTTGAAGAGTCATAAAAATAATACAATTAATTTTATTTAATGTTTGATTGTGTGGCGTAACATAGTCACGAAATTGTGAACATAGAGTTCAAAAATTATGAATATAGACTTAAAAAATTGCGAACATAGAGTTAAAAATTTGTAAGCATAGAGTTCAAAAAATGTGAACATAGAGTTCTAAAAAAACTATTCCTGCATTAGGTTGTGGACCATTAATAAATATTCATTTTTAGTATACTGAATGCATATTTTTATTTTATTGAAAGTTCATTTTTAGGTTGTATATCAAATCAATACACAAAAAAATAAAAAGAAATAAAAAATAAAATTAATATATTAAAAATAAATCTTCAGTATAATAAAAATGAACTTTTAGTATAATAAAATAACCTTTTGTTAGTGGGGGTGAAGCATGAGGCATGGTATAACGATTGAGCAAAGCAGTATGAAATTTCTAGGATTAATACAACGGAATACATATTTTGGGTGTTGAGTCTTGTTTTGCTCTCCAGCTTAACAAGAAGGATTTTGAATATTCCACAATATTCTTCAAATTGGATTCTTTAGTAGCTTTGATTGTGAAAATAATTAGGGTTGTTAACGAACTGAACATAAACGAACAGAGGTTGTTCGTGTTCGTTTGTTAAAGACTTTGGGATGTTCGTGTTCGTATTCGTTTGTTAAGGTTTTTGAAAATCTTGTTCGTGTTCGTTTGTTAAGGTTTTTGCAAATCCTGTTCGTATTCGTTTGTTAAGGTTTTTGAAAATTCTGTTCGTGTTCGTTTGTTAAGGGTTTTTAAAATCTTGTTCGTGTTCGTTTGTTAAGCGTTTATTAGTGTTTGTTAATGTACGTTAGCGAACACGTTCACGAACATGTTCGTGTACGTTCATGAAGAGTTTCGTGAACACTTAATTACCAAACACCTGCACATGTTCATGAACGCAATTCGTTCGTGAACAAGACATAATCTACGTTTACGAACAATAACGAAACAAACAACACAACTATATATGTTTGTGAACATGTTCGCGAACATTATTAAACGAAAACTTAACGAGATTGTTTGCGAACATTACTAAACGAACATAAACGAGCTTGTTCGCGAACATTACTAAATGAACAAAAATGAGCTTGTTCACGATCTCTTAGCAAACGATCCTACCACAATTCAGACTCTGTTCGTTTATTAATCGAGCTCTAAATTTTGTTTGTTAATGTTCGTTTACCTTAATAAACGAACGCTTACCGAACACGAACACGAGTAGTTTGTGGAAAGCTCTCTTCGCTAACGCCCCTAAACATAATATAACATTTTCCATTGTAATGACATTATTAAGTGGTGTAAGTTTAATAGGTCATTTATAGTCATTATGTTCTGGTTTGAAATAGAAGTAACGGTGTCCGTTACTTAGCATATAATGATAGTACGTAAATTATTTAAGCATGATCCTCCCATTGCTCTTTTGATAGCATCACAACTACGCCATTTAGTTACTACAGAAGATTTGTGGTAGTAGACAACAAACTTTAATCCATTGCAATTCTTGAGGCAATAATGCAATGAAGGTATCAACTATAGGTGGAGTTATACTTGATCCTATGCTTCCACTATTAGAGCATATATCATCACTGCATAGTTGATCTATTTGAATATGCTTATTTTGCATACTGATACAAATATCTCTGCTTTGTTGTTTACAGTATGCATGTATACATATATTTGGACTTCATATGTGTACACAAATTTTTCTGATATAATTTTGAGAAATATTGGTGAACAAAGACAAACGACAAGGGTCTGTAGGTCAGTTCCCTAATATATCTAGGTTTAATAAATTATTATCATGAAAATGAAGAAGTTCAGAAAGGAGATCTGGGAAAATGGATAAGAACTCCACTCTACAACGTCAAAATATTCTATATTTCAAATATAAACAACAAGCGTCTGTAGCTCAGTGGATAGAGCGTCTGTTTCCTAAGCAGAAAGTCGTAGGTTCGACCCCTACCTGACGCGAATGTAGTTATTTTTATCTTTTATTTGAATAGAAAGCTAGGTTCCACCCCTTCCTGACGCGGAGGATGAAATGGTGAGTCTTTTTAAATTAATTCTTATTTCTATTTTTGAATTGAATCGGAGAGCAAAGGGAAAGCTAAGTTAAAAATTATGAGAGAAGTTCAATCTAAATATCTAATTAAGTCTATATAATAAATACATTTTAAAAATGAGTACTGTGTACACTAATTAATTAGCTGCAATTTTAGTTTTATTATCAAATGAAAATGTAGTTGTGTTGAAAGAATATATTACTCAACAAATTTTGGGATGAAACTGACCAAAATGAAAAGTAACAGGGCGTTTGGTTGGAAGGAAGGAAATCAAGGAATTAGGGGGAAAAAGAATTGTAATTCGGTGGAATTACAATTCAATGAATAAAGAAGGAATTGAAATTACAGTGTTTGGTATGCAGAAATAGGAGTATAGGGAATTGAAAGGTAAGATGCGACAAAATGACTAAAATGCCCTTATGTTGTGGTAGATGTTGTAGTCATAGTAGTAGTAGTAGTAGTAATAATAATAATAATAATAACAATAATAATTCTTTCAATAATAATAATAATAATAATAATAATAATAATAATAATAATAATTCTTTCAATTAAAAAAAAGAAAAAAAAAAAGACAAAGGGTATGGGGGTAGGGACAAAATTGTCTTTACACCAATGAATTGCCTCTCCTCTCCACCGAATTGCAATTCATGGGTGCAGTGGTACCCCTTGAATTGCAATTCATCATTTGGAGGGAAGTGCAATTCCGCAGAATTGCAATTCCCTCCAACCAAACATTATAGTTTGGGAATTCACTGAATTGCAATTCAATCCCCCCAAACTACATCCAACCAAATAGGCCATAATTGTATTAAATCCAAAACACACAAATTCAAATGTTATACAAGATTAAAACACGGCAAATTTTAAATAGCAAAATATGAAGTGTTCATTAAATTTTATGATTTGAAGTTAGATACGTGATTGTAAACAATTGTTGATATCTAGCCTAAATAGAAATTCATAAACATTTCAAATGCTATATCTAATCTATCTATACTATATATAAAAGTAAAATCCTCCTCCTAAATTTTTCCGCCCAAACTTTTGTTAATATTAATTACAAAATTTATTGGTAAAATTATTAATAAAGCTTAATTGGTAAAAAAAAATGTTATATAAAAATTAAATAATATCTATTAATTAGTAATATTGCTTCTAATATGTCTACACCAATAAGGAAATAATCATTTATTTTATTCTGTTGGAGGAAGAAGATAATAGTGAAGGGTATTATGGTCCTTTCATATCACTTTATTTGCTGCTGTAACCGTTTCTTCCATAGCACTATGTATATAAGCATCAACCTTCACTGTAACCAAAAACATTGTTTTACATTCTGCATTCAATAACAAATAGATTTCTCCTTCTCTGCTCTTGTATCTCCTGCTAGTGAAGCTTTCCAATATATTCTTTGCAAGGTATAGGATAAATCACTGTGTATATAAAAAGAATACAAACATCATTCAATGTTTTTCAAAAACTTCTTCAAAAAAATCCACAAATACTTGACCAAAAAGAAAAATAGTCGTCAAAATTAAATTCAAACATCTTTCAACAAAACTTAAAAACTGTTTCATCAAAATTCTAAAAGTAGTCCACCAAATAACTCAAAACCTTTTGCAATTTCAAGGTTTCTCAAACTTCACAATATATTTGGTCTTGTTCCCCATACTTGATGATGATATTGTTGATGTACTAAGTGAAACCTTTGGTGTAAGATTCACTTCAAACATGCATCAGTCTTTTGCTTCAGAAAATAAACCCATGTTTTACTACTGAAATCATCAATGAAAGTAACAAACTACTTACAACCTCCATGTGAGTAAACCTCGAACGAACACAAGTCTGAGTGAATAATCTCCAACTGTTTTGTTGTTCTCCTTGAGTTGCCCACAGGAAGGGATCTCTGTGCTTGTTCCCAATCGAACAAATCTCACAAATACGGTCAGGGACATTCACAATAGGTAAATCAGAAACAAGCCCCTTTCTAGCTAGATAGTTTAATCCAGAGAAATGAAAATGTCCAAATCGCATATGTCATAACCAATTATCATCACAAATTTCAGAATTAAAGAAAGCAAGAAGTGCATGATTGATTTTCGATCACATGAAATAGTCGATTTGGAGACATATTTACCTTTGCAATCAAAACTCACTTAGCATCTCCAATGGTACAACACCCTTGAGAGTAATATTTATCTTATATCCTTTTTCTGACAACTGCCACATACTCAACAAATTTTGGTGTAGTTTAGGAACATAGAACACAATATCAAATATAAAATTGTGAGTACCATCCTTCAACTGAATAGAGATTTTACCTTTTTCTAAAATTGACACTTTTGACTTATTGCCAATTGTCACTTCAAACCGGACTGATTCATCTAGTTCGAAAAATAATTCTTTCTTCCCACACATATGGTTACTACACCCAGTATCCAAGAACCATATGTTTTCATCTGCAAAAATCTATTATTGGCCAAAATTAAGGTTTCAAAACTCTCACCATACTTTTCAGCAATGTTTGCTTGATTTTCACGCATGTCCTCATTATAACAGCAATATGCAATCTTGTGCCCATACTTGCCACAATTGTAGCAATGGAATGGAAATTTATCTTGTTTGGTATTACCTCCACCTCTTCTTTGGTTGGAGTTACCACGTCCTCCTCTTGTCCTCTTCCACTAAACCCTCATTTTCCTCTTCCACGACCTCTACCAGATCCTCCATCTCTTTGATTAAGGCCAGTCATACGTCATATCCATCTCTTCGATTAGGCATCTCTTTGATTAGGGCCAAGAGCTCGGTTTTGTGTGACTCTGTTATTGAAGCCACCACGATTTTGACGCGTCAATATGACTTTCTATCATACTTGAGCTCGGTTTTGTGTGACTCTGTTATTGAAGCCACCACATTCAATCGTATCTCCATATATAAGACAAGTGAAATATGTATCTACTGTTTCTGTAGAGGTCATCTGTTACGATGGCAGATCAAGGCTTAAGAAGTAATGACCATCAACAAATGGAAGATATGCAAGATCAACAAGAATATTATCAGCAGAGTGAATCGAGCCGTGACGAGAGAAGATTGCGACGCTCCACTCGCAACATAAGGAAAGCAGGGAACCAAGATTACCACTATTATTAGAAAATAGCCTGCATATCAATAATTACCATTTTCATGTTTATTTACCATATTCTAAAGCTGAAATGAGGGAAAGAGCCGTTAGGCTAAATGGTATTTAAGAAACCTCTTTGTATGGTTAATGGCATCGCATAATAAGAAGTTTATTTTCTTGGTTAATGGCATCGCATAATAAGAAGTTTATTTTCTTTTATATTGGAGTTTTTGTCTGTGACTCGAATACAGACCGGAGCTAGAAATCTGCTCGAAAGATTTCTCTCGTTGCATGTTCTACATGTAACATTGGTGCTTTCATGGCTGAACAAAATCCTTCCGACTCCACCGATATGTCCATGACGGACATCCGTAACCAAATGGAACAACAATCCGTGGCAAACACCCAGCTCACTATCACAGTTCACAACCTTGCGCAGACAGTGCAAGCATTGGCCTTATCCGTAGAAGACATCAGACAAGGTTTGCAGAGGCCGCCACAACATCCTATACAGCAGGGGCACTCATCCCAATTTCCACCACCATCTAACAGTTCTCCTGGTATTCCACCACCATCTCACCGTTCTCCTGGTATGTCCAACACTCAAGTTCCGTCCCAACATATCAATGGCTTACGATTAGAACTCCCTAAGTTCAATGGTATAGACCCTTATGGATGGCTTTTTAAGATTAATGAATATTATGAGTTTTACGGTATCTCTGACATATATCGAGTGCAAATTGCATCATTTGCAATGGAAGACGATGCATCAGAATGGTATCGTTGGTTGAAAACCAACCAGTTATTAGGTACTTGGGAAGATTTTCATGGATAAAATTAAACTTCGTTTTGGGCCATCACAACTCGTGGATTATCAAGGACAACTCTCCAAACTTACTCAGACGAGCACAGTTGCAGACTATCGCGCAAGCTTTGAGCGATTGTTAAATAAGGTGTCGGGCATATCTGAAGCTGTCCTTATTTCAATGTTTATTGCAGGATTAAAACATGAGTTACAGCAAGACTTACTGTTGGCCAAACCTATGTCCCTGGATGAAGCTTTTTCACTAGCAAAAACATATGAAAGCAAATATGAGTTGTTACTCTCTACACCAAAATGGGCTTCTCGTCCAACTGCAGTTTCTATTCCGCATCGCCCATATTCCAATCATCACCCTCCTATACGCCCAACCACTGTCACCATGCCTCAACCACCCCAACGCCCAAGCCCCACAGCAACCACTGGACGTCCTATTCCCGACCTTCCGGTTAGACGTCTATCGGCCGCGGAAATAAGAGATAAACGAAGCAAGGGATTATGTTATAATTGCGATCAAAAATGGTCAAATTCTCATCGATGTCAAAGTAGATTTTTAATGTTATTAGGAATGGAAGAAGATGACCAAGTCTCAGGAAGAAGTGACACCACAAGATGACCAGTTCACAGAGGCTATGCTCATCACAGCAGATATTTCTACTCTGAACTCACTGTCTGGAATGAATACACCAAGGTCTCTTCGTTTATGGGGTGATATTCACGGTCAAAGGATACAGATTTTGGTTGATGGAGGAAGCACTCACAATTTTATCCAACCATCAGTTGCAGAAAAATTGCACCTCCCTACCAAAACCATTGAAAAATTCAACGTATATATTGGAAATGGCGACTCCCTTCATTGCAGAGTTCGTTGTCCTCAAGTCCCAATTCAGATGCAAGGTACAATATTTCCTATCGACCTTTTTGTGTTACCAATTCAAGGTCCCGATGTTGTTTTAGGGGTACAATGGCTACAGCAGTTGGGGAAGATAACTCATGACTATGCTCAGCTCTCTATGGAATTCTTATGGAATGGACAACCTATTTGTCTAAAGGGGGATCATGCGAGATCACTACAGCAAATCACTTTCAATCAACTTCAAGCAATAACAGAGTCAAAGAATCTTGAAGAACTCTATGAGCTATTTTACATAGCGTCCACAGAAAACGAAGAGCTTCCGGATACCACTCTCTCTATGGAGTTTGAGTTACCTCAAGGCATTCCAAATGAAGCAGCAGAATTGATATTGAGCTTCAGCACCATTTTTCAACCTCCTCGAGATTTGCCACCACATCGTGACTTAGATCACAGGATCCATTTGCTACCCGGTTCTAAACCAGTTAATGTTCGTCCATATCGCTATCCCCACTTCCAAAAATCAGAAATAGAGAAAGCTAGTAAAGGACATGCTGCAGCAAGGCTTAATCCGACCAAGCCAAAGTCCATTTTCTTCTCCTGTTTTACTAGTCAAAAAAAGGATGGGACATACCGTTTTTGCGTAGATTATCGAGCACTAAATGTTGTCACCATCCGTGACAATTTTCCCATCCCAACAATTGATGAGTTATTTGATGAGCTAGGTGGCGCTTCACTATTTTCAAAGTTAGATCTCAGGGCAGGGTATCATCAAATTCGGATTCATAACCAAGACATCTATAAGACCGCATTCCGAACTCATGAGGGCCATTATGAGTTTGTGGTTATGCCGTTTGGGCTTACAAATGCCCCTTCTACTTTTCAAGCCACCATGAACAGGATTTTCGCGCCATTCCTCCGAAAGTTTGTTATTGTTTTCTTTGATGATATACTTATCTATAGTACATCACTTGGTGATCATTTAATACACCTTCGCATGGTTTTTGAATGTTTGGCATCTCACTATTTTTTGTTAAGCTTTCAAAGTGCAGATTTTGTCAAGCACAGGTGGATTATTTAGGACACATTGTCGATGCTGCAGGGATTCACGCTGATCCATCCAAAATAGAAGCCATGGTAGCATGGCCAGAGCCCACTAACCTAAAGCAACTGCGAGGATTTTTGGGTCTCACCGGATACTACCGCCGCTTTATACAAGGATATGCCAAAATTGCAGCACCTTTAACAGACCTTCTACGTGCAGATAACTTCCAGTGGACAAAAGAGGCTGCGAATGCTTTTATAGGCCTCAAGACAGCTATGACAACGGCACCGGTATTGCGCTTACCAGATTTCACTAAGCTTTTTATTGTAGAGACTGATGCCTCAGATGTAGGAGTGGGAGCAGTATTAATGCAGGAGGAGCAACCTATAGCGTATTTTAGCAAAAAGCTAGGTCCCCGCATGCGTGCACAATCGACATATAATAGAGAATTATATGCTATAGTGGAGTCAGTGCATAAATGGCGCCAATATTTGCTCGGTCAATCTTTCGTTATTCGCACAGACCACAAGAGTTTAAAGGAATTGGTTCAACAATTAATGCACACTCCAGATCAGCAAGTTTATGTCCGCAAGCTACTGGGATTTTCGTTTCGGATAGAGTACAAAACCGGAGCTTCCAATAAAGCAGCGGACGCCTTATCGCCAGTACCAGAGAGTGAAATCCAATTGTTTCAAGGTGCCTTCTATAACCTCATTTCTATTTCTAAGGTACAACTCTTAGACACTATTCGAGAAGATAATATGCGTCAACCCGATTTGCTTAAGTTACACCAACGCATAAGCCAAGGAGAAACCATCCAACATGTGTCTGTTAACGATGGTATCTTGCTTTTCAAAAACCGTTATTTTATCTCCACCAATTCTCAACTCAAACCAATCTTGCTTCAAGAATTCCACACCACCCGATGGCCGGACATGAAGGAGCAGCCCGGACATTTGCTAGGTTGGCTACAACATTTTATTGGCAAAAAATGAAGAACGATGTGGATAAGTTTGTGGCCTCATGTCTTGTTTGCCAGCAGACCAAGTACTCAACACAGGCTCCTGCAGGACTACTACATCCCTTACAAATTCCTTCGCATATATGGGATACAGTTACCATGGATTTTATCACAGGCTTGCATCCTCCCAAGGATGCTCTGTAATAATGGTCATTGTTGACACCTTAAGCAAGTATGCACACTTTGGGCCTTGGGATCGAATTTCACAGCCCAAAAATCAGCCATATTATTCATTGATATATTTGTCAAATTGCATGGATTTCCTACAGTTATTATCTCAGACAGGGATCGCATTTTTATGAGCAACTTTTGGTCTGAATTGTTTGAACGAAGTGGTACCAAGTTGAAGCGTAGTACTGCTTATCACCCTCAAACAGACGATCAATCAGAGGTGGTGAATCGCGGACTCGAACAATATCTCCGAGCATTTACGCATGAAAAACCAGCCCAATGGATGTCATATTTGAGTTGGGCAGAGTACAGCTACAACACAAGTCTTCATAGTGCTATAAAAATGACTCCTTATCAGGCTGTTTATGGCCGAAAACCATCCCAGATTCCAGCTTATAAGAAAGATTCTTCTATGGTCCAAGCAGTAGATGATTGGCTACAAGAACGAACAGAACTTCTTCAAATTTTGAAATCTAATCTTCAAGAAGCGAAGCATCGTATGAAACAGCGAGCAGATGTAGGACGGAGGGAGGTTCATTTTGAAGTGGGAGAACAGGTATTTATTCGTCTTCAACCATATCGTCAAAAATCTGTCGCACAACGGGTATCCCAGAAACTTGCAAGACGTTATTACGGGCTTTTAGAATCACAGAAAAAGTAGGAGATGTGGCCTATCGGTTGGAATTGCCCCATCAGCAAAGGTGCATCCCGTATTCCACGTGTCCATGCTAAAGAAATTTTATGGCGATGTTCCATCTAGGATTTACCAACTTCCTGAAGAATTTCAAGGTCACAATCCTATCTCAAACCATTAGCAATTTGTAGTCGACGTGTGTTCTAAGACATGGAAAACCGAACTCGCAATTGTTAGTTCAATGGGAGGGTGAATCTCCAGAAAACGCAACATGGATACTAGAGGAAGAATTTCAAAACTATATCCAGACCTCCACCTTGCGGACAAGGTGGTTATTGATGAGGGACCGAGTGTTACGATGGCAGATCAAGGCTTAAGAAGTAATGACCATCAACAAATGGAAGATATGCAAGATCAACAAGAATATTATCAGCAGAGTGAATCGAGCCGTGACGAGAGAAGATTGCGACGCTCCACTCGCACATAAGGAAAGCAGGGAACCAAGATTACCACTATTATTAGAAAATAGCCTGCATATCAAATGATATTAAAGAAACCTCTTTGTATGGTTAATGGCATCGCATAATAAAATGGTTAATGGCATCGCATAATAAGAGTGGTTACCAAGATTACACATAGCCTGCATATCAAATGTATTTAAGAAACCTCATGGCATCGCATAATTGGTTAATGGCATCGCATAATAAGAAGTTTATTTTCTTTTATATTGGAGTTTTTGTCTGTGACTCGAATACAGACCCGGAGCTAAAAATCTGCTCGAAAGATTCTCTCGTTGCATTTCTACATGTAACATCATCTCACAATGATCATATAACTGCTTCCATTGAGGCTCGAACCCACCACCTCCCGTATAAAGGGAAGGGTTTGATGCCACTAGACCATAAGGTCCTTAGCGGAATAGGTATGTTTAATACTTCACTTGACAAATTATGAAATGTAATACATCCTATTTATAGTGAAAAGAAGATAACAAATAAAGCTAAAGATTAGGAATAAACCACTAATCCATGTACTGCAACTGCTCACAACCTCTCCACGTACTGCTCCATGCCCCACATATGACACACCTCACGTACTGCACCTGTCATTCCCATACTTGATCTAATTATTTACTTGGTTTAACAATTATATAATAATATTATTATAACAATCCTAATTCAATGGCTTCTAAGAAAAGTTTGAAGCCAATTTTTCCGGGGATTGGTACAGTAGTACGATAGCCACCAACGAGGATGTTGTAATGTCCGATAAAAGGTGGTCAACGGTACTACCGAATATGTGCCAGGTGAAT
>NC_044924.1:11124974-11139679 GCF_003576645.1 Ipomoea triloba | reverse complement strand
TGGTTAATGGCATCGCATAATAAGAAGTTTATTTTCTTTTATATTGGAGTTTTTGTCTGTGACTCGAATACAGACCCGGAGCTAGAAATCTGCTCGAAAGATTTCNTGGTTAATGGCATCGCATAATAAGAAGTTTATTTTCTTTTATATTGGAGTTTTTGTCTGTGACTCGAATACAGACCCGGAGCTAGAAATCTGCTCGAAAGATTTCTCTCGTTGCATGTTCTACATGTAACATTGGTGCTTTCATGGCTGAACAAAATCCTTCCGACTCCACCGATATGTCCATGACGGACATCCGTAACCAAATGGAACAACAATCCGTGGCAAACACCCAGCTCACTATCACAGTTCACAACCTTGCGCAGACAGTGCAAGCATTGGCCTTATCCGTAGAAGACATCAGACAAGGTTTGCAGAGGCCGCCACAACATCCTATACAGCAGGGGCACTCATCCCAATTTCCACCACCATCTAACAGTTCTCCTGGTATTCCACCACCATCTCACCGTTCTCCTGGTATGTCCAACACTCAAGTTCCGTCCCAACATATCAATGGCTTACGATTAGAACTCCCTAAGTTCAATGGTATAGACCCTTATGGATGGCTTTTTAAGATTAATGAATATTATGAGTTTTACGGTATCTCTGACATATATCGAGTGCAAATTGCATCATTTGCAATGGAAGACGATGCATCAGAATGGTATCGTTGGTTGAAAACCAACCAGTTATTAGGTACTTGGGAAGATTTCATGGATAAAATTAAACTTCGTTTTGGGCCATCACAACTCGTGGATTATCAAGGACAACTCTCCAAACTTACTCAGACGAGCACAGTTGCAGACTATCGCGCAAGCTTTGAGCGATTGTTAAATAAGGTGTCGGGCATATCTGAAGCTGTCCTTATTTCAATGTTTATTGCAGGATTAAAACATGAGTTACAGCAAGACTTACTGTTGGCCAAACCTATGTCCCTGGATGAAGCTTTTTCACTAGCAAAAACATATGAAAGCAAATATGAGTTGTTACTCTCTACACCAAAATGGGCTTCTCGTCCAACTGCAGTTTCTATTCCGCATCGCCCATATTCCAATCATCACCCTCCTATACGCCCAACCACTGTCACCATGCCTCAACCACCCCAACGCCCAAGCCCCACAGCAACCACTGGACGTCCTATTCCCGACCTTCCGGTTAGACGTCTATCGGCCGCGGAAATAAGAGATAAACGAAGCAAGGGATTATGTTATAATTGCGATCAAAAATGGTCAAATTCTCATCGATGTCAAAGTAGATTTTTAATGTTATTAGGAATGGAAGAAGATGACCAAGTCTATCAGGAAGAAGTGACACCACAAGATGACCAGTTCACAGAGGCTATGCTCATCACAGCAGATATTTCTACTCTGAACTCACTGTCTGGAATGAATACACCAAGGTCTCTTCGTTTATGGGGTGATATTCACGGTCAAAGGATACAGATTTTGGTTGATGGAGGAAGCACTCACAATTTTATCCAACCATCAGTTGCAGAAAAATTGCACCTCCCTACCAAAACCATTGAAAAATTCAACGTATATATTGGAAATGGCGACTCCCTTCATTGCAGAGTTCGTTGTCCTCAAGTCCCAATTCAGATGCAAGGTACAATATTTCCTATCGACCTTTTTGTGTTACCAATTCAAGGTCCCGATGTTGTTTTAGGGGTACAATGGCTACAGCAGTTGGGGAAGATAACTCATGACTATGCTCAGCTCTCTATGGAATTCTTATGGAATGGACAACCTATTTGTCTAAAGGGGGATCATGCAAGATCACTACAGCAAATCACTTTCAATCAACTTCAAGCAATAACAGAGTCAAAGAATCTTGAAGAACTCTATGAGCTATTTTACATAGCGTCCACAGAAAACGAAGAGCTTCCGGATACCACTCTCTCTATGGAGTTTGAGTTACCTCAAGGCATTCCAAATGAAGCAGCAGAATTGATATTGAGCTTCAGCACCATTTTTCAACCTCCTCGAGATTTGCCACCACATCATGACTTAGATCACAGGATCCATTTGCTACCCGGTTCTAAACCAGTTAATGTTCGTCCATATCGCTATCCCCACTTCCAAAAATCAGAAATAGAGAAACTAGTAAAGGACATGCTGCAGCAAGGCTTAATCCGACCAAGCCAAAGTCCATTTTCTTCTCCTGTTTTACTAGTCAAAAAAAAGGATGGGACATACCGTTTTTGCGTAGATTATCGAGCACTAAATGTTGTCACCATCCGTGACAATTTTCCCATCCCAACAATTGATGAGTTATTTGATGAGCTAGGTGGCGCTTCACTATTTTCAAAGTTAGATCTCAGGGCAGGGTATCATCAAATTCGGATTCATAACCAAGACATCTATAAGACCGCATTCCGAACTCATGAGGGCCATTATGAGTTTGTGGTTATGCCGTTTGGGCTTACAAATACCCCTTCTACTTTTCAAGCCACCATGAACAGGATTTTCGCGCCATTCCTCCGAAAGTTTGTTATTGTTTTCTTTGATGATATACTTATCTATAGTACATCACTTGGTGATCATTTAATACACCTTCGCATGGTTTTTGAATGTTTGGCATCTCACTATTTTTTTGTTAAGCTTTCAAACTGCAGATTTTGTCAAGTACAGGTGGATTATTTAGGACACATTGTCGATGCTGCAGGGGTTCACGCTGATCCATCCAAAATAGAAGCCATGGTAGCATGGCCAGAGCCCACTAACCTAAAGCAACTGCGAGGATTTTTGGGTCTCACCAGATACTACCGCCGCTTTATACAAGGATATGCCAAAATTGCAGCACCTTTAACAGACCTTCTACGTGCAGATAACTTCCAGTGGACAAAAGAGGCTGCGAATGCTTTTATAGGCCTCAAGACAGCTATGACAACGGCACCGGTATTGCGCTTACCAGATTTCACTAAGCTTTTTATTGTAGAGACTGATGCCTCAGATGTAGGAGTGGGAGCAGTATTAATGCAGGAGGAGCAACCTATAGCGTATTTTAGCAAAAAGCTAGGTCCCCGCATGCGTGCACAATCGACATATAATAGAGAATTATATGCTATAGTGGAGTCAGTGCATAAATGGCGCCAATATTTGCTCGGTCAATCTTTCATTATTCGCACAGACCACAAGAGTTTAAAGGAATTGGTTCAACAATTAATGCACACTCCAGATCAGCAAGTTTATGTCCGCAAGCTACTGGGATTTTCGTTTCGGATAGAGTACAAAACCGGAGCTTCCAATAAAGCAGCGGACGCCTTATCGCCAGTACCAGAGAGTGAAATCCAATTGTTTCAAGGTGCCTTCTATAACCTCATTTCTATTTCTAAGGTACAACTCTTAGACACTATTCGAGAAGATAATATGCGTCAACCCGATTTGCTTAAGTTACACCAACGCATAAGCCAAGGAGAAACCATCCAACATGTGTCTGTTAACGATGGTATCTTGCTTTTCAAAAACCGTTATTTTATCTCCACCAATTCTCAACTCAAACCAATCTTGCTTCAAGAATTCCACACCACCCCGATGGCCGGACATGAAGGAGCAGCCCGGACATTTGCTAGGTTGGCTACAACATTTTATTGGCAAAAAATGAAGAACGATGTGGATAAGTTTGTGGCCTCATGTCTTGTTTGCCAGCAGACCAAGTACTCAACACAGGCTCCTGCAGGACTACTACATCCCTTACAAATTCCTTCGCATATATGGGATACAGTTACCATGGATTTTATCACAGGCTTGCTATCCTCCCAAGGATGCTCTGTAATAATGGTCATTGTTGACACCTTAAGCAAGTATGCACACTTTGGGGCCTTGGGATCGAATTTCACAGCCCAAAAATCAGCCATATTATTCATTGATATATTTGTCAAATTGCATGGATTTCCTACAGTTATTATCTCAGACAGGGATCGCATTTTTATGAGCAACTTTTGGTCTGAATTGTTTGAACGAAGTGGTACCAAGTTGAAGCGTAGTACTGCTTATCACCCTCAAACAGACGATCAATCAGAGGTGGTGAATCGCGGACTCGAACAATATCTCCGAGCATTTACGCATGAAAAACCAGCCCAATGGATGTCATATTTGAGTTGGGCAGAGTACAGCTACAACACAAGTCTTCATAGTGCTATAAAAATGACTCCTTATCAGGCTGTTTATGGCCGAAAACCATCCCAGATTCCAGCTTATAAGAAAGATTCTTCTATGGTCCAAGCAGTAGATGATTGGCTACAAGAACGAACAGAACTTCTTCAAATTTTGAAATCTAATCTTCAAGAAGCGAAGCATCGTATGAAACAGCGAGCAGATGTAGGACGGAGGGAGGTTCATTTTGAAGTGGGAGAACAGGTATTTATTCGTCTTCAACCATATCGTCAAAAATCTGTCGCACAACGGGTATCCCAGAAACTTGCAAGACGTTATTACGGGCTTTTTAGAATCACAGAAAAAGTAGGAGATGTGGCCTATCGGTTGTTTAGAATCACAGAAAAAGTAGGAGATGTGGCCTATCGGTTGGAATTGCCCCCATCAGCAAAGGTGCATCCCGTATTCCACGTGTCCATGCTAAAGAAATTAAAGGTGCATCCCGTATTCCACGTGTCCATGCTAAAGAAATTTTATGGCGATGTTCCATCTAGGATTTACCAACTTCCTGAAGAATTTCAAGGTCACAATCCTATCTCAAAACCATTAGCAATTTGTAGTCGACGTGTGGTTCTAAGACATGGAAAACCGAACTCGCAATTGTTAGTTCAATGGGAGGGTGAATCTCCAGAAAACGCAACATGGATACTAGAGGAAGAATTTCAAAAACTATATCCAGACCTCCACCTTGCGGACAAGGTGGTTATTGATGAGGGACCGAGTGTTACGATGGCAGATCAAGGCTTAAGAAGTAATGACCATCAACAAATGGAAGATATGCAAGATCAACAAGAATATTATCAGCAGAGTGAATCGAGCCGTGACGAGAGAAGATTGCGACGCTCCACTCGCAACATAAGGAAAGCAGGGAACCAAGATTACCACTATTATTAGAAAATAGCCTGCATATCAAATGATATTTAAGAAACCTCTTTGTATGGTTAATGGCATCGCATAATAAGAGTGGTTAATGGCATCGCATAATAAGAGTGGTTACCAAGATTACCACTATTATTAGAAAATAGCCTGCATATCAAATGGTATTTAAGAAACCTCTTTGTATGGTTAATGGCATCGCATAATAAGAGTGGTTAATGGCATCGCATAATAAGAAGTTTATTTTCTTTTATATTGGAGTTTTTGTCTGTGACTCGAATACAGACCCGGAGCTAAAAATCTGCTCGAAAGATTTCTCTCGTTGCATGTTCTACATGTAACATCATCTCACAATGATCATATAACTGCTTCCATTGAGGCTCGAACCCACCACCTCCCGTATAAAGGGAAGGGTTTGATGCCACTAGACCATAAGGTCCTTAGCGGAATAGGTATGTTTAATACTTCACTTGACAAATTATGAAATGTAATACATCCTATTTATAGTGAAAAGAAGATAACAAATAAAGCTAAAGATTAGGAAATAAAACCACTAATCCTCCATGTACTGCAATGCTCTCCACGTACTGCTCCATGCACCCACATATGACACACCTCACGTACTGCACCTGTCATTCCCATTACTTGATCTAATTATTTACTTGGTTTAACAATTATAATAATAATATTATTATAACAATCCTAATTCAATGGCTTCTAAGAAAAGTTTGAAGCCAATTTTTCCGGGGATTGGTACAGTAGTACGATAGCCACCAACGAGGATGTTGTAATGTCCGATAAAAGGTGGTCAACGGTACTACCGAATATGTGCCAGGTGAAAATGACGGTGATGAATGGCGGAAGTAGTGTGGTTCAGTGGTTGACCAATTAGCTACCGATGAACATACCAAATTGAAATAATAAAAATTATATTCTTTTATTCTAATTCATAAATAGAAAAATAGCATTATTATCTTTTTTATTTTATTAAATTCATTTCATCCAAATCATACATATAGCTTTTGACTTCGTTTTTATTTAATGTTGAGCCTTAATTGATTGTTGTTTGTTGGTTGAAAAGTAGAAGATGCATTAACGGAATTGTAACACCATAAAATATTATTTAGTAAACTAGTATTTTCGCCCGTGCACTGCACGGAATGGTTTTGCTATAATATGTTAAGAATATTTAGATCGGTATACAATTATGTAAATTATAATATCGAATATTATATAGTGCAATTGAAGAATTGAGTTTGATCGATTATGCTTTTTGATGTTATCATTGATTGAATTTGAGCAAATAATTGCCCAATTAATAGCCAACGTGTATATATATGCATCCGGTCCTGAAACTTTAGACATTTTATATATTAACATTTATAATTTGTATTAATTGGGCTAATTATCTCGTTGCCTAACAACTCAATTATAGAAATTATTTGTACGAATGATATATTTTCTATGTAGATATATAGCAATTTTGTCATCTTTGTATAAAAAGAAAACATAATATAACTGTTTTGAATTATACATTATTGAAACATTTTTGTAGATACATTGGTAGTATAGTATATATTGTTATTGTAAATTTTTATACTTATTTTACATCACTAATGAATAAATTATCCAGAATTATACCTTTTGAGTACTCTATTTCAGAATTACTAGAATAATTATCCATGACCTTAGTACTTCATTAATTATAAGATATTTCTATAGCAGGTATGTATAGATTAGCTTTGCTTTCTTTTAAGTGTATAGATTAACCTTATTTCATGAATGTTATGTTTGATTTGTGGGCATGTTTTATTTGTTGTGCATTTTTGCCTAACCGTTGGGCTGTATAATGTATTAAGAGCTTTAATTCTACCTAAACATTTGTAGTGTCTATGGTTATCAACATTTCCCAAAATACTTCTTGTCCTGTTACCTATGAAGTCAAACACAACTGAGAAAAAAAATGGTAGAGCACCTAAGTAAGAACCATATATTTGTTTATCACTATGTCTGCAAGAATATTATTTAAACATTTAACAACAAATAAAGTACCAATTGTCTAACATTTTACTTGTGATGTTGTCAAACCCAACAATTCAGTACATTCCCTGTCTGAAATTATGAATGTTGCATAACCTTTTACATAAAAAACCCTTAATTTCATCCTATACATCCAAAGACCCTCCTACAAACCATCTTTTGGTATAAGTTTTTTGTTACAACATGTAAACTTGCAAAAAAGATTACATCAATCATGATTGCTCGCTATACCAACAATCATTGCAGGAGCCTAATAATCACCATAATGCAGAAAATAGTGTATGAGCAATGTAAAAAAAAATAGTTTGCAGGGTATAGGATAAATCATTGTGTATATAAAAAGAATACAAATTAACATCATTCAACGTTATTCAAAAACTTCTTCAACAAAAATCCACAAATACTTGACCAAAAAAAAAATAGTCGTCAAAATTAAATTCAAACATCTTTCAACACAACTTAAAAACTGTTTCATCAAAATTCTAAAAGTAGTCCACCAAATAACTCAAAACCTTTTGTAATTTCAAGGTTTCTCAAACATCACAATATATTTGGTCTTCTTCCCTACACTTGATGATGATATTGTTGATGTTCTAAGTGAAATCTTTGGTGTAAGATTCACTTCCAACCTTATAATGAAATTTAAGATTTTAGATATTATTTAAAAAACTATAAGTATTGTTAAATATTCAAAACTAGTAGTAGTTATAAATTAGTATATATTAAAAAGCAATATTTTAAAATATGTAAAATATTATTGAGTAGTGCAACTGGATGTGCGTGTGTAATATTTATATTTATATTTACATAATAATGTGATTACCGTGAATTATGTTATTACCGTGACAATTACAGTATAATTTATGTCCACCGAGAGAATTAGGTATAATTTTTGAAATTCGAAACAATATTACCAATTAATAGATATTAATTAATTTTCATATAACATTTTCTTACCAATAAAGCTTTATTAATGATTTTACCAATAAATTATTAAAGTTGAAAAGGAGGATTTTACTTTTATAGATAGAATAGATAGATAGATTAACACACGCACACCTAGTTTTAATAAACTATTATGTGCAATAATTAATAATAAGAGAATATAATTAATATTAATAGAATATAATTAATATAATATATGGATTAATTAATTTATTAGTTTATATTAAATATATTAAATATTAAATATATTTCCTCAAAGATGATTTTCATTTTGTATCCTATTTTATTTATTGATATTTCTAATAAACACCATTTAAGAATGAATATGTTCTATATTTATTGTTCATATACCAATTGTTTGGTCGTGATCCCCTAGCATATTCTTAAAATATTATAATTATTGCACAAAATAATTTATTAGAATTGGATATGCGTGTGTTAATAACGTATTATTGATCTTATTAACATGAATTTGCAAAGAATATATTGGAAAGCTTCACTAGCAGGAGATACATTGCAAAGAATATATTGGAAAGCTTCACTAGCAGGAGATACAAGAGCAGAGAAGGAGAAATCTATTTGTTATTGAATGCAGAATGTAAAACAATGTTTTTGGTTACAGTGAAGGTTGATGCTTATATACATAGTGCTATGGAAGAAACGGTTACAGCAGCAAATAAAGTGATATGAAAGGACCATAATACCCTTCACTATTATCTTCTTCCTCCAACAGAATAAAATAAATGATTATTTCCTTATTGGTGTAGACATATTAGAAGCAATATTACTAATTAATAGATATTATTTAATTTTTATATAACACTTTTTTTTACCAATTAAGCTTTATTAATAATTTTACCAATAAATTTTGTAATTAATATTAACAAAAGTTTGGGCGGAAAAATTTGGGAGGAGGATTTTACTTTTATATATAGTATAGATAGATTAGATATAGCATTTGAAATGTTTATGAATTTCTATTTAGGCTAGATATCAACAATTGTTTACAATCACGTATCTAACTTCAAATCATAAAATTTAATGAACACTTCATATTTTGCTATTTAAAATTTGCCGTGTTTTAATCTTGTATAACATTTGAATTTGTGTGTTTTGGATTTAATACAATTATGGCCTATTTGGTTGGATGTAGTTTGGGGGGATTGAATTGCAATTCAGTGAATTCCCAAACTATAATGTTTGGTTGGAGGGAATTGCAATTCTGCGGAATTGCACTTCCCTCCAAATGATGAATTGCAATTCAAGGGGTACCACTGCACCCATGAATTGCAATTCGGTGGAGAGGAGAGGCAATTCATTGGTGTAAAGACAATTTTGTCCCTACCCCCATACCTTTGTCTTTTTTTTTTTTTTTTTTTAATTGAAAGAATTATTATTATTATTTATTATTATTATTATTATTATTATTATTGAAAGAATTATTATTTATATATTTATTATTATTATATATTATTACTACTACTACTACTACTATGACTAACATCTACCACAACATAAAATGAAAATGTAGTTGTGTTGAAAGAATATATTATCAACAAATTTTGGGATGAAAACTGACCAAAATGAAAAGTAACAGGGCGTTTGGTTGGAAGGAAGGAAATCAAGGAATTAGGGGGAAAAAGAATTGTAATTCGGTGGAATTACAATTCAATGAATAAAGAAGGAATTGAAATTACAGTGTTTGGTATGCAGAAATAGGAGTATAGGGAATTGAAAGGTAAGATGCGACAAAATGACTAAAATGCCCTTATGTTGTGGTAGATGTTGTAGTCATAGTAGTAGTAGTAGTAGTAATAATAATAATAATAATAACAATAATAATTCTTNAAATCTATTTGTTATTGAATGCAGAATGTAAAACAATGTTTTTGGTTACAGTGAAGGTTGATGCTTATATACATAGTGCTATGGAAGAAACGGTTACAGCAGCAAATAAAGTGATATGAAAGGACCATAATACCCTTCACTATTATCTTCTTCCTCCAACAGAATAAAATAAATGATTATTTCCTTATTGGTGTAGACATATTAGAAGCAATATTACTAATTAATAGATATTATTTAATTTTTATATAACATTTTTTTACCAATTAAGCTTTATTAATAATTTTACCAATAAATTTTGTAATTAATATTAACAAAAGTTTGGGCGGAAAAATTTGGGAGGAGGATTTTACTTTTATATATAGTATAGATAGATTAGATATAGCATTTGAAATGTTTATGAATTTCTATTTAGGCTAGATATCAACAATTGTTTACAATCACGTATCTAACTTCAAATCATAAAATTTAATGAACACTTCATATTTTGCTATTTAAAATTTGCCGTGTTTTAATCTTGTATAACATTTGAATTTGTGTGTTTTGGATTTAATACAATTATGGCCTATTTGGTTGGATGTAGTTTGGGGGGATTGAATTGCAATTCAGTGAATTCCCAAACTATAATGTTTGGTTGGAGGGAATTGCAATTCTGCGGAATTGCACTTCCCTCCAAATGATGAATTGCAATTCAAGGGGTACCACTGCACCCATGAATTGCAATTCGGTGGAGAGGAGAGGCAATTCATTGGTGTAAAGACAATTTTGTCCCTACCCCCATACCCTTTGTCTTTTTTTTTTTCTTTTTTTTAATTGAAAGAATTATTATTATTATTATTATTATTATTATTATTATTATTATTATTATTATTATTATTATTATTATTATTATTATTATTATTATTATTGAAAGAATTATTATTGTTATTATTATTATTATTATTACTACTACTACTACTACTATGACTACAACATCTACCACAACATAAGGGCATTTTAGTCATTTTGTCGCATCTTACCTTTCAATTCCCTATACTCCTATTTCTGCATACCAAACACTGTAATTTCAATTCCTTCTTTATTCATTGAATTGTAATTCCACCGAATTACAATTCTTTTTCCCCCTAATTCCTTGATTTCCTTCCTTCCAACCAAACGCCCTGTTACTTTTCATTTTGGTCAGTTTCATCCCAAAATTTGTTGAGTAATATATTCTTTCAACACAACTACATTTTCATTTGATAATAAAACTAAAATTGCAGCTAATTAATTAGTGTACACAGTACTCATTTTTAAAATGTATTTATTATATAGACTTAATTAGATATTTAGATTGAACTTCTCTCATAATTTTTAACTTAGCTTTCCCTTTGCTCTCCGATTCAATTCAAAAATAGAAATAAGAATTAATTTAAAAAGACTCACCATTTCATCCTCCGCGTCAGGAAGGGGTGGAACCTAGCTTTCTATTCAAATAAAAGATAAAAATAACTACATTCGCGTCAGGTAGGGGTCGAACCTACAACTTTCTGCTTAGGAAACAGACGCTCTATCCACTGAGCTACAGACGCTTGTTGTTTATATTTGAAATATAGAATATTTTGACGTTGTAGAGTGGAGTTCTTATCCATTTTCCCAGATCTCCTTTCTGAACTTCTTCATTTTCATGATAATAATTTATTAAACCTAGATATATTAGGGAACTGACCTACAGACCCTTGTCGTTTGTCTTTGTTCACCAATATTTCTCAAAATTATATCAGAAAAATTTGTGTACACATATGAAGTCCAAATATATGTATACATGCATACTGTAAACAACAAAGCAGAGATATTTGTATCAGTATGCAAAATAAGCATATTCAAATAGATCAACTATGCAGTGATGATATATGCTCTAATAGTGGAAGCATAGGATCAAGTATAACTCCACCTATAGTTGATACCTTCATTGCATTATTGCCTCAAGAATTGCAATGGATTAAAGTTTGTTGTCTACTACCACAAATCTTCTGTAGTAACTAAATGGCGTAGTTGTGATGCTATCAAAAGAGCAATGGGAGGATCATGCTTAAATAATTTACGTACTATCATTATATGCTAAGTAACGGACACCGTTACTTCTATTTCAAACCAGAACATAATGACTATAAATGACCTATTAAACTTACACCACTTAATAATGTCATTACAATGGAAAATGTTATATTATGTTTAGGGGCGTTAGCGAAGAGAGCTTTCCACAAACTACTCGTGTTCGTGTTCGGTAAGCGTTCGTTTATTAAGGTAAACGAACATTAACAAACAAAATTTAGAGCTCGATTAATAAACGAACAGAGTCTGAATTGTGGTAGGATCGTTTGCTAAGAGATCGTGAACAAGCTCATTTTTGTTCATTTAGTAATGTTCGCGAACAAGCTCGTTTATGTTCGTTTAGTAATGTTCGCAAACAATCTCGTTAAGTTTTCGTTTAATAATGTTCGCGAACATGTTCACAAACATATATAGTTGTGTTGTTTGTTTCGTTATTGTTCGTAAACGTAGATTATGTCTTGTTCACGAACGAATTGCGTTCATGAACATGTGCAGGTGTTTGGTAATTAAGTGTTCACGAAACTCTTCATGAACGTACACGAACATGTTCGTGAACGTGTTCGCTAACGTACATTAACAAACACTAATAAACGCTTAACAAACGAACACGAACAAGATTTTAAAAACCCTTAACAAACGAACACGAACAGAATTTTCAAAAACCTTAACAAACGAATACGAACAGGATTTGCAAAAACCTTAACAAACGAACACGAACAAGATTTTCAAAAACCTTAACAAACGAATACGAACACGAACATCCCAAAGTCTTTAACAAACGAACACGAACAACCTCTGTTCGTTTATGTTCAGTTCGTTAACAACCCTAATTATTTTCACAATCAAAGCTACTAAAGAATCCAATTTGAAGAATATTGTGGAATATTCAAAATCCTTCTTGTTAAGCTGGAGAGCAAAACAAGACTCAACACCCAAAATATGTATTCCGTTGTATTAATCCTAGAAATTTCATACTGCTTTGCTCAATCGTTATACCATGCCTCATGCTTCACCCCCACTAACAAAAGGTTATTTTATTATACTAAAAGTTCATTTTTATTATACTGAAGATTTATTTTTAATATATTAATTTTATTTTTTATTTCTTTTTATTTTTTTGTGTATTGATTTGATATACAACCTAAAAATGAACTTTCAATAAAATAAAAATATGCATTCAGTATACTAAAAATGAATATTTATTAATGGTCCACAACCTAATGCAGGAATAGTTTTTTTAGAACTCTATGTTCACATTTTTTGAACTCTATGCTTACAAATTTTTAACTCTATGTTCGCAATTTTTTAAGTCTATATTCATAATTTTTGAACTCTATGTTCACAATTTCGTGACTATGTTACGCCACACAATCAAACATTAAATAAAATTAATTGTATTATTTTTATGACTCTTCAAATACCTACCAAACCGAGTGAGAAATGTTCAACTCGATCTCATAGACATTTAATTCATGCATAAATTATTGCACAAATTATACGAAAATGGGAGTCTACGTACAAACCGGAAGAACACCATTAACGGCGGCCGTGAAACCTCCCGTAGAAGAGAGCAGAACTGCGCCAAAAGTTGCCTTGCTAATGGAAGAATTAAAACCTGCGTCAAAGAGACAAGTGGACTGCTGATTAATTAATATTTTTCATAATAATTACTCCGTAACAAGTGGACTGCTGAGTAATTAATATTTTTCATAATAATTACTCCGTACGTATCATTTTACTTATCTCGCTTATTATTCATTGGGTAAACCAATTATTTCTCTTTAATTAATTAATTTTTAATATTTTTTTATAATTTTAAAATTCATTTTTATTTAAAAAGTATTTATTTTTGTATTTTCTAATTATATAAATTTTATGCACTAATACTGAATTAATATTATCCTTGTTCAATTTTATGTATCTGATTAATTTGATTAACAATATTTGATTGAAGTTATTTTCTCATCAATTTTTTCATAATATTAAACTTAGTATTAATGTGACCGTACGGGCATCACAGTTGATTCTTGAGTGAAGATTGGGGGCAAGTTTTAGTATTTTTAAATAAAATTTATATATTTAGAAACTAAATTGAAAGTACTTATAAACACAAAATTAAACATTAAGATAATAAAAAAAAAAGTAAAAAGAAAGAGTTGATTAGACAAATAAATAGTAATTAAGACAAGTAAAATATGACATATATAGGAAGTACAAAATTTTTAATAAAAGATTATACTCTCTCGGTTACATTTTATGTCTAGCTCTATTAATTTACAACGTAACCTTAACTCATCAAGTTACTCACACTCAATTTTTGATGGTTAGTATTAATATATAAAATTTATATATTTAGAAACTACATTAAAATTACTATTAATAAATACAAAAGCGAATTTAAAAATTATTACCAAACATTGCAAAAATTAAATGAAAAAAATTTATTGATTTTATTAATAAATAGTAAACAAGATAGAAGATAAAATAGGTAGAGTAACTAAATTTGGCAAGCATGCTTAATAAATCAAACATAAATAAAATATATGACATATTGAATGAAATCGAGAAGGCATTGTAGCCCAATCATTATTGCATGGACCATGGAGAGAAGGCATTGTAGCCCAATCATTATTGCATGGACCATGGAGCTTTGTGGACCATAAATAAAAGGTACATTATTTTTGTACAGAAGGTACATTATTCTTGTAC
>NC_044924.1:11085532-11124752 GCF_003576645.1 Ipomoea triloba | reverse complement strand
AAGGTACATTATTTTTGTACAGAAGGTACATTATTCTTGTACTGAAGGTACATTATTTTAGGGTACATTATTTTTGTACTGAAGGTACATTATTTGATATATACTATCAAATAATGTACCTTCAGTACAAAAATAATGTACCTTTTATTTTTGGTCCACACAGCTGTGTGGACCATGGTCCATGCAATAATTTGCCCTTGTAGCCTAATAAAGTCAAAATCATGGTTGAAAAAATCGCTAGGCAGTCTAATAAAGTCAAAATCATGGTTGAAAAAATCGCTAGGCAGTCCACGGGTGCTCGGTAGGAGCCTAGCTAGCGCCTAGGCGACGATTAATTGGCGCCCAAGCGTCCGTGTATATTTTTTATTTTTAAAAATTTGTTTAAAATTTTTCAATATTTTTAATACTAATAATTATAAACTATTTAATATTTTAATAGTCAATACTAAAATATTAAATATTAACCTAAAAAAATCTAGAGTTTGAATAATTTAGGATTATTTCGCTCAAAACGATTTAATTTTGAGTGAAATAACCCATTCAAAAAAATAAAAGAAAGAAAGAAAGAAAAAAAAGAACAATAGTTAATCGGCCAACTAGGTGGCTTAGTCGGTGCCTAAGAGGCCTAGTCGGCATCTAGGAGGCCTAGACGGTTAGCGCCTAAGCGGCCTAACCTAGCCTAATCCGTCGGCTACCTAGAATTATGGTGATACATTATACGAACGGCGCGTCGGTGTTGATTAAACGGCGTGCCGGCGCCTATTAAATGGCCCCTATGTGAGATTTTTGCAGCCGTGATCAAAATATAACAATTAATATTACTAGATAAATGATAATGAAATCGAGGTTGATTGATGTTGTGACATTTATCGAATGAAATGCCTCAACAATTGTTTTTTTTTTTTTTTTTATTACTTCGTATTATTTTACGGAGTATTAAAAGATTAAAAACATTTCAATTATTCTGACANTTGCAAAGAATATATTGGAAAGCTTCACTAGCAGGAGATACAAGAGCAGAGAAGGAGAAATCTATTTGTTATTGAATGCAGAATGTAAAACAATGTTTTTGGTTACAGTGAAGGTTGATGCTTATATACATAGTGCTATGGAAGAAACGGTTACAGCAGCAAATAAAGTGATATGAAAGGACCATAATACCCTTCACTATTATCTTCTTCCTCCAACAGAATAAAATAAATGATTATTTCCTTATTGGTGTAGACATATTAGAAGCAATATTACTAATTAATAGATATTATTTAATTTTTATATAACATTTTTTTACCAATTAAGCTTTATTAATAATTTTACCAATAAATTTTGTAATTAATATTAACAAAAGTTTGGGCGGAAAAATTTGGGAGGAGGATTTTACTTTTATATATAGTATAGATAGATTAGATATAGCATTTGAAATGTTTATGAATTTCTATTTAGGCTAGATATCAACAATTGTTTACAATCACGTATCTAACTTCAAATCATAAAATTTAATGAACACTTCATATTTTGCTATTTAAAATTTGCCGTGTTTTAATCTTGTATAACATTTGAATTTGTGTGTTTTGGATTTAATACAATTATGGCCTATTTGGTTGGATGTAGTTTGGGGGGATTGAATTGCAATTCAGTGAATTCCCAAACTATAATGTTTGGTTGGAGGGAATTGCAATTCTGCGGAATTGCACTTCCCTCCAAATGATGAATTGCAATTCAAGGGGTACCACTGCACCCATGAATTGCAATTCGGTGGAGAGGAGAGGCAATTCATTGGTGTAAAGACAATTTTGTCCCTACCCCCATACCCTTTGTCTTTTTTTTTTTCTTTTTTTTAATTGAAAGAATAATTATTATTATTATTATTATTATTATTATTATTATTATTATTGAAAGAATTATTATTGTTATTATTATTATTATTATTACTACTACTACTACTACTATGACTACAACATCTACCACAACATAAGGGCATTTTAGTCATTTTGTCGCATCTTACCTTTCAATTCCCTATACTCCTATTTCTGCATACCAAACACTGTAATTTCAATTCCTTCTTTATTCATTGAATTGTAATTCCACCGAATTACAATTCTTTTTCCCCCTAATTCCTTGATTTCCTTCCTTCCAACCAAACGCCCTGTTACTTTTCATTTTGGTCAGTTTCATCCCAAAATTTGTTGAGTAATATATTCTTTCAACACAACTACATTTTCATTTGATAATAAAACTAAAATTGCAGCTAATTAATTAGTGTACACAGTACTCATTTTTAAAATGTATTTATTATATAGACTTAATTAGATATTTAGATTGAACTTCTCTCATAATTTTTAACTTAGCTTTCCCTTTGCTCTCCGATTCAATTCAAAAATAGAAATAAGAATTAATTTAAAAAGACTCACCATTTCATCCTCCGCGTCAGGAAGGGGTGGAACCTAGCTTTCTATTCAAATAAAAGATAAAAATAACTACATTCGCGTCAGGTAGGGGTCGAACCTACAACTTTCTGCTTAGGAAACAGACGCTCTATCCACTGAGCTACAGACGCTTGTTGTTTATATTTGAAATATAGAATATTTTGACGTTGTAGAGTGGAGTTCTTATCCATTTTCCCAGATCTCCTTTCTGAACTTCTTCATTTTCATGATAATAATTTATTAAACCTAGATATATTAGGGAACTGACCTACAGACCCTTGTCGTTTGTCTTTGTTCACCAATATTTCTCAAAATTATATCAGAAAAATTTGTGTACACATATGAAGTCCAAATATATGTATACATGCATACTGTAAACAACAAAGCAGAGATATTTGTATCAGTATGCAAAATAAGCATATTCAAATAGATCAACTATGCAGTGATGATATATGCTCTAATAGTGGAAGCATAGGATCAAGTATAACTCCACCTATAGTTGATACCTTCATTGCATTATTGCCTCAAGAATTGCAATGGATTAAAGTTTGTTGTCTACTACCACAAATCTTCTGTAGTAACTAAATGGCGTAGTTGTGATGCTATCAAAAGAGCAATGGGAGGATCATGCTTAAATAATTTACGTACTATCATTATATGCTAAGTAACGGACACCGTTACTTCTATTTCAAACCAGAACATAATGACTATAAATGACCTATTAAACTTACACCACTTAATAATGTCATTACAATGGAAAATGTTATATTATGTTTAGGGGCGTTAGCGAAGAGAGCTTTCCACAAACTACTCGTGTTCGTGTTCGGTAAGCGTTCGTTTATTAAGGTAAACGAACATTAACAAACAAAATTTAGAGCTCGATTAATAAACGAACAGAGTCTGAATTGTGGTAGGATCGTTTGCTAAGAGATCGTGAACAAGCTCATTTTTGTTCATTTAGTAATGTTCGCGAACAAGCTCGTTTATGTTCGTTTAGTAATGTTCGCAAACAATCTCGTTAAGTTTTCGTTTAATAATGTTCGCGAACATGTTCACAAACATATATAGTTGTGTTGTTTGTTTCGTTATTGTTCGTAAACGTAGATTATGTCTTGTTCACGAACGAATTGCGTTCATGAACATGTGCAGGTGTTTGGTAATTAAGTGTTCACGAAACTCTTCATGAACGTACACGAACATGTTCGTGAACGTGTTCGCTAACGTACATTAACAAACACTAATAAACGCTTAACAAACGAACACGAACAAGATTTTAAAAACCCTTAACAAACGAACACGAACAGAATTTTCAAAAACCTTAACAAACGAATACGAACAGGATTTGCAAAAACCTTAACAAACGAACACGAACAAGATTTTCAAAAACCTTAACAAACGAATACGAACACGAACATCCCAAAGTCTTTAACAAACGAACACGAACAACCTCTGTTCGTTTATGTTCAGTTCGTTAACAACCCTAATTATTTTCACAATCAAAGCTACTAAAGAATCCAATTTGAAGAATATTGTGGAATATTCAAAATCCTTCTTGTTAAGCTGGAGAGCAAAACAAGACTCAACACCCAAAATATGTATTCCGTTGTATTAATCCTAGAAATTTCATACTGCTTTGCTCAATCGTTATACCATGCCTCATGCTTCACCCCCACTAACAAAAGGTTATTTTATTATACTAAAAGTTCATTTTTATTATACTGAAGATTTATTTTTAATATATTAATTTTATTTTTTATTTCTTTTTATTTTTTTGTGTATTGATTTGATATACAACCTAAAAATGAACTTTCAATAAAATAAAAATATGCATTCAGTATACTAAAAATGAATATTTATTAATGGTCCACAACCTAATGCAGGAATAGTTTTTTTAGAACTCTATGTTCACATTTTTTGAACTCTATGCTTACAAATTTTTAACTCTATGTTCGCAATTTTTTAAGTCTATATTCATAATTTTTGAACTCTATGTTCACAATTTCGTGACTATGTTACGCCACACAATCAAACATTAAATAAAATTAATTGTATTATTTTTATGACTCTTCAAATACCTACCAAACCGAGTGAGAAATGTTCAACTCGATCTCATAGACATTTAATTCATGCATAAATTATTGCACAAATTATACGAAAATGGGAGTCTACGTACAAACCGGAAGAACACCATTAACGGCGGCCGTGAAACCTCCCGTAGAAGAGAGCAGAACTGCGCCAAAAGTTGCCTTGCTAATGGAAGAATTAAAACCTGCGTCAAAGAGACAAGTGGACTGCTGATTAATTAATATTTTTCATAATAATTACTCCGTAACAAGTGGACTGCTGAGTAATTAATATTTTTCATAATAATTACTCCGTACGTATCATTTTACTTATCTCGCTTATTATTCATTGGGTAAACCAATTATTTCTCTTTAATTAATTAATTTTTAATATTTTTTTATAATTTTAAAATTCATTTTTATTTAAAAAGTATTTATTTTTGTATTTTCTAATTATATAAATTTTATGCACTAATACTGAATTAATATTATCCTTGTTCAATTTTATGTATCTGATTAATTTGATTAACAATATTTGATTGAAGTTATTTTCTCATCAATTTTTTCATAATATTAAACTTAGTATTAATGTGACCGTACGGGCATCACAGTTGATTCTTGAGTGAAGATTGGGGGCAAGTTTTAGTATTTTTAAATAAAATTTATATATTTAGAAACTAAATTGAAAGTACTTATAAACACAAAATTAAACATTAAGATAATAAAAAAAAAAGTAAAAAGAAAGAGTTGATTAGACAAATAAATAGTAATTAAGACAAGTAAAATATGACATATATAGGAAGTACAAAATTTTTAATAAAAGATTATACTCTCTCGGTTACATTTTATGTCTAGCTCTATTAATTTACAACGTAACCTTAACTCATCAAGTTACTCACACTCAATTTTTGATGGTTAGTATTAATATATAAAATTTATATATTTAGAAACTACATTAAAATTACTATTAATAAATACAAAAGCGAATTTAAAAATTATTACCAAACATTGCAAAAATTAAATGAAAAAAATTTATTGATTTTATTAATAAATAGTAAACAAGATAGAAGATAAAATAGGTAGAGTAACTAAATTTGGCAAGCATGCTTAATAAATCAAACATAAATAAAATATATGACATATTGAATGAAATCGAGAAGGCATTGTAGCCCAATCATTATTGCATGGACCATGGAGCTTTGTGGACCATAAATAAAAGGTACATTATTTTTGTACAGAAGGTACATTATTCTTGTACTGAAGGTACATTATTTTAGGGTACATTATTTTTGTACTGAAGGTACATTATTTGATATATACTATCAAATAATGTACCTTCAGTACAAAAATAATGTACCTTTTATTTTTGGTCCACACAGCTGTGTGGACCATGGTCCATGCAATAATTTGCCCTTGTAGCCTAATAAAGTCAAAATCATGGTTGAAAAAATCGCTAGGCAGTCCACGGGTGCTCGGTAGGAGCCTAGCTAGCGCCTAGGCGACGATTAATTGGCGCCCAAGCGTCCGTGTATATTTTTTATTTTTAAAAATTTGTTTAAAATTTTTCAATATTTTTAATACTAATAATTATAAACTATTTAATATTTTAATAGTCAATACTAAAATATTAAATATTAACCTAAAAAAATCTAGAGTTTGAATAATTTAGGATTATTTCGCTCAAAACGATTTAATTTTGAGTGAAATAACCCATTCAAAAAAATAAAAGAAAGAAAGAAAAAAAAAAAGAACAATAGTTAATCGGCCAACTAGGTGGCTTAGTCGGTGCCTAAGAGGCCTAGTCGGCATCTAGGAGGCCTAGACGGTTAGCGCCTAAGCGGCCTAACCTAGCCTAATCCGTCGGCTACCTAGAATTATGGTGATACATTATACGAACGGCGCGTCAGTGTTGATTAAACGGCGTGCCGGCGCCTATTAAATGGCCCCTATGTGAGATTTTTGCAGCCGTGATCAAAATATAACAATTAATATTACTAGATAAATGATAATGAAATCGAGGTTGATTGATGTTGTGACATTTATCGAATGAAATGCCTCAACAATTGTTTTTTTTTTTTTTTTTATTACTTCGTATTATTTTACGGAGTATTAAAAGATTAAAAACATTTCAATTATTCTGACAAGTAGCTATGGAGGCATGATCAGTAGATTCACAAGGTTTTGATGAGCAACATTAAGTTGGAATTCGATCCTGTAATTCACTCCATTAGTTAAACATATATAGTTGTGTTGTTTGTTTCGTTATTGTTCGTAAACATAGATTATGTTTTGTTCACGAACGAATTGTGTTCATAAACATGTGCAGGTGTTTGGTAATTAAGTGTTCACGAACCTTTTCATGAACGTACACGAACATGTTCGTGAACGTGTTCGCTAACGTACGTTAACAAACACGTTCGTGAACGTGTTCGCTAACGTACGTTAACAAATACGTTCGTGAACGTGTTCGTTAACATTCGTTAACAAACCTAATTATGTTTACAGTCAAAGCTACTAAAGAAGCCAATTTGAAGAATATTGTGGAATATTCAAAATCCATCTTGTTAAGCTGGAGAGCAAAACAAGACTCAACACCAAAAAAATGTATTTCGTTGTATTAATCCTAGAAATTTCATACTGCTTTGCTCAATCGTTATACCATGACTCATGCTTCACCCCCACTAACAAAAGGTTGATTTTATTATACTAAAAGTTGATTTTTATTATACTGAAGATTTATTTTAATACATTAATTTTATTTGTTTATTTTTATTTTTTGTGTACTGATTTGATATACAACCTAAAAATAACTTTCAATAAAATAAAAATATGCATTCAGTATACTAAAAATGAATATTATTAATGGTCCACAGTCTAATGCAAGAATATTTTTTTAAAATGCATGCTTTGGTACATCAAACTGTGGACCACGGTACAAAAATATATAAAGTTGATTATTCTAACTTATAACATACATTATTCTAACTAGTAAAATACATTATCTTAACCCAGAAATTTAATTATTCTCACACATAAAGTACATTATCTTAATTACCTCAGAAATTTCATTATTCTAACACACAAAAAGTACATTATACATTATTCTAATACATAAAATACATTATTTTAACACATAAAATGGGTTGGAACTTAGAATAATGTACTATCTTATCCCAGAAATTTTATTATTCTAACGCATACAAAGTACATTATTCTAACACATAAAAGTACATTATTCTAATTCATAAAACACATTATATATATTACCCAAAATATTCATTATTCTAACACGCATGCGGAGCATGGAATATTTTTTTAACATCAAAACAACGTCATTTTGGCGGTTGTTATGCCATGGACCGGGTCCATGTTCACAATTTTAGTACTCTATATTCACAGTTTTTGAACTTTATGTTCACAATTTTTTAACTCTATGTTTACAATTTTTAACTCTATGTTTACAATTTTGAACTCTATATTCATAATTTTTGAACTCTATGTTCACAATTTCAAAACTCTATATTTACAATTTCAGAACTCTATATTTACAATTTCAGAAGTCTATATTCAATAGTATAACACAATTTTTGAATCTATATAACAACATTGTGAATATTAAGTAATATAATTTTGTATATTGAGATTTAAAATTGTGAATGTAGAGTTCTAAAGTTGTGAACATAGAGTTTTAAAATTATGAATATAGCGTTTTTAAATTGTGAACATGAACCTGAGTCTACCTTGTAAAGTGGATCCGAGTCCATAACATAATTTGTCTTATTTTGGACTATGAAACACACAGCGGTGTAATTTGCCGTTGCAGTTTAACTGGGCCAAAATCCACATCGTATTTACAAGGCCGAAAACTATGAACGATGTAGAATTGTAGAGGCCCAATTATGATTTCAACTTTTAACTACTGAAAATTATTTGCAATTTTATGCCATGTTTTTGCAGAGCTTTATCCATTTGTCGTCCTTTTTAAGTAAAGCCGGCAATCGTTTTCTTAATTCTATTCTCTGTAAGTTGTAGAAGTCATATCCCAATTCCAATTATTCACCAATAGTAGGTTCAAAATGTTGCCTGGAAGGTCAAGTGAGTGAAATATAATATTTTTTTATACATTAGATTTTTCAGTTTTATTTATTTTTATACTTGATGGTTATGAGTTTGGTTCTTGTAAAATATCCTCATCTTATTTATTTATTACACAAGAATGGGTTTCCCTCGTCACAAATGATGATGATGTAGTCAACTATTATGTAGTGAGATAACACATCTGTTACCATTCCAAATGGGTTTGTCACATGATCGAGCTCCACTGGTGGAGGCATTGATTATTTAGGCTTAAAAAGATTGAGAAAGTATAAAACATATATTCAAAAATGTGTCCTCGAAGGTACAAAGATGTGCAATCAAAGCAATTATGGTATCAAAAGTGAGAGTTATTCAACTTCAGTGTTATTGAAGCGATTACCCTCACAAATCCTTTGTACATTTTAATCTGTTCAACTTACAAATTTCATTAGAAATTTAGTTATTGAAAAGACAAAATTCGATCACGCAAGACAAAATATATAATAAACAATGTCTTGCTAGTATGTCAACCTTAATAACATTTACTAATTTGAATGCGGGTCTTTAATTTATGAACAATACAAGATCTTAAACACAAATCATATACGAGCTTTGCATGAGGAGAATGAAAATGTAAAATAGAATTGTTTGTGAAGTTTGCACTTGTTTAAAATTGTGCACTTGAATGCATAAAATTGTTGCACTCTAAGGCACAAAAATGTGCACTCAAATGCTAAATTTGTGCACTCAAAGGCACTAAAATGTGCACTCGAAGGGAGAAACTATGCACTCCAAGAGACAAAAATATCCACTCGAAGAAGGAAAATAATGCACTCAAAGAAAAAAATAATTAACTTACACAAAATTACCATAATGCATCTACATTTTTTTAAAAAAAAATTTATTCATTCTAAACGGGAACTAGATCAATGACTGAGATTTAATCCTATTTTTAATGAGCAACTCTTTGATTTTGATCTCTTGTGCGTGTGTGTGTACACACACAATAATGCATTGAACATAGTAGGTATTGTGTTTCAAAAAAAAATTAAAAAAATTTAAGCTTTTAGCAAACGCAATTAATTTTTCTTATAATTTATTCTATTATAATTAGATTTTAATTTTAATATCGATGGCATAATAAATAAAATAGAAATGTTTTGTTGACAATAAATCAATGATGCATATATATTCAACATCAAATAATATACAAATAAAAACTAAACTCTTTTTTTAAGGTGAAATTAATTTAAATTTAAAAAAAACGATGTTTTTTTTTTGAAAAAAAAAAGATGTTAAAATAAATAAAAGTTAATTTTCAAAAGTTTATGTTAAACTTTATATTGTATTTTTTTAAAACAACCACCAGAACGAACTATTATTGCGAAATCAAATCACGAATACAATAAGGGATATCTGTATTCCACACCTCCTGACTAGTATACGAGCAAGAAGCTCTGACCAGGGAGTGAGCAATCACATTAAGTTAAAAATAATATTCCGTTCTAAAGTTTACACTGACATAATGCATGGGTACTTAGGAAAAAGTAAATGATATAATAATAAAGATTAAAGTAGGAAAAATAATTAAAAAGAAATCAAAATCAAAATAATATGAGCCATTCATTTAAACAAACAATTACACCATTTAGTTTCTGTTAAAGGTCTAACTTTATTGACTCTTATTAAGTTTGTAAATGTAGATGTTATTTTATTAGATATTTTGATTCATTCCTTGTACAATGATAAGATATTTCCAAGTTACTATCTTTTTTGTTTAATTTTTTTTTCTTTCCATTCTATACAAAACTTTGGTAACACGATATTCCTTTAATGCTTTATTATTCTTGACTAATTACAAAATATTTTTCAAAATTTTAATAATAATAATAATAATGGGTTGTTGTTGTTGTATATATCCTAAAAATATGAATGTCATACTAAAATTATTTTAAGAATACTGTCTTCTTCTTGTTTAAACCAAGCATTATTCGTTACAGCATAAATTTTAATTTTATATTTCAAACTATTTTTCTTCAAACAGAATATACATTTTATTATAAGTTGATCTACTATGTGTAGGACAAAATTACTCTATACTTTAAGAATTTAAATGTAAACATTCATTATCTAATCAATTTTATCGAAAAAAAATTAGTATTTCAAAATACCAATGAGCATTTATAAGAGGAAGACTTCACATATAAGTATATAACAACAAATCAACAATTTAGGTCTCAATCATATACATTCACATTGTAATATCTGTTCACCTATACTTTCTCAACCTATTACACTCGATCTTATGACCTCCCATATGTGAGAGTGACTACATGCCATTTGACCACAATGCAAGAAGCTTGGCTCGTAAACTATAACTTAATTGCATAACTTTTTAATTACTCTTCAACAACATTAGTAAGCATATTATAAACAAGTCACTTTCAACAGAAAAAAAAAAAAAAAGTTCAGTTTTACCAACTTATCACTTATCATCAAAATGCATGCATTAAGAAGACTTAATTTGCCAATGACCTTGTGGTCTAGTGGCATCCGGTTGCACCCCATGTGGAAGGGGGTGGGTTCGAGCCTCAGCGGAGGCTGTCTCAGTAGGTCTCTGTTCACTATATTGTAACAGAGTCAGTAGCACTAAAAAAAAAAAAAATTTTTTTACTACATTGTAACAGAGTCAGTAGCACTAAAAAAAAATAGACTTAATTTTTTATTTTTTTAATACAAGAAGACTTAATTTTTTTTAATATGTAAATTGTTAGAATATGATTTTTTTTCCTTCATAACTATCTACCATGATGCTTATCTTTACTACTAATTTTATCACAAGTTAAAAATACTCATTTCGATTATAATGAAAATAATCTAAGTTAAAAATACTCATTTCGATTATAATGAAAATAATCTATTTTATTTTATTTTAATTAACTTTGATATTTAAAAATTATATTAGTTATTTATTTATTTTAATTTTCACATTGGGCATTACTGCATTAGTTTAATATAGTGGGCATATTATAACTAGTACAATGAGAAAAATAGTGATTTCAATCTCTCAATTATTGATTCTAACATTTTTTTTTACCCTCTAATTTTGTATAAGGTGACAGTTTTGCATTGGTCCATCACAAACGACGACCATTAAAATATGTAACATTTTGCATTGCACATGTGGAGCATGTTAGTCAATATAGCTACAAAACTTTGTAATTCTAAACATTTAAAGCATGTTTCGACATGTTAACGAACGAAAACAATCACAACTACGAACTTAATAATTAACTTTTGTAAATGTGTGCCATGTTAAAGAATTATGGGTCTAACCTTCATCGAGTAAAGTCAAACTTTACAGAATGATCAAAATTAAATCTAGATAAGTCTCACAATGGTGAAAAACTGAAAATACCAAATATCGTATGCAAAAATCATCAAAATCACCACATTAAAAAAAAAACAAAAAAAACAAAATTATAGTTATGTATAAAAAAAAAAAAAAAAAAAAGTATAGAGTTGTTGAAACTTATGTCAATAATTGAAAGGAAAATAAATGGTTTTGTCCCAATATTTACTATAACTGTAACTACTACAATGACTGATGGATTATGACTAAAATGATGTTTGCAAAGTTTGAGGATATATGCAGCCTTTTCGCAGAAACATATGCACACGTTTCAACTTCCCATTCAAAGTAGGTTCTTTATCAAAGAGGAAAAAAACTTGGGCAGCAATAAACGAGAACCAGATAGGTCCATCAAACATCATCCGTCCTAAAATGTCGTAATCAAACCATTTGGTCCTTCAATTCGTGTGTGATTGGTGGGATAAGCATCATCTGGTCTGGTCTGGTCTCCCATGGCACCTCACCTCAACACCAACCACTTTAATTTCTTCAAAGTTGAGAAATTTTTAGTTGAGGCATTGTCACTCGCAACTCACTACGCTTTGGCAGCTGGCCCCTTTATCTTCTGCTCTTATCTTTCGAGCTTCGAATGTATGGTCATTCACCAATCACCTCTCATCCTATCTATAATTCTTGATAACATATTACTAATATATAATGGGTCTAAGTGCGTAACCTAATTGGTTTGTTATAATGCACCGACCATCTCATAAGTAATTAAATTTAGAATCTTAAGGAACACCAGTTGCGTCTTTTTCAAAGACGTCACAAATTAAGTTTTTTAATCTAAGAAACACAAGCCACATCTTCTTTAAGAATATTGCAAACTAACAAGGATAAAGGCTAGAACATGACGAGATATTTATCCATCATAAGCTATTATGATGTTGTAAGTATTTTTCCACATATATAATATAATATATTATTAAGTGGTTGTGGTGCAAGTAGATAATTAAGTCTTAGTGATTTAGTCAATTAGGTAACTTAGGATATTCAGTTTAGCTAACTGTATATCTGCCTATGATGGCATGTAGGCTTTTTAAGCAATAGAGTCCTCACACTGCTCCTCCTGTATTCAGAATACATACACCATCTAGTGTTCAGGAGAAAGTGGTAGTCAAAACACTAACATTATTATGCAGGTTTACCATTGGCAATTTCAACAATTATAGCTAGGGATATTGTTAATATAATACTAACAGATGCTATATTGCTTGCTTATTTCTCTTTTACGCTCCCTATTGAATTGAGTGTATTTTGTGATAAATGTGGAATCGCTCACCTTAGGACCCGACAAGATTATGAAGGGATAAATCATGGTGACTTAACTGATTAACAAAGTTACACTTTTGCTCACTGCATACAATAAGTGAAGAAGTTTTTTCCTACAACTATGAACAGATACTACATTGTAACAGAGTAGTAGCACCCAAAAAAAAATACAATGTCATTTTAGTCTTTATATCACTTTTCTTTTTTAATTTTCCTTAATCTTATTCCTTCATAATAAACAATGTAATTTAAATCCCTATTTTATTTTTCATATTATTCTTTTCTTACCAAATTATAATTTCTTTTCTCTTCTCTTCAATTCATTCCTTCCAAACTAAACGTGGGATAAGAAATAATAATTCTATTGATAGGTAATTTCTGAACCAAATGAAGCATAAAGGGCCAATATCGCCCAGGGCCGATTTTTTTTATTTGAGTGGCCCTGTACTGGTAAATAAGTGAGGCCCTATTAAAGCATAAATAAACTGTGAATTAAAGAAAAATTGCAAAGAGAAAAATGCAAAAAAAAAAAAGAAAAAGAAACCTAATTCTAGACCAATATAATCACAAATACATATACTAACTATTATACATGTTGCACGCCCTAAAATCCGGCCCTAAATAAGTGAGGCCCTATTAAAGTATAAATAAACTGTGAATTAAAGAAAAATTGCAAAGAGAAAAATGCAAAAAAAAAAAATGCAAAAAAAAAAACCTAATTTTAGACCAATATAATCACAAATACATATACTAATCTAATATCACCTCCACTAAGACTCAAACTCACTCATTTCATAGGGGTACAAACGGGGTGCCACTAGACCACGGCAAGAAACAATAATTCTAATGGACTAAATGCTACATCTAGCAGCATCTAGCTAGCCGCCTACATACTATAGTATATGGCATCTCCGAAATGACAACTCAAACGTGGGAATTCTCAAATCACTAATGACACTCAAAGTATTATTAAAGCAGCTCATGTCTCCTGGCCTTCTAGGCTTCTACTCAATCATTATTGCATGGACCATGGTCCACACAACTGTGTGGACCAAAAATAAAAAGTACAATATTTTTGTATTGTAGGTACATTATTTTTGTATTGTAGGTACATTATTTTAAGGTATATTATTTTTGTACTGAAGGTACATTATTTGATAAAATAATGTACCTACAGTACAAAAATAATATACTTTTTATTTTTGGTCCACACAGCTATGTGGACCATGGTCCATGCAATAATTTGCCGCTTCTACTCCATCATTTGGGTACCCATCAAATATGCTATTATACGTGACCCGCAATTTCTCTCTAATATTATACCGGAGTATTTATTTTTGGCTTATTAAATACAAAAAAAAAATCAATTTTTTACCATTCGTGGAAATTATAACCACAATTTTTAAGATTTATAATTTTAGTATTAAATTGTCAAATTATATAGAGAAATATTTTAGCATTGTCTTTTATGTGAAAAATAAGTCAATTATTCTTTTAAGAAATGACAAATTTAAAAGTCATTTCATGTTAGGTTTTATTTTTTGAATTGAGATAAAAGCTTAAGTTGTATTACATTCATATTTTATTTTTTAGTACTTTATTGAATTTAAAATATTTTATTATGAAGGATCAAATAAGTTCTTGAATTATTTGTTAAAATACAATTAGAACATTAAATAAAAAAAAATTCAAAAAACACCCATGAACTTAGAAAAACAAATGGAATTGAGTCATTAATAATAACAAAGTGCTGATGCCAAAGAGAACAATGGGAGGAAGAAATGGATTATTAAGGAAAATAGAAGAATAGATGATTCAAGGAAAATAGAATATTAAGGAAGGCGGAATAAAATGATAAAGAATATGAGAGAGACAAATATAGAGATAGAAAATACTTTAGAAAAATTATTATATTATTCTTTTTTTTATTCTCTTTCACAAAACAAGAATCTATTATATATATAATATTATATTTGTAAAGCCTTACTAATTTTAAATAGAGCAAATTTCACTTTTAGTCATCGACTATTGTGGCATTGTCACATTTACTCCTATTCTTTTAATTTTGTCATATTACATCCTTGACTTCGATCAACTTTCACTTTAATCCTCTACCATTGTGACATTGCCACATTTAGTCATACTCTTTTAATTTTGCCATATTACATTCATGACTTTGAGCAAATTTAACTTTTAGTCCTCGACTAATGTGGCATTGCTGCATTTAGTCCTATTCTTTTAATTTTCTCATATTACATTAATAACTTTTATTTGATTGCCACCATTAGTCTAAATTCTGTTAATTTACCATTAGAATTGACAAATAACAAAAGAAAACATTATTCCACATATCGTAACTCATATTTCAAATATATTAGAAATATCGTAAATATCAAAGGATGTAATATCATAACTCAGAAATATGAGTTACGATATGTGTGAGGATAATTTTATCCTTTGTTATGTTTCAATCTAAGAATATCACTATGTTTCAATATCGTAACTCATATTTCGAACATATTTCTATAAGTTACGATATTACATCCTTTGATATTTATGATACTTTTAATGTGTTCGAAATATTAGGTTATGATATGTGTAAGAATTTTTTCATTGTTATTTGTCAATTCTAACAGTAAAGTAATGATTTTTAACGGAAAACTAATGATGGCAATCAAATGAAAGTCATAGATGTAATATGACAACATTAAAAGATCGCGTAGATTGGACTCCTAGAATCTCATCACTGATCTTGCGGCGAGGAGCAACTTACCTTGGTTACTTATGGGAGACTTTAACGACTTGCACAGCCAAGAAGAAAAACGAGGTATATATAGGTATTAGATCATATGAGAAAAAGTCTTCAAAAGAAAACTAAGAACCAATCTCAATTTTCAAAAAAAAAAAAAAAAGAACTAATCTCAACCTTACATTTAGAAAAATTGAACGCACCAGATCAAATTAAAAGAAAAAAAAAAGAACATTGTGACATTTTTGTAATTATCACCAACTTTACTATGCAAACTTGAATACCAAAATCTGTAATTTTTAGATTTTTCCATGTTTGCACATTTAGTATTAACAATTTGCACATTTAGTATTAACATTTTGCATATTTAGTATTAAAAAATTGCACTTACAAAAATTCGAAAGTGCACTGCACTGCGAAGGTGCATTGCAATTAGAGTTTCAATTTTAGAGTTTATGACTGAGTTTTTTGTTTTATTTGGTTTAGTAGTTCACTTACTAATTAGGGTCTAGCATTTACGGTTTACATTTAAAATTTAACTTTTTCATTGATTTTATAAAATTTGCCAAGTTTGCATATTTAGTTGTTAAAGATTGCATATATTTAAGTATTAAAGTCTACATGGTGAAGTTGATGATAATAACGAAAATGTCACTGCGTCTTTTTTTCAAAAAAAAAATCTGATCAGATTCGTCAAATTTGTACGTATGTAAAGCTGAGATTTATTCTTAATTTTCTCGTAGAGGTGTGTTCTCATGAGATCCTAAACCTATATATATATATATATATATATAGGCGCGCTCCCATGCAAACTACCACCCAAGAAGGAAATGAGAACGCTTCATAGCCGTCCACGTGTCCAGATCAAGGAAACAGATGTAATTTTAAAAAAACGATGCGGTGAAATTTTTGTAAATAACTCAAACTTTGGTGCAAGTAATTGTGTAATAAATGCACCAAGTTTCACTTACAAGTGCACCTACTTACGCACATATTTTCACTTACAAGTGCAAGTAATTTACCTTGTTAATATTATATTCATGCACCTCGGTGCAACCAAGGTGCACCTAATTATAACATTAGGTGCACCTACTTATAACATTACGTACACTTAGTATTAATTGATGCTCAGTGTACAATTCACTTGCACCTATAATACATTTTACTTGCATCTGCAATACATTTTACTTGCACTTGTGCACCTATTTTTACCTACAAGTGCAAGTAATTTACCTTGTTAACATTTATGCACCTGGGTGCACATAGGTGCACCTAGTTATAGCATTAGGTGGGCACCTAGTTATAACGTTAAGTGCAACTAATCCTGGACACGTGGCGCGCTGCGATTCTTTCTCAGTTCTCTTCTAGGCGGCCCATATGCACCTGAACGTGATCATATATATATATATATATATATATATATATATATATATATATATATATATATATATAGGGTCAGGTTCAGGTGCGGCCGTACTCTCCCGTGCGGCCGTGCGCTTCACACCACTCAATGTTACGAAATACACCACTCAATGTTAAGAAACACACCACACAAATATGCACTGTGGTGTGTTTCTTAACATTGTGGTGTGTTTCTTAACATTGATTGGTGTATTTCATAACATTGAGTGGTGTGTGACCGCACGGCCGCACGGGAGAGCATGGCCGCACCTGAACCAAAATCTATATATATATATATATATATATATATATATATATATGGGTTCCCGTGCGGTTGGCTTACCATGTGCGATTATGCGGTTAGTTAGGTGCGTAGTTTTCCTTCTTAAGGTGCACCATATAAAAATTTTTTCTTAAGGTGTTTTGTTTGTGTGCTTAAGGTGAGTGATTTGTGTACTTAAGGTGCATCATTTTAATATTTAAGGTGCGTAACCGCACGGAAAGATATACCCGCACCTGAACCTTATATATATATATATATATAGAGGGAATACTCATTTAAAAGCTAGTTTCTTATATTTTCTAAAAATGTTACATTATTCAATATGGTCCATGCCCAATGGGATGACCAATATTTTGTTGATAATTAAATCAAATGTTCATAGTTCACCCTCCATTCAGTAATGGTGGACGCTTTGTTCAAGGTTTTCGGGGCCAACTCCAGCGCTACATGTTCCCATGTCGGTTGTTCACATCATGCCCTTCATTATTTTGCATTTTTAAAAACGACAAATAAAAATTAAGAAAACAAAAACCAAATCTTGATTTTAAGAAGAATAATTTCATTTGTACACCATAACTTTTTACATAAAGATATGTTAACTTTATCTATACATTGATTTAAGTGACGAAAGAAACCAACAGCCACTATCCGAAAATATGCACTAGGTAAATCTCATTTTGTAATTCTATCCGTTAAATGACCACAAAGAAGTAAAACAATCAGGCTAAGGTTACACTTATGCATTAGTTTCATTTCAAAGATGGAGAAAATATAGCCATTTCAGCTTTAATTTGTATAAAATATATATAAAAATTGGTCACACATGTGTGAGACCGTCTCATTAATCTTTGTCCGTGAGACGAGTCGGGTTAAGATGAAATTTAATACTTTATTCATGATTTAGTATTGCATTTGTTAGTATAAGTATTACATTTCATCTTGACCCGACCCGTCTCACGATCAGTGAGACTATCTGGTCTTACACAAGTTTTTGTGTATACAAATTAATGGATAATGCACTACTATAAAAATCAAATTGAAAAATAAAATTAGATAAATTACTTAAATCCATAAATATTTATTTACCAATTTTTTTTTGGTAACAAAGTGACACCATCTGATTGGTTATTAAAAACAAAAAACAAAACTGATCACAGTTTCCTTTGTTTTTTTTTTTAAAAAAAAAAACTTTCTTCTTTTGATAAAATAAGGTTGTGTGGCTAAAATTTTATGTCTAAAAAAAATCTGGCATTACAAAAATTGATACACCACTGAGACGCTGACACATAGAAAGATACTTAGGGAACAAAAAAGATAAAAGGGTAGTATGAAATGTCACAAAATGTTGATAGGGGTTGCTATCATGGTACAAAGTAGGCAAAAGGCATCATTCAGTAATAAGCTTTCTTCCTTTCTTATCTGTTAGCTACAATGGTTGCTCCCTCCAATTAATCCCAGATCAGAGTATTGGGGTGATGAATGTCTAATCTTTTTGCTTTTTCTTTCCATGAATGTGTATTGTCTTCTTGAGCCTATCACTGTTGGCAAATATATATCCACAAATCTAATAAGAACCAATAAAATTAGGCCTTTAACAAGAACTCAAAAATATTGGTGTAATTGTTTGATGAAATGAATGGTTCAGCATATTATGATTTTAGTAATTTTTATTTTTCTATTTTATCCTCTATTATATCATTTAATTTTCTTAAATACCCTTGCAGCTCTGTTAGTATAAACTTTAGTAACAGAATATTCCATTAACTATTTATTATTCTTAAAAAAATATAATATAAAATTTAACATGAACTTTAGTCAATTAATTAGCCAAATTATATACATAACATTCAAAGTTACGTTGTGCATCAAATATTGCAAATAAGAAATCTTGAAAATTACGATCTTACATTTTTTTAAAAATAAATCTATGTTGTTTTTTTTTTTTGGTTTAAGTACTCTTCTTTTAATTTTTTAGAACAATACTCAATATTTTAATTATGCTTTTGCATTATTATGAATGATTTAGGTCATTATGATATTAATAATACTTTTCTATATTTCTATAATGGTACAATTATAAATTACGTAGTACTTTACAAATATTGTAGTATTATTTTTTTTATGGGGCATAATTGTTGTTAGGGGGGAGAATTTTTAGGATAACAAAGCATGCATACATACATACATACATACATACATACATACATACATACATACATACATATATATATATATATATATATATATATATATATATATATATTTCTATTCAAATGTGATCGCGTCTTCCCGTGCGGTCAATGTGGAATACACTACTATGTATACAAATATACACCACTCAATGTTAGAAAATGCATCATAATGAAAATACACAAAAACACCAACAAACACACCACACACCCAAAATAATGCACCATAACTCTCTTGCCCCTAATGGTGCATTTCCTAACATTGTGTGGTGTATATATTTGCATACCTAGTGATGTATTTTTTGGTGATGCGTACCTAATAGTGTATATTTATGTTGTGCATTTTCTAACATTGAGTGGTGTATATTTGTATATATACATAGTTGTGCGGCCGCACTGACCGCACGTTAAGGCGCGACCACGCCTGTGTGTGTGTGTGTGTAGGAAATTCGAGTTCAAGGAATAGTGTTTGATCATGACATTGAAATTTTATCACCATCTCTAGTTGAACAAGTTTACACATCATTCCTATAATTTTATCAATGCATGAAAGCTTTTAAAGAAAATTTGTAAGTTAATTTTTACTATATCATTATAACAATATTTATTGTAACCATATATTTTAAATTATTTATCATCATCCTCTATTGACAGCAATTGTTGCAATTGTCATAGACAAACTCCCAAAATAATTTGTCTTAACAACGAATGAAAATAAAAATAAATAAATGACTTTTATGGTTGAACCAAATAAACCCCGAGCAGAACACTTAAACGACTGGTATGCTTTTATGTTAACAATAATATGTAAATAATGTTAATTAGATCGTTATCTTACGTAGCTACATTTAAAATTTATTATTAAAAATGTCAATGTAGGGCAATAGAAAATCGTGACATACTTGACACATTAAAAATATGTTAAGACTACAACAATGCCACAATCAATTTGGCAATCTAGAAAATGAAGAAATTTCAAAATAGCCACAGTTGCTGCATTCATTGATCATGTATGTAAAATACTTAGGGTGTGTTTGGTTTGCACATGGATTTGGAATCAGAATGTGTATCAAATACTTGGTAATGGTAATGGTAATGGGTTTTGGTGAAAGTATATTGTATGTTTGGTAGTAAGGTGGAATGTGAATGATTATTAATAGTTGGGGAAGCGGATGAGGAATGGGTGAAACCATTATTTTATTAGGGAATGGGTTTTGTAATTAGAGCATCCTTATCAGTTTGAGTTTTTTCTTTAGTTTTTTTGTGGGCCCCAGCATCCACATCATCATAAATTATCTCATTCAATCACAAAAACTCTTCTCCCCATCAGTTTTAAGTTTTTCTCAATTTTTTGTGGACCCACCATTTTACCTATAATATTTTAATTATTTCTATCTAATATCATTATAAAAATTATAATTACAATTAATATTTTTATTATATTTAAATTAAACATGTTAAAATAAAAATAAAAATAAAAATTATATACTACATTTGTATTGCATAAATTTTTGTTCAAACATAAAAAATTTAACAACAAAATTATACAAAAAAAAAACAACAAGAAAAAAATTATAATCTAAAAAAACTTAATAACCAAATTAAAAAAAATTACAAAAAAAAAATTATAAAATTACGGCCGTGGCTGTAGAAGCAACGGCCAAAGGCTAAAAAAAAAAAAATAATAATAATAATAATAATAATAATTAAAAGCTAAAGGCGGCCACCCTGATGCGCCAACTGCCCATCTTTTTTATTTTATTTTATTTTTTTATTTTTAATGATTCTGACAAAAACTAGTATTTGCAGTAGTAATATTTTGAAATAAACTGTTGGCCACATTAGTGTTTTTCAATTTGAAATAGTTCTTTCTCTGCCAATAACCCACAAATAATTTTCGGTGGGGATGCTCTTAAGGGGTAATCAAAACCCATAGTATTGCTTTAAAAATCTGTCAACCAAACAATAACAATGACTTTGATACTTATTCCTAATAGCTCAACCTGTAAGGTTGTCAACCAAACACACCCTTATTGTGCATTCATTAAATATATTAGAACTAATATAAATTTACAATTCAGTTTAGAGTCATTTTCATTTTTGGTCCTATTGTTATTGGGGCATTGCCAATTTTAGTCCACTTCATTAATTTTTGCCACATTGCGGCCAGTCTTATTTAGTCCTTACCACTTTTAGTCCACCGTTAAAATTTTCGTCGAGTGGCCGTCCTAAACATGGGTATTTTTGGTCTTTTCATGCTTTGGTAATCTTCTTGACCCTTTGTAGTGGTTTTATTTACACATTTTCATCCAATGAAGAGGTCCAACGAAAGTTATGTGAGCCACATTACAAAGCCATAGCTTTCGCCGGACCTCTTTATTGGATGAAAATGTGTAAAGAAAGCTACTGCAAAGGGTTAAGAAGATGATCAAAGCATGAAAAGACTAAAATACCCCTGTTTTGGACGGTTATTTGACAAAAATTTTAACGGTGGACTAAAAGTGGCAAGGACTAAATAAGACTGGCTGCAATGTGGCAAAATCAGTATCAACCTTGATAACAAAAACACTTGGTATATAGGATGTAGACACTATTTAAAAAGGTTTATGCACAAATTGATAAACAATTTAATTGCAAAGTTAGTATCAATTCAATTTAAAAAAAACAAAAACAAAAACAAAACAAAACAAAACAAGACAAAACAAAACAAAAAAAAATAAAAAAAACCCAAACAAACACACACACACATGCACAAAATCAATTACTACACTCATTCATACTAATTTTAAAAATATGAACTTGAAAATGAACAGGTGCAAAATACATGTGGAAATTGTTGATAAAAGTGGACATGTTGGGGTATCAGTATTCAAACTACTTGAATAGTTATTATTGTACTTTCAAGTAAACAAGTTATGAAAATGTAACAAAAGAGTTTTTTTCCAAAATCGTCTCTCGACAATTGCTCATTCTCACTTTTGCATTTTGACTTTCAATTGCTCCAAATGTGGTCCCTCGACTTTCAAAGCTCACCCAATTCGATCCTCTATTACATATTCCGTCTAATCAGTGTTAACATGAATGGCACTTTCGTCCATTTACCTATTGTTAGCCTAATAAACATTGATCGAGAAATAGTTGATGGAGCATTTTGATAATAGTCGAGGGACCATTTTGGGAAAAAATCTTCTATTTATTTCATTTTTGTTTATTTTCATTTTTTTAGACTCTATCAAATTAGAATTTCTATACATTTTTTTCTTACAAATATAAATAGTTAAAATCGCGCAATCCAATCTCAATTTTTAACTTTCTTTACAGACTTTTTCGCCATATCTAAACATACAAACTATTCCTATAAAGTTTTACAATAAGTTCCGTAAATTTCATAAATACTAATATACTTTTTATTTTTTTTAGAGCAAATTGTCATTTTGGTCCACTGACTATAGGGGTCCTATTAATTTTCATCCACGACTTTCAAAAGTGCTAACTGCATACCACGACTTTTCAATTTGTATCGAGGACCAAAATTGGTACAAAATCAATAGTTAAGGGACCAACTTTTGGTAAAATTAAAAGTCGAGGACCAAAATTGGTACAAAATCAATAGTTAAGGGACCAACTTTGGTAAAATTAAAAGTCGAGGACAAAAATTGGTAAAAGTCAATAGTCGAAAGACCATTTCTGGAATTAATTCTTACAATATCCTACTACTCCAAGGTTGCCCTCATACACTGCTCGCACTGGCTTAACTCGCTGATTCAGTAAGTAATATTTCAGAGAAGAGACCAAGGTTCGAAACTCGACAACCATAATGTGGGGATTATGCTCAATGTAGACAGATCTGATCTCTTAACTTGTGCGCACCGGCTAATTAACAAATAACCACACTTGTTCTACAATGTGTGGCCTTCAATTTGCAGTAAATGCAGCCATTGAAATTATTTGCTTCATAATAGTTTTGTCAAATATTGGCAAGTCAAACATCCCTCACTTAAGATGCTCTAAATTAAAGCTACTTCTCATAAGTTTGTTTCATACCCAAGAGTGTCCATTAACCATTGATGTCTACACCATACTTGTCCACTTCATAGAAAAACTCGACTAAACGCAACATTCAATTAAAAATCATAACTTTGAAAAGTCTTTAGTACAATGTTGTAGTAATGGTATGTCTGATTTTTCAAAATTGTTCTTTTATTATATTAGATTTGTATTGGACCATTAGTTTAGGAATTGAATGGGAATAAGGCATATTCCTCATCCCCACTCGATTTCTCTCTCGTCTTTGTTCCTACTAGGAAAAAGAATTTTTCTCGATTTTCGTGTTAAGTCAATTCCACAGTCAAATATATACAATTCTTTATTTTAAAGAAACAATATTATGTAAAAAAAAACAAAAAAAACAAAAAAAAAAACAGAGAAAAATTATGCATTTGCAATCCTACCAAAATAAAATTTTAAAAAATAATTAATTAACCAAATTTTAAAAATTTAACGTTAAAATACATAAATATTCATCAAACTATAACTGTAAAGGTATGTTTGGTTCAAACAATGGAATTGAAATGCTAATAGGAATCAAATAATTAGTAATGGTAATGTGTTAAGTAGAAGAAGCCACTTTGTTTGATAGTAAATAAGAATTGAAATCGAAATAAATAAATAATTAATTAAAATAGGAAATAAATAAATAAAAATATAAAAATATATAATACATATATATACACATATATATTATATGTGTAAATATAATCTCCATTTTTTCTCCCTTATTTTTGATTCCCATGTCCAAAAGTAGATGAGTAAAAGAGTAATGATTTTTGTAATTACTAAAAGGATTTGAATAAGATAACAAAAGTAGGCAAACAAACATAGTAATAGAGGTATCAGAATTTATAGTAGGACGTAAAAGGCCTCAACTAAACACCACCTAATTACACGCTTTTTTATATGAATATTGTTATTGGGGACAATGAGAGGTCTCACTAAGTCACTAGTCATTACCCCGTCCCTTTTGAGATAGGAAATTGAGTTTACGTCGGTTCGGAGTAAAATTATCACCATACCTTGTTAACTTGTTTATCATTGACGTGTACAAAAACTATTGAGTTATATGATAATATCTTCCTCGATCAACATTTGTGTCACCTACCAATTGAAAAGAGGTCCAAAGATGCCTCGTTTTCTAACATTTGCCGCAAAGGGAAAATCTCAAAATCCCAAACAAATGGACCAGAAAAATACCCTTCAACCACTGGATGGCCTTCTATCTGTGCTATCCATACATACTCACCAAACAAAAACCGGTTGAACACATCAGCTTTCACTCCCCATGTCTTGAGGGACCAACGCCACGCCCATCATTTTTGTCCCAACTAATAGAATCGCCCACATGCCCTTTTCCTTCACCGTCCATCACAAGTGTCGTCTCCTTTGTCTCCCCTTCTCTCGGGACCGCTCCCTCTTCTTGCCTGAAAAGGAAGCAGCCCTGTCTCTGCTTGCTACCTGTTGCCGCCCAGTTGATTGATGATGTTGGGCAGTGACAGGTGAAGGGTAAGTTCACTACCAGGTGACTAGTCGATTGTTGGGCTGATTGATAAAGGGACAAGTCCAGTAACAAGTGAGGAGGGGATTGTTGAGCGGATGTATGAAGGGCTAAGTCTAACATCTTACCTTTCGAAAACGTGGTCTGAAGGGGATTGATGATATTGGGTAGTGACAGGTGAAGGACCAAGTTTAGTACCAAGTGCCTAGGGATTGTTGGGGAAAGGTCTGAAGGGCAGTGATCAATGAAGGGCAAGTCCACTAACAGGTGAGTAGGGGATTATTGGACGGAAGTATGAAGGGTAAGTCTAAGCATCTTACTTCTTGAAAATGTGGTATGAAGGAGATTGAGGATATTGGGCAGTGACCAGTGTAGGACCAAGTTTAGTACCAAGTGGCTAGGAGATTGTTGGGCGAAAGTCTGAAGGGCAATGACTGATGAAGGGACAAGTCTAGTAACAGGTGAGTAGGAGATTGTTGGGCAGAGGTATGAAGGGTCAAGTCTAGCAACTTACCTCTCGAAAATGTGGTTGTAACAGGTGAGTAGGAGATTGTTGGGCAGAGGTATGAAGGGTCAAGTCTAGCAACTTACCTCTCGAAAATGTGGTTGAAGGGGATTGATGGCGTTAGGCAGTGACCGGTGAAAGGCCAAATTTACTACCAAGTGGCTAGGGATTGTTCGGCGAAGGTATGAAGGGCCAAGTCCAATAACAGTGAGTAGGGAATTATTGGGCGAAAGTCTAAAGGGCCAAGTCTAGCACCTTACCTCTTGAAAATGTGATAGCATAAAGAAATAAGGTTACACTTTCACTACGAGTTAGAACTCATATCCAGGTCATGAGTTCGAGTCTCAATAGCCAAGTTCAGCACCTTTTGGCGCTTTGATCCTAATAGATGACATGTGTAGTTGACACTTTAGATGGCCACAATGTAATAAAAGACAATAGGAGGAGAGACAGAGTTGAGTGGAACATAACTTAGTAAATTGACATTAATCAGGCAGGCTGGGAATTCCATATGCACCTTAGACCCTTACTAGTTACAAGTTGCAGAATGCCAAATTTTTTGAGTTGAAGGGAGAGATTTGACAAGGTGATCATTTTCTAGAGTACTATACATAATAAGAATCCCTTCTTCACAGCAAAAATCTAAGAACTTGGGGTTAGCATCTTGGGGTTTCATATTTTCATAATATCCTAAGAAGTAGGCTCTCTTCTATGCTGCACACCCTGCTATCATCATCACCGCGAGATTTCCTGTGTTTGAGGGTATCCGAGCTGCTCTGTCTCCCAGCTCAACTTCAACGCCGCACCTTCATGGCAAGGAACATAGTCCTGTATGTGATCATCATAAAAAGCGTAGATTTAATACACATATCCAAAGTTGTATCTATAGATTCTGCTTCTAAAGTGAAAGTAAACATTCAAATCGTTGCAAAATTGGAGTAATTACCTCCAATTTCTTGACCAGCTCCTTGGGGGTAGGTGCAGATATAATGATGTGACGAGCACTCGGGCTGATGAATCCCTCCTCCACAGCTTTGTCAATGAACGACAACAATGAATTATAGTATCCATCAACGTTCAGCAGGCCCACCTGCAAGAATGCACATATTTTGCGGGTTTCAGTTTAAAGAAAACGCCATTTTCGATCAAAATTTCCCCAACCTTGGCTCAAGTGGCCAAAGGGAGAACTCGGTCTAGCCTAATTGTTCGAGATAAATGTGACGTTGAAGTGGTCCGAAAACTAGGCATCGTGACATACCGGTTTATCATGAATGCCAAGCTGAGCCCAAGTTATCACTTCAAGTAGCTCCTCTAGTGTTCCATATCCACCTGCATGTAATCGTCACAATTACGTTACTATATTGAATTATTAAGGATGTTTAATACCTATAAGTATTAATAAACGTAGGACAATCTCATTCATTTTTCGTAATTTTGAAATAATTTATAATTGGTTAGTCTAGTTTAAATGTAAAAGTTTCCTCACCACCAATGAGTAAATGGGTGTGTAGAATTATTGGAGTAGTACACCAATTCCTTGAAAGGAGCAAGCATGATACCTTTAAGTACAGAAGCTGGTTTGCTACTATAAATTTGTATAAGTTATGCAGTGTCTCCTTTCTTTCACTTAAGGAAAGTTTTGTGCAGTTGAAACCAGAGGGCTATGGACCCAATAAAGGATAACTCTGATTCTCACTGCAAGATGGTGATAGGTCAACAACTAGGGTTTGAACTGTTGCTCTCTAATCATGGGTCTTGGGGGTTGTGAATAAGAGATAGAGGGCTGGTTTGTGATCATTAATATTTATTTATAAAAAAAATAAAAGCTTCACATAGTTTTTGGGTGCCGAGGAAACCAGTAGTCACTACTTAGGGTGTACACTGAGTAAACTCTCTTTGTAATCCTAACCGATAAAGGATCACAATAAAGTAAACTTAGTCTTAGACTGTCCAGAGCTGACCGACTCAAACTAAGAAGACAGTTCTGTTGGGAGTTGAACTTGTAAAAAGTTTCTCATAGTTGCTTTCTTAGCAGTACACATTACTGTATTAGTACAAAGTGGAATAGTCAAAAAGGCAAAACTTCAATTTACTGTTTCTTTTTTGGTAACATTGTAGTTGATTGTATCAGTATTGTAGTTTATGATCATTAAAAAATACTCTCCTTTTCTCAGAACAGCAAACCCCACAATACTAAATAGTCCACAAATTCACCTCTAGGCAAACCCCAGAATGCCACCAAGAAGGTTGACAGAGGAAATTAAATTATATTTTCGGGATTTCGACATTAGCCATATTCCCGAGTTAAATTTTAAGCCTAGAAAATGAAGAGCTGTCTCTAGTCTGTCTCAGCACACATTGTTTTTCCCAGGAACAGAGTAGGAACATATGGCAAATGAGCTAAGAGGAACAAATGGAAAATGGAAAACTGAAAATTGCCTAAAAATGTTAATGCCATGCCAAGATTAGGGGATTGTTTCCCAGACCAAATACCAACCTGGTAAGGCAATAAAAGCATCTGAGTGTTTAGACATCTCTGCTTTCCTTTGATGCATATCTGCAACAGCCTTAACTTCTCCCACAGTTTCACCAGTTAACTGTTGAAGGATACCAGATCCCAGAAGGCAAAAAAGATGCTGAGTTAAAAAATCACAAAAAAAAAGACCCTTTTTGAGGTTTGTATGAGAAAGACAGCTTTAGGGGGGTGGGGTAGTAGATGCATAGGGTTTATAGAGTTGTGCAGTAAAGCAATGAGGATTGCAGTGAAAATAAATGGACCTAATCCAAAAACCCTTTAAGAAATAGCAGCTACAGAGCTAGAAGCCTATATACAATTTCTTGGAAAAATGCCATTTATGTGAACATATGATATGCCCAGCAATCTGAACCATAGAAACAACCAAGGAGGAAAAGACCAAAGATCCATAATCATGGCTGAACCACACAGGAAATGAAGGATGGCAAAGAAAAAGGAAAAAAAAAAAACAAACAAAACAGCCGCCAAAAGTCCTATGTTATGTGGATAAGATAAGACCACATCAAGAAACAAAGCCTAGAAAATTTAGAAGACAAGAAAATAGCACCTCACACACAAAACAAACATGCATAGCATCATTACAATCAACACTGCTCCATATAAATACCATAATAGGAAGGTTTTAAACACATTTCAAAACCAAAGCAGACATACCTCTCGAGGCATGAGTGTCTTGGGAATCACTCTGCAGACAAAACAATAACATGACAAAAATTGGTTTCAGTATATAGGAAAACCCCATAAACAAGAAACTAGCTAGTGTATATTTTATATCCTCCAGTTTGAGAGTTTTGAGGAAAGAACAAAAAAGATTGGAATAGAAAGGCAACTAACTCATTGCTCACCCAATAACATGCCTCCCACCATCATGAACAGCTTGTGAAACCAGACCCATGAGGCCTATGCTTCCTCCTCCATACACCAAATCAATGTTCCTTGAAACCTTCAATATGAGTAAGCCACATCAGTGTAAAGGTATTAAGGACTTGTTCAAGATTGACCCATTTTATTAATATTATTTTACAGTGCTTCTTTATGCTTGAAAACCACATTGACATTATTTTAAAAACAGTAAAGGTGAAAAGGGGGAAAATGGGTTCTTTAGTATGCTCACAAGAGAAAAACACACCATGTACTTGTAAGTACCACATAGTTTACAAGCTCTGATCTGTATGAGGAGCCAACAAGGTATAAATTCCAAGGATAATGCCTCTACTTTTTGGGGTTTTGAGAGACAGAGATGAGACACACAGAAGAACACATACACACAAACAGGAGGGGGGTAGGGGGGCTGCATGCTTGAATAGTATCAGAGAAATTTATGGCAAACAAGAAATGATCAACCCAAAATTCCATAAACAAGAAGGCAAGGGAGCAACTTAGAAACAGAGACAAACTTGCCCCCAGAGCATTTTGCAGTGATGCAGAACAAGACATTGGAAAAAAGACCCCATTTTTATGAGAATACATTCGACACGTTCCAGTCCAAGAGGGCAACGCCAAAAATACAAGGAAGTAAATGGGCAAGAGAGAGAGAAAAAGAAAAAAAAAAAAAAAAAGGTTCCTTTTTTATTTGTATTTTCTGTTACAGTATAAAGAGAGAACAAAAAAAGCAAACAATACCAATTCTTTGCCAAGCTCAATAGCAGCATCCTGATAGCTACTCTTCTTTCCTTGGCTACTCCCACAAAACACACAAATCCTCTTGAATCTTGATGCCTCACTTTCCCTCTCCATCTTCCTCTCTGTATAAATCTCTTTCCAAATTACCAAACAAAAAGGGGAATCTTAGCTTTCTTTGGTGAGAGTTTGTATATTCTACAGAGGAGGGTATGGGTATAGATAATGAATGAGAGTAATACAGAGAGTGAATAAAGAAAGAAATAGAAATAGAAATTGGATATGATATGAAGAAGACTTTGTTCCACAGAACAATATTGCGTAGACCTTTTTGGAGCTCCCCCAAACCCGAAGGCTTCGTTATATAATGGCCATGGCACGTGACCAACACTTAGCACGCTTGTGCTCATGCACTCACCACCGGTGGACTGTGGACCACCTTATATTATACGGAGTATATTGTTTACTACTACTTTCATATTTTAATTATTTCTTTTGTTTTTGTTTTTTTTTTTTTTTTACTTCCCTAATGTTGTTTACTTGTTTTTATCAAACTCAATTCTCCCCAACATTCTTTGTCTTTTTCCAACAAATGCTAATTATAATAGATTTGAACACTTCTAAGTGAATTCCAGTTATATATAGAGTATGTATAGGGAAGATGGATAAATAAATTTTAAAATAATTATGTAAAATGAATTTTTTAAAAATAACTAATTCAAATTTTTTTTTTCGAGTTAAGTTGTATGTATTGTGGGTAGAATTATGAACCAAAATTGTTATTGTAAAATAATTTTTGTTTTAAGTTATGTAATTCTAGTTAGAGGGAAGACAAGGTATCCTGTATAGACCATAAAAATATTAAATAATAGGTAAAGTGCTGATCATATTAATTTTTCACGAGAAAAAAATCATAAGGAGATGACGTATTTAACTATCTAGCTACTGTTCTTATTGGGACTCAAATCATGACTGTCCATTTGAGAGAGTTACTCAGTGCCAATAACCCTTATCCCATTTAAGTCAGAGGACATTCAAAATTGAGCAGACCACCTCGTCAAGACCACATTCCCACATATTCAAAGTGAATTGAAGCCAAACAACAAGTTTCCTATCCCATCACGCAAGTGGTAGTTGCATTTTAAAATAGTTTTAAAGCAAACGAATAATTTGTGATATTTTGTCAAAAAATTTATTTTTTACAGAGGTGAATTCGGACTCAGATAGAAAAGTTAAAGGCAATAAATGGTAAACTAAATAATGTTAAATAAGGATGTTGGATAGTAAAACTAAATAATGTTAAATAAGGATGTTGTATAGTGCATTTGCACTTAACATTGGGTCCAATTAAGGGAGGGTCTACGACTTAGTAAAAATGGGAGGTTTCGGAGGTTGGTTATGGAACTTGACTCGGAAGCGGTGGTTAAGATGATGAGTGAAAATTAAGAAGTTAGTAATTTCTTCATTACGCTCATTATTGATTGTAGATATTTAGCCTCAATATTTGAAGAGGTAACATTCACGCATGTGTTGAGAGAAGACAATAGATGTGCTGAATTTCTTGCCAACATTGGTTAGACCAAGGACTGGGGTACCACGGTCTTAGAGGATCCACCGGAGGACATGTTGGGGCTCCTTTCTACAGATAGATGTCAACGGGGCTAGGTCCAAAAGAATCGGTTAATCCCCGCTTTGAGCGTGGGCGATCTCACCACAAAATAATAATAAAGTGAATAGTTAGTAGTATTTTAATTAAGGAAGTAATTAATATTATTTTAGAACAAACTATTAAAAAAAAAGATTTGGAGTTCGAACCAATAAAGTGGGACTAATGGAATTTTTTGGTGAGTATGGAAACTTGCAGTCATTACCTGGGGTTATGCACTAGTAAATCCTGCCTTGTGGTCTTAACCAGTAAAAGACCACAAGGAGGTAAATCAACCTAAGTTATCCAAGCTAACAGGCCCAAACAAAGTAAATCAATAGACTGCTTCCACTAGGAGTCAAACAATAGGCTACTCTCATTGGAAATCAAACTTGACGAGTCAATTATAGGCCCGCTTCCACTAAGAGTCGAATAATAGACTGGTTTTATTCGGAGTGGAACTTAGACAAATGGAATAGTTTTAAGTGTACAAGTTGATATATCTGAAGATATATTGTGATAAAAGAAAACTACAAAGGAAAGAGGTGACAAAATCCATAAAAAGAAGATGATCTGAACAAACAGGCTGGCAATTAAGCTGCCATACATGATACATGATCCTAAAGGAGAGTAGTATGAGAAACATTATGATGGTGGATTACTTAGTAACTTTTTGTTAATCTGGGTTCATATGCCTTTTCACCCTGCAAAACATGAAAAGATAATCACCTTTACAACAGGAGAAAAAGGTTGGGAATGGACAGTGCAGGCAGGCAGACAGTCAAAAATGATTATTAAAGTAATTAAACATGCAAGCATAACAACATGGGTATTGTATATAGTAATGCATTAATGCATGTATGTATGTGATTTGTAGTAAACTAGTGCATGCGTGACTGACTTCACAAATCACAATATACCACAATGATGCATTGCATTACACTACACAAATGTATGGGGAAAACAGTGCACAGGGGGTGGGGGTGGGGGTATTAGGGCATAGAGCACTGTGCAGCTACCAGAGATATATGATTGAATATATATATATATATATATATATATATATATATGGTAGGGCCTTCTCGTGCGATCAGTGCAGTTTACACTATTAATTTTAACAAAATGCACCACTAGTGATAGAAAATGCACAACAATGAAAATGCATAAAAATACTCACATAACTCCCATGCATTTCAAACTGGTGTATATTTCAAACTGGTGTATATTTGCATATCTAGTGGTGTATTTTTTGGTGATGCGTACCTAAGTTTATTTGTATTGTGCATTTCTTAACGTGGTATATTTTGTTAACACTAGTGATGTAAACCGTACAGGAAGCCGCGATCACACCTGAACTCTATATATATATATATATATATATATATATATGAAGATGTGTGTGGGCATTGAGTTAAGGCATTGTACCCTAATCTTCCCGCACTTTGCTTTGCTCTTAGGAAACATTTCTTTGTTATATTCATATCATCCCATTCCCTTCCCCATATCACTACACTTACCATCTTGTCTCTCCATCACCCCCTACTATACATATTAACAATTCACTGCTGTCACGTTTCTCGTTTTACGAGCTCAGCCTCTATTGTCTAAAGGCCGGCCTACTGCCATCTCTCAAGTGTGTTTACTCATACCAAAAATTCAAAACTCACATTTACTTTTAAAAAATAGAGATTGAAAAACTAAAAAATTAAAATAAGCGCAAATTGATTATTTCTTTCTTTTGTCCTTTCATCTTTTAACTTGAAAAGATTAAGACTACGTCAAACTTTTCAAGATATGACCTAAGTTGAATTTATATTAATTTCATAATGTCAAATATATTATATATCACATGCACCCAAAAAATAGTAAACTTAAAATTCTAACATTCTTAAGATAACTAACTTTAATCGGTCATTTGGTTGAAATGAGAGAATTTAGTGGGAAAGAAATTAATTGTACGTCCGTGAAAAAGAAATAAGGTGAGAATTAAGAAGGAATTCAAATTTCATTGTTTGGTAGACAGAAATATAAGTGTTTGGTAAATATAGTAATTGAAAGGGAATAAGTGATATAAACACTAAAATGTCCTTGTAATAATAAAAAAATAATAGTTCCCCCAAAAAGAGGGAGCGCTAGGATTCTCCATACAACAATTTTTTTTTTCCCATCTAGCTTGGAATTGCAATTCTTAGGGGAGGGGGTAGGATTTTCAATTTCATGGAATGTGAGAATTACAATTCCGTCCAAACAAACAATGGGTGTGTTTGGTTCAAACATTAGAATCGGAATGGTAATGAGTTTAAGTAGAAGGAGTCACTTTGTTAATAGTAAATAGAAATTAGAATAAAAGTAAAAATGAACCTACAATATAATAAAAATAAACATTTATATATCAATTGTCCACCTTACAATATAGTTTATGATCCACAATATAACGATTGAGTATTGTTATATAATTTTTTATCAAAAAAAAAATATTGTTATAGAACTTGAACTAAACGCTAAGTATTTAAATTTTTTTTTCTTTGTTAAAATGAGCATGCATTACAATTATAATCCATTAATACAACATACAAGAATTTCTGAATTTATAATAAATTTATAATAAAACACTTATTACAATTAATTGTATACACCTAAAATACTACTTCACATGTTGTTATACAATAATAGGGTTACTCAATTATATTTTCAAATAGCAGCTATGTGTTTTTCTTGTCATACCAAAAAGAAAAAAAGTATACACCTATAACACTACTAAATAATAATCCATTAAATTCTTTTAATATGGAGTCACTAAATTACACCGATCCACGTACATGTGATTTCATCATAATATTCAAACTCTTAACTTCATGTCATGTTTGGAAACTTCACCTCAACCGCCAAATTAATTAAGAATAATTGACAATGTTTACTAAATAATGGCAAGATTCAAGGAACTAGTAGCTAGACTGTTTGGTCCGTGAAATATATCAGGATTAGACTGACATTTGAGAAATTGACCCATTAATAGATTTGGATTAATTTTCTGGAATAAAATATTAGCTATTCTTTTGATGTAGGATATGTAAGTTTGCCTGGGAGGATGATCATAGCGATTGTAATATGTGTGAATTGTATGACCATAACGATTGCAAAGTTGACATTGACTTTGATAGCTCCTACCACAATTGTCGCCGCAACCTTCACCTCGTCGGCCACCACCGCGCTGGGCGGTACCACCACTGCCGCCTCGATTCGGCAGTCCATAGCCATTGCCATGCCAGCCACCACGTCGAGGCTGCTACCCTCCACGCTGGGTGGCGTATGCCGCCAGCACCGGCCCTATGCCACCGTCACCACGCAAGGTGGCGTATGTAGCCGGCACTGGCCCTATGCCACCGTCACCATGAATAAAATCATGGGCACCAAGAAAATCCGTCAATTCCGTGAGAGTCACGGCTTGTCTGCGAGAGATGATGTTAAGTTGCGACATTCAAGCCTTTTCAGGCTCATTTTGGGATTTGATTTGCACCCCTTGCGTGCGAGAGAGAGCCTCTATGCTATACAAGTTAACTAGCCATAAAAGAACCCTTGTATATATAGTGTTGCAAAGTCACTTTCCCACAAAAGTTACATAAGCTTTTTCCTCACAAATTCCATCTCAAATGGGTCTACTTTGAAAACCAATTTCTCATTCACCCATTATCCATTTTGAGCGTATAATATATCGATCTCTTTGTCTAATTACGAAGAATCCGAATCCACTTTGACCCGACCCAAATCAGAAGTGGACCCCACATATATTTATACCACAAAATGGCCACTTAAAATGCCATTTTTTCCAACAGATACTCAAGTCGTTAGCTACGAAAAATATATAAGTTCATCTCGTCCAAACTGACCGGCCGACCGGCTAGAGCAAGGTCTTCCATTAGAACACGTGCACGACCAATATAATCGGCCACAGAGGAGTTACCCTACTGAAGGGATAGAAGTTGACCAAGAAGATGAAGCGACCAGGCACGAGATGAGGATGCTAGTGATTGTTCTATTGACTCTCAAATTTATTGCGATGTCTTGTGACCAATTGCAAGATGTATGCATAACCTCTTCTGAAAGAGAGGAAATTAACATGGACATCAAAGCTTGACCATGACGAAACCAAACTGTATGAGCCAGATTGGCTTGTGAAACTGCATTGTCTGCCATGGTTGGGAGGAAAGCATCCGGACATGTGTGACTACCATCAATAAACCCCATTAACCCATGTCCTTGGAGGAAAGACACAACATGTGTCCTCCAAAACAAGAAATTCTTGTGAGTAAGCTTAATACTGATAAAGTGATTGCAGTAGAAAGTGAATTAACACCCATAAAAATAGAGGGATGTAACAGCCGCATCGGAGACGGTCCGTTCAGATGAGAAGTTAACAGATCCGTCGGCCATAAGGACAAAGGGAACAAAAAAAAAAAGAATAAGAACCCTGGCTAACTGATACCAGATAAGAACTATAAATTGTATTAAATGAACTTAATTACAAGAGTACATACATGGGGGTATATATACAAGTGGAATCATAGGGAGACTAGGATAGATAGTCATATTTTGGCTCAAATACATAGAGTCCTAATAAGTCCGTCGCTATTCAAAAGGGTAATTTGAATAAAACTCACATTGTGATTCTAGCCTATAATGGATCACAACACATGGACATGGTTAACTAATTTAAATTGTTCATAGCTTACTGGCCCAAACCAAGAAGATCAATAAACAACTCTCATGGAGAGTTGGACTTGGAATATGAATACCAAGCCAACTGTCTGACCAACTTGCCTGGGGTAATAGCTATTTTGTTTATGGAAGAAATAGTCATTCTAGACTCTCCTAATTCTCTTATAGGGATATTTGGTACAATGAGGGAATTAGAAGAGAGAAGAAAAAAATAAGTTGAATTTCATAGGAGAAAAATAATGTGAAATTAATAAAGTAGAAATTCACATCTCATTGTTGATTGGTTGGAATAGAATTAAAATGAATTTCTACTCTAATTTTTGTTTACATGAGAACTAAAAAAGAACTAATAGCGTAAATACCAAAACAATATCCATACAATTACAATTCCTAAGGGAGGATGTAAGATTATTAGAGATTGGTAATTTAATCCTCACAGCTAAACATTTCTTCCCACATATCATGAAATGATAGTTTTTAGGGAAATGTATGCTTTTGCAATTTCTCTTTTCTTTTTTTTTTTTTTTAAGAATTGTAATTTATCCCACTATTCGGTGAAAATTTTCACTTTTTAGAATTAAATAGTAACATAATTACAATTCCGCTCTACTAAATATATTGTTAAACATTATTATTAGTTATTCTACTTCCTTAAAAGTAAATAATATTCTATTGCCTAATCCCACTGGGAATCAAACCTGTGACCTTTCACTTAGGAGACCTACAACTATGTCGCTTAACCACAAGGCCTTTGGCTCATAATTTACCTTTTAAAAATTTACAATTTGTATACTACGAACATACAATGTTAAGTGTTAACATATACAATTTATATATTTTGACATAGAAACACAATTTATTTTCTAGAAGTTCACAATTTCAATACTAAAAATACACAGTTTAAGACCAGGGTCCACCTCCCTGGTACATGGTATAACAACTCATCATACCAATCCCTAGGCTGCTTGCTGCACCTAAACTTACCAGCTGCCCACTAGCTAGCTAGTTCCAAGCTAGAGCTTTGAGAAATTAAATTAAAGCTAATGAATTAATAAATAATGTAGTAATGAGCAATTACTATATATAGTGGGGGGGACTGAGGACATATATAAATATAGAAACAATAATATGGGTGGGTGGGTGCATGCTTGCACGCGCGTCTCGTAGTAGCATATATGCATCTGTGTGTGTAGTGGAAATGGTGCAGACCAAATTGGCTTCTTCAATGCAAATGGCAAATGGCAAAGGGCATGGGAAAATTATATTTAGACAGGGATGGAAGTTGAATAAAACACAGATGTGAGGACCAATTTTGTAATTAGTCCAACTGTCAATTTGGGGACTGGAAAATGACCCTCACCTCCGACCATTCATTTTGCTGTATGTAGGACACTTCTACAAGTTTTTGTTTAAAACGTTTTTGCAACTTGTTACTTGTAATGGTTATACAAGCCAAATTTTCCGTGGTCCTCCACCTTAGCTTGCTCTCACTCCCTCAAATATTATTAATCAAATAATACATATATATGTAAATTTTATTGGGAAGACTGGTGATATCATATCAGAGCAATTACGTTAGAGATGTAGTCAGGTTGTGTGGCAGTTAGATTTGGTTTGATTAAAAAAACGATGCTGGGGTGAGACAAAGATGATAATTTGTCATTTTATAGATATTTGCATAAAAGTTTTGGGGTATTTGTAGACAAATGTCTTTCAATACTCTCATTAAACCATTTTTTGGTTCAACGATAGATCAAGAATTTGAGTTAGGGTGGTGAATTTAGGGCATCGGCGTTTCATTACCCGACCAGTCACTAGGCATCTAAAGAGACCTATTTAAGGCATTTGGAGTAGTGGAATGCCCCTACAACCCCGAACATCACCCTAAAGACACCCTTATAAGTATTACTCATACTTTCACAAAGAGACTATATACATATTATGAATTTATGATTAGACGTTGCAGTGTATCATAATCAGTTGTTCTATAGAATACTCCTTATTTATGAAACACCCCTTAACCATTTAAAGCAATTGTTAGCTACAAATATATACTAAGAAAATGCATGAACAAAAATAAAAGTAAAGTTATATAATCAAAACAAATGTAAAAGTACATAATCTTATAGCTATAATAAAAAAAAAATAGTCATATAAGTAAAAAAGAGAAAAAAGAAAAAAATATATATATATACATTGAAAATAATTTATAAATATAAAAAAAATAAGCATATTATATTGATAATAATGCAGTGTCATATGTATTCCTTGTCCAATATGTCCCCACTACAAAATGTATTGCTTCAATTCTAGCTTCAACAAAATATTAATGACATGCATTCCTTTTCCAATATTGCTGAAAATATCTTGATAATAATTTGGTAATTTTAAATAAAATTTAAAATTTCGTCAAAATTTATCATATTTTGGTATAATTTTAGTAACATTAATTTTTTTTAAAAAAAATTGTAATAAAAGAAAAAAATATTATGACAATATCAGAAAAGTTACTGAATTAAGGGTCAGTTTGGAAAGTAGGAAAATGACTTCTGAAAAATGTTTACTGGAAAATGAGTCATTTTCATAAAACAGTTTCATTTTCAATGTTTGGTTGCATTCTGGAAACTGTCCTTGTGTGTTTGGTTCATTTTATGGAAAATGAGTAGAATTGTATAATTATATATTTTGATTATTTTATTAAAATATTAAAATATTTATAATAATATTAAAAATAATATAATTAAGAAAAAAATGAGAGAACCCCCCCCCCCCCCCCCC
>NC_044924.1:11007664-11083002 GCF_003576645.1 Ipomoea triloba | reverse complement strand
GCCCCCCCCCCCCCCCGCACTGCTCTGGTTTTCGACTAGAAACCAGAGCAGGGTGTTGGCGTGCGGCAGTTTTCTTGTGGCGGAAGTCATTTTTCGTCAAAATGGGGTTATTTTCCCTAGTCAACGAAAATCATTTTCCATTGACTGGGTTTTCCATGCGCTGCCAAACATGGGAAACTCGGAAAATAATTTTCAGAAATCATTTTCTGGGTTTCCAAACACACCCTAAAATTATTTAAAAGTACAATATGTTTCACGTGAAACAGTCTCATACAAGACCTACTTTTTCCGAGTAAGTCTTGTATGAGATCATCTCACGTAAAACGTGCAATACTTTCTGGTTAAAATGTAATACTTTTCTATCCACTCATTAAAAATATTAAATTTTAATCAAAATTTAGTTCACGTCTCAGAGACGATCTCATACAAGATTTATTTATATTCCTTATGTAATAGAATTCTCATAGATCATTCCCTTAAAATTCATTCCTTGAACTAAATATGATGTAAATTTGATTAAATTAAAACTCAAGAACTAAAAATGACAGTGATATACTAGTGGTGTGACTAAAAGTAAAGTTTTTTAGAAGTATTACTTTATTTAATTTAATTTTATTTTCCATTTATAACATCACCTGCTCTACTTGATAAAAAAAGAAAAAAAAAAGTTTAATTTTTAATTCTTTCATTTTTGTTTTCTTTTAATAAAATTATAGCATGTGATGTGAGTTTTTTGTTTTGTTTCTTTCACAAATTAAATACACTCATCAAAATTTTTTCTTCTTCTTTTTTTTTTTTTATAATACTATTGACTCTGTTACGAGCCAACGCCCCCACTGGGATCAAACCTGTGACCTCTCACTTGGGAGGGCCACAGCTATGCTGCATAGTATACATATTAATTATGCATAGTATACATATTAATTAAATGAGTTCTTATTTTATATTGATGACATGCATATAAATTGATGTCACATTTTAAGTTATAAAGTACTTGTCAACTATCAATGATTGAACTTGCATATTAAATATTCACATAATATATGCATTATTTAACGTACAAATAGAATATAAAATAATGTAGCATAAGCTCCTGATTGATTGAATATTTATCGTAACAATAGCATTACTAATTGCAAAACATTTAAAAAACTTTTTATGAATTTGATTTTATTTACAAAACTAATATTCCCTATGCGCGATGCACAAAAATAGATGCTCAATATTAATACGGTATATTAAAATTTTATTTTATATTTTAGATATTTAAATTATTCTAAATAATAATAATAATAATAATGTAAAACATTTTTATAAATTTGATATTTATATTTTAAGAAATAACTAACATCAAATTTTAATATATAATATGTATATATTATTATTATTGAAGAAGATAAAAAAAAATATAGTGGATGCATGTGCATGGTAACAATAGTGGAAAAAATAACGAAAGTTATAGCGGTTGGGGTATGTTTGTCCAAAATATTGTATAGTACAACTTTTATAGCATAATGTATAAAAAACATAACGAAAAAATAAACATAAATAAATGGTATAACATTCATTCACACTTATTATGTTTTAGATTTTAGATTTTATGCACTTCTAGTCAATTATTCTTTTCTAGAATCATGTTTTAAAAAATTATCTAGAATTTCTATTTAAAATATGGCTACAATTCTGGATAATTTTTTAAGTGAACATTAGAAAGTTATTAATATTTAATAAAGTGAACATTAGAAAGTTATTAATTTTAATAAAAATAATATTTTTCATATTTAATATCTATTTAAAAAACAATTAAATAATATCCAAACTTAGTCTCTCTAGGGGTTATACTGCCGCTGTCCACTGGCTCTGAGTGTTGAAGAGAGAATAGACCAAAGACTCCCTTAGCAGACACTTGGCCCCATTGATAATACTTAGTAGAGGTATCCAATAATTATTTTTTAATTTGCAGCTATATTTTCTTCAATAAAAAAATACTTTTTTTTTAAAATTTCTAACTTGAACATATTACATATGTTATCTTGTCCCCAACACTGATTTGACGAGTGTGTCATCCCTGCCCCATTATTTTTCAGATTATTTAATTATTTTTTTCATATGTTTTTTGAATATTGTTTATCTTGTAAGCTTTTGGTCTCACAAGTGTGGAACCTGAATAAAAGAAAAGGTTTTATCTCTTCTCTTGGCATCCCAAAACTAGAAATGCAACTTTTTCTAATTTTAGTCACTTCAATTATTTGATTCATATTATTTGAATGAAGACCACATACATATTAACGGGCCAAATTAATTATAGAAAAACATCCGTCAATATATTGTGATAAATCTTGTTTTAAATAATATAATTTGTGATAAGTCTCATGCTTCATTGCATTCAAGAATTTGAAAAACAAATTAGATGTATTAAGTAATTTAGTTGTGAAGATAGTGAAAATATACTAATTTTAGTATGCCAAAGCTTTTCGGATTGAAATGATTCAAGATTTAGAGTTTATGATTTTTAAAAATAGTTTGAAGGTAAGGACATGAAAAATGTCATTCAATTGAAAATGAATTGATAAACGATTGGTTACAGATTATCAACTACTACATGTTTCCAAATCAAGACAAAAAAGTGAATTCACCTCGTGACAAACAAGCAAGCAAAGTAGTGTACCATACACAAAATTTTGGAAAAGTATTAAGTGTTTAATAACAAATTAAAAAAATATATTTTTGTAGGAAATAAGAAATATAAAACATGTTTTTTAGCATGTTTTTCAATTTTCTCTTCAAAAAATGGGCTTTTTTTTTTCTTCATCTTTTTAACTTAACAAAGAATTTTGCAACTTTTTTTAACATTTTTCAAATACAAAAATATACATAATTTCATTTACCGTTATCATTACGTACAAACTTTAACTTCACTTATCAATTTACTTCTACCATCTACCTACCCACATATATACATGTTCGCCACTCATCTACCTAGCTATCATCACTCTTATGTGTTTATATATATTCCCATCACCATCATTATTATATTACTTCTATCATCTATATATTATATGTACATTCAGTTAACATATTATGCTCCTATAAATAAATTAAAGATACATAATATGTTAACTACACGCACATAATATTTTAATTACAGATACATAATATGTTAATTCTAGTATGTATATAATTTATTAACTGAAGACACATAATATATATATATATATATGTGTGTGTGTGTGTGTTAAATGCAACACATAATCTGAATGTTAATTATTTTAGACAAATTTACAATGGAAGGTGAATCATGACCCATAGTATAACAATTTACTTCAGATATATAATTGGTTCAAATAAAGGGCAAAAAAAAAAAAGTGATTTCACTTTCCCTTTAGATTTTAACATCTGGGTTATGAGTTAAAAGTTAAAAGAAAGCCTAATTTCATGGGATGATTGGACTATATATTCTATGGAGGGATCGGAGGAGATGAAGCTATATATGCTTTTTGACCCAATAATCCCAATTCCCAAATTAAAGCCACCTCCCTGACTGATTCTTTGGCATGGTTGTTACGGCTTTGACTAATGATCGATCCCCTTTCTTTTGAAAATAAGTAAAATAATAATATCAATAAGGTTTCTATCAATACCAATGGGATATTATAGTACAAACAATAAGTTTAGTGAAGTCTATTAAATATATTTTTAGTACTAATATTCATAGCACTTAATACAACTCGATACACAATACTAATATTAATTAATAATACCCAATATAAAAAAATAAAATATGAAATTGAATTTTTTGTGAACACAAACATACAAGTATTTGGAAATATATGAACTAATTGAGACATATATTGCAATTAACTTTCTCCATCAAATTTTTAGGCCGAACAGTATCAAAATCTTTTAAGATTGGAATGCAATCATTAATAATATTTAGTACGATGTATTGTGCATACAAGATTGTATGAGGTACAATATGAGTGTATAGAATTTCGATATATACACACAAACGAGTCTAACCTTAATTAGGGTAATGATCTTTGTTCAAGCCACCCAAAAAACACTGGCAAAGGTAGCGTTAATGACACGTTGCGGAAGTGAAGAAGAAAAGTCAAAGATTGTATATGAGCCCACGGGCCCCACAAGGGTAATTTGTAATAAAAAAAGGATGCATGCCTTAAGCTAAGTCTTAATTAACAGGAATAATCTGGCAGTTAATGCCGTTAGAAAGTGAAACAGCAATACATCATGCATGATTTCATCGCCGCGGACTATCCCGCACAAAAACAAAGATTGCTATTTGTTTCATGATAATTAATTTATTTGTTGCATGATTATTCATTTTTTAATTGCATATTAGACTTGTTCAAACTAAGATAGTACCTTTTTTATTTTTAGTACTAATATTCATAGCACTTGGAGGCTAGAGCAATAAGCTGCTATATGAGTTGTACGTTTAACCAAGTCAAACAGTTAATAATAGTTAAATAAGTTAAAATTAACTGATAAGATAACTAAGTTACCCAGCAAGACTTATATTAATGATTGTTTATAAAGTATTTAAAACATTGATGACCTAATTATGACTTTAATGGCACAAAATATTGTTTACATTGGGGAATGACTATACTTACCACCACTACATTAGATGAGTATAGTTAAGGGTATTTGGTCCTTAGAATGTATTGAGATAATGTAACATTCTTATAAATCTCACAGCGAATATGAAAAAATGTGATTTCTATATATGTTGTTAAAAATAAATTAAAAATTAAGTTTATAAATCTCACACTTTTTACTATAACCTGACACTCTCTTGAACCAAACAAAAAAATGATATTACAATATTCAAAATTTTGGAATTATGTAAGATAATTTAAATCAAATGTCATCTAAAAGAGTAAAACTTTTGTCACATATTTTATTTTAATTTTATTTGCTTTCATTTAAAAAAGGGAAAAAAGTACGTAGTAATAAATTAAATTAAAAAGTAGAATTTGTTACGGAGTACTTTTTATTAGTCAAAATAAGACATGCCAATAGAGGGTAAAATATAAAACACAAAATTAGAGTAAATGTAATATCATTCTTTAAAAAAAAAAAAAAAGGTCCAAGAACAACTTTCTAGGATTCTGTGATTTGATTGTGAAGTCCCAAATTTATGGTGAATATAATGAGAAGAGGAAGCCCATATGGATGAATTAATTAGCATGCCTTGAGAAAGCATATAAAAGTAAGTTATAGTCACACATATGACTTCTACCAGCCAAAATGAATTGAGTGCTTGGAGTTAGGTAGACCCACCTCCCTTTCTCCTTCAGAAATTACATGAAAAAAGAGACAATCTCTAGCTAACATATTGCCGCCTATTAAATTTGAAATATTACTTGCACTTTACTATAGCTGGATGGCTACAATATCATATTTATTTAAACTTTTCACTTTGCCCACTCATAGAGGAGGAACTTTAATTTGACTTTGATTTCTACTTTCTTATCAAAAACAATGTAATAGTAATTAATAGGAGTTGCAACGAGAGGTTCGGAACGAGAAAGGGAAATTAAACAATGGGAGCAGTTTCTTCACCCCCGCCCCGTTATATCCAGAGCAGAGGGAGGAGGACAATGGGGGCAATTTTCCCACCCCTACCCCGTTATATATAGGTGTATATATATATATATAGTAAATGTTTTAATACAGTGGTAATATGTATATCTCATTATTTTATGAGGTAGTATATGTTCTATATTATCCCACTATCGTGGTCCGATCTTGTGACCACTTATTTGAAATGGTAATAGAGGTGCTAACATACTACATAGTAGTTGGCAATTTTTGTTTTGATTTAAAAAGAAGATTGAGAATGAAACCTAAATTGCTCATAGATTTACCCCCTCCCAAAAAAAACTCAAGAAATAAGAAAAATGACATGTGATTCTTAGTAATGTAACAAGCCATATAAAGTATGGAGAGAAAAATAACGAGACAGAGTAACTGTGCTTTTATTAAAATCAGAACCCTTTACAGCGTGACCCAGTGAGTATTTATACAAGATTAATAGACCTTGGAAAGAAAAGGGAAAAGAAATTAACAAATTTGAACTTAAAAGGAAAACTGTCAAAAGTGCCAAACCGCCATATTTCTTTTCTAATACTTCAAAAGGAAGATTTTGCGCCAAATCTGGAAAAGATCTCCGAAGATCGCAGTTTAATTGCCTTTGAGTGTCGCACCCAGTCGGACACCACAACCAGATTGCCTACACCAGGCAAACCAGTGGGACATCGGACTTGGTCCATCTACTGATCATGACAGTCAAGCCGCAAGCCCCTAGTACCGAGGATGCTCCAGACTAAGTACCCTACTTGGAAGTATCTATCAAGAGCATTATAGATATGGTTATGAAAGTTGGCTAGTCAATCAACGCAACATATATAAATGTTGGCTCACTATAAATATGCCCAACTGAACAACACAACAATTAAGTAACTATCTAATTGTCTCTAGCAGAATAAACTTAGGGTGTGTTTGAAAACCTAGAAAATGATTTCATTTTCTGAATTTTCAGTGTTTGGCTAAAGGGGGAAAATGGAAGTGACTAGAAAATAAGGGTGTGGTCAATGGAAAATAGAAGGAATTTTATGGAAAATGACTTCCCATTTTTTTTTAAGAAAGTCATTTTTCTGTTTACAGTAGTGGAGCAACCAATCACCCCGCCACCACAACCCACCACCCCCACCTATCCCCACCACCACCACCACTTACCACCATCCACCACCCTCACCCACCACCTCTGCAGCTGTGCCGCCGCCGCCGCCGCCACCACTGTATATTTAAAATATTTAAAATTAAAAATAATTATGCTCATTTTCCAGAACATGACCAAGACAGTTTTCTAGAAGTCATTTTCCTACTTTCCAAATACTCCCTTACAAGAATTCCATCTTCTAATATCCTCGTTTGTCTTCCAAACACCAACCCGTGCATGACTTTCCAATTCAGCACATTCATAACTCCTATATCCCAACACATCGATCTTTAAGGCCAGGTCATTAAAAAAAAATGTTCATAACTTCACAGCCAAACTCAAACCAATTAATTAGTGAAACTTAACATAATGATGCTAGATTAGGTAATAGGTATTGTCCCAAATGAACACCCATCATCAATATATATAAGTATGAGTTAGGGCAGGTTAATTAAAAAAGCAATATAATTCCCAAAAGTACTGAAACAAACATGATTATATTACTGCCCACCCCAAGTGGAAACTCATATTGACCAGGCCGGCTGAGCTTCCTTCCAAGGCTTTGCGTCAAAGATAATCAAACTTAAAGTTTCAAAAACAATCATTATGCTCTATCATCATAACTTTAATTTTGTTCAATTAATTACTTCAAAAATTATCCTTAATTACCATACATGCCTGTCCTGCATGCAAGACCTCATTAATCACACCAAATTAAAAGTAGAAAACCATCCAACCAAACATGTTGCCATGCACTCATCATCAACCTTAATAATTGCCCAATTAAATCCTCTCATTAATTAGTCCTTAGTTAGGCTTTTCAGACACCCTTTAGTTTGGAGTCAAAAGTGTTTGCTTCTTTTTTTTTTTCATCAACTTTAATTAGCTGCTCAAAGATTGCTTTAGTAGTCCTATCCAACAGACAGGGAACCAAACACCACAGTTAGAAGCTTCCACATGCCATACATTTCCCTGTAAAGAATCATGCATCAAGCTAAGTATACCATATTCAAATAACATTCTTCATTTAGGGTGTGTTTAATTTGGTTCGCACAAGGGAATCGAAATTGGAATGAGAATCAAATACTTGGTAATGGTAATGAATTTTGATGAAAGTATTTTGCATGTTTGGTAGTACGGTGGAATTGGAATGGTTACCAATATTGATGTTTGGTTATGTATGACTCTATAATGGAAATAAAGGTTTTAAAAATATTTTTTAAAAAATTAAGACAATTGATCCTAATATAATGGCATCCAAACACCAATATGAACCAAAAAAAAAAATTAAAACAAAAATCTAAAAGTATTAATCCAAACTTAAAAATTAGATTTCCAATAAGATAGAAATATAATGATACCCATTTTTAATTAGGGAATGAAGTTTTTAATTAAGGGGGTAATCAAATCCCATAGGCCATAGTTGTGTCTTAAAAAGTTGTCAACTAATATGATTTTGATTCACATTCGTGGTGTATGAACCCATGAACCAAGGACACCCTTAATTTGCTCAAACACATATTAATAATCATGTTGGAAGCTAAGGTAGTCCATTCCTTAGTTATTAGGGCTGCATGATTATTTATTATCATTCATTATATTGCATGATCTATAATTTATCATCTTTAATTTGTTTTAGATATCTAAAAATTAAATGAGTGAATTGGATCCATGTTGGAATCTTGATCTGAATTGTGCATGCATGTGTTTTTGTGCTTGTGGAGTAGAGCATATAAAAATAATTTCTTCATTTGCTCAAAGACATGCATATTCATGCATGCATATATGTTGTTTAATCAGGTAAAATATAATTTATAATTATTAGTTATCATTTATATATGATCTATATACAATTCATAATATTCTTTGTTATAAATATATAGAAGCAAAATGATGTAATATCATTAATAAATTTCCACACCATTAAATCACCTAACAACCTACAGAACCTAGTACTAGTACTATATTACAAGCCATGACTGCTAACACTAGCTAGTCTTCGAATCTACTAGTACTCTAATAAAATTGAGTTAAATGTTTTTTACTCGATATAATGAATAAAAACTACTTTACATATAAAACAGTGATTAAACTACTTATAAATAATATGACTAAAATGTCACATATAAAAAATGTTGTCGATGAAATTTGAACTTGGCCAGTCTTAGCTAGCTCTTGACTAATAATAAACAGTCCAAGATTTCAGTGGCAATATATGCATTTAGTAATAATGATGTTTAATTGAATAAGCTTTATTAGCAAAGGTTACATAATCATTTTTTATCCCATTTTCTAGCAGACTTTTAGTTTTATACTTTAGCTTACAGACAAAGGAATAGCAAGAAGAGAGAAAAAGATGGAGGATAACACATTATTGGTCTCTTTGACTTTTAAAACTTGGATTATTGTTGAATGTTGATTCTGACCTTACTTGATCGGCATTATTAAAAAAAAAAAAAGAAAATGAGAAATAAATTTTCAAGAAAGTAATAAATATAGAAAAATTACATTTTGAAAAATATAAAAGGGAATTTCTTGAAAGTTGAAATTAAAGTTAGTTTGATATTGCACATTGCATGATGCATGGGCATGGGTGGTAGTCAGAATGCAAAGCCAAACTCCATAATCAACTCCTTAACGTTAGGAATTATAGTGTCGTGTTTATTGGTAGCCTATATATCAGATTTAATAATGTATGAATTGAAGCCTCAAAGTTCGTTCAAAGATTTTATATGCAACTCATCTTCGAATCTTCAAAAATGCCATCAACTATGGACAAATTATATTGTTCAGACTATGATTATATTGGTCGTAAATGGGGCAAACATATTTGCAGTTAACATATTATGTGTCTGTGTTTAATAAATTACTCCGTATATGTATTCAATTTATTTATAAGCATATAATTTATTAATGGAAGATACAAAATTTTTGGACGAATATTCATGGTATAACAATTGGTAAATGGGTAGGTGGGCTCCATTTTTGGGGTATCATATAGTCTAAAAACTACAGAATAAGAATCAGAGAAAACACTAACAAATTATGGTATCGATTGTACTTGGCATATTTATCCAGCCCATGAATACAAGATACATTTTTAATATATTAAAATATATTATTTGTGTACTAAATGTACATTATTTGATTGTATGTAAAATACTCTCTCCATCCCATTTTATGTGTCTGGTTCGGTTAACGAGGCTTGACTTAAGTTATTTTTAATTCAAATTTTCATAATATTAAGTTTAGTATTAATATACAAAATTTATATAATTAGAAACTACACTAAAAGTACTATTAAACACAAAAAATCAAATTTAAAAATAACTAAAAAAATAATAATATAGTAAATAAACAAATAAGAAAGAGTTAGTTTGACTAATGAATAGTAAGTAGGACAAATAAAATGAGAGTAATACATTTAGATACACAAATAATGTACTTTTAGTATATTAAAAATACACTTTTTGTTTATGGTACACACAACTATAAATCATGATCGATAGAATAATGATGGGATTACACTCAGTACGATCTTATCATATATATGTAATATGTATTGGTATCATATAATTTTCTTACAATTAATAATTAACAATGTATATTAAGGATAAATTATTAGTTCTAAATGTGGACTGAAAAGATGTGCTTTCATGAGGAGATATTGGGCCAAGGCCCATCCCCAACAAGTGGACAGTGGTAATCAATCATGCATTTGGATCACTAGAAAGGCCCAAACAAGATAATCCCAATCATTATTATACTATAAACCATAATCACATTCTAAGGTGACAAAAGTGAACTGAAACAAAGTGCATTTTTAATGCATTGAATATTCATTTTTGAAAGTATATTATTTATGTAATGAAAATTCATTATTTGATATACCATCAAATAATAAATTTTTAATACACAAATAACGAACATTCAGCATATTAAAAATAAATATTTATTCATGACTAGCATTGTAATGTGGAGTGTGGACCATACTATAATTTGCCAGACAATCCTATACTTTGCAGAGTGGCAGAACTTACAGAAAGCATGGTGACAATTCAAGTAAACAAAATTTTGAATACTTAAGGGGTTGTTTACTAACTTGGAAAAATGGAGAATTTTCTTAAAAAATGGAGAAATGAGGAAGTGGAAAAAGAAAAAAAGGAGGAATTGTTTACTAAAATCATTTCTCCAAATGTCTAACTCCACTCCATTCTTCCAGTTTATGTAGAAATCTAGAGAGACCAATTTCGGACTTCTCCAAATGGAGAAATAGAAGAAAACGCGCGTGAACAGTAGCTTGTACGTGAGGTTAGTGGGTCGAATCCTGCTGTATGCGCCTAGTGTTGCCTTTTAGTAATCTCAATTCCCCTTTTACATGAGGCGTGTCCTTCTATTATTTTCTTTAATCATTATTATTATTATTATTATTATTATTATTATTATTATATTTATCATTAATAATATCTTTTTTATTATTATTATTATTATTATTATTATTATTCTTTATTATTATTATTTATATTATTATTATCTTTATAATTAATATTATATTTATCATTAATATTATCTTTATTATTATTATTATTATTATTCTTATCTTTATAATTAATATTATATTTATCATTAATATTATATTTATCATTAATATTATCCTTATTATTATTATTATTATTATCTTTATAATTAATATTATCTTTTATTATTATTATTATTATTATTATTATTATTATTATTATCTTTATCATTAATATTATTATTATTATTATTATTATTATTATTATTATCATCATCATCATCATCATTATCATTATTATTATTATGTTTACTATTATCATTATTATTATTATTCTTTATTATTATTATTATCATTATTATATTATATTTATTATGTTTATTATTATTATTATTATTATTATTATTATTATTATTATTATTATCATCATCTTTGTTGTGGAAATGTACAATTGCTATATGAGATGATTGTATGTGTTTAATAAAATCAGAAAATTAGAGATATGAAAAACTGGAAGAATGGAGAAATGGAAAACTAAATGGAGAAGAAAAATTGGAGAAATGGAAGAATGTGAAACTGGAAATGGAAAAACAAAGAAATGAAGTAAACAGCCCCTAAGGGGTTCACACCACAATACCACCTAGAAAAAGAGCTCATTGATCCAAGAATTTAGTTCTCTTAATCCACCATAAGCATAAAGCAATAGGTGGCAGGTTACAAGTTGCATTGCCATTTTTACAGGCATACATTGTGACAGAAATACATAGAGAGGGCGTTCAGAAATCTCGTCATGCTAAGTCCACAAGCAGAGTATGGATTCACACGAGCATTTTGTACGGTGTAGCTACGTAGCAGCTCTGCAAAATCAAGCCCTTCATGAGCATCGCTGATTGTCATCTCTCGTCCAACCTGTTTTAGAAATCAATGAGTGTGTACGCCTAGCAGAAAAGAGAATCTTGAACCGAAATATACTTGATAGAGGCAATGAATGTGTAAATTGGCTTTTCGGTATTCAGATTGGAGGCGATACTATTGAAGCTTCTTCTATAGGGTGTGTTTGGTAACCTGTAAAATAACTTCCGGAAAATGTTTTCCGAGTTTTCTGTGTTTGGCAACGTCCGGAAAATGTGGTCAACGGAAAATGTCTTCCGTTGACCAAGAAAAATCAGTTCATTTTTCCGGAAAATGACTTACGGAATTTTTTTCCGTAAGTCATTTTACGGAATCGCCAGAATAGCTGTTTCGCATGTTTTCGACCAAAACCAAGCCATATCACCCATGACCATGGACCAAGGGGGTGGGAAAACCGCCGGAAACCTTTGCTACATTTTTATTTTTATTTTTTTTTAAATTCTATTTTTGTATTAAATACCATTATTTTAATAACTACTATAATTTTTTATATTTTAAATAAAACAATTACAATGTTTAATCATATAATTCTTTCCATTTTCCAGAAAATGAACCAAACACACAAAGACAGTTTTCCATAATACATCCAAACACGGGAAATGAAACTGTTTTCCGGAAAATGACTCATTTTCCAGAAAACATTTTCCAGAAGTCATTTTCCTGCTTCCCAAACGGACCCTAAATTTATCCAAATCAGTGACAGGTGGGTGATTCATGACTAGAACCCTAGGTGTTAAGCATTTCAAAATATAAACAAGAACATAGGGTGTTTAGTTTACCCTGGGCTCCCAATGACTTGAATACTTGAGATATCAGGCACGGTTAGCAAATCTCAGAACTGGCGCCTCGGAGGTCTTGATTCAGCATGACTTACACGGATTTCCCTACCAATTAGGTTCTACAAAACAAAGTTCAAAACAATAATGCAAATGTAAGTGGGAAATTGTTCAAGTCTAGAGAAAGGTCACTGGATTAGAGTAGAGAACCTTAACAGATAATAAGCAAACAGCAAATTTTACGAAAGCCCACTCACTCATGCATACACTCGGGAACCAACACATTTACATAATTGATACAAGAATATACTTACAACGCAATCCAACATTTTAATAGCATTGTTGGCCTCCTCAGCAGAACCGTAAGTTACAAATCCAAATCCCCTCGACCTTCCACTATCTCGGTCGTACACCACTCTTGCTTCCATCACCTTTCCTTGCTCACTGAATAAGGTTTCAAGTGCCTGATCATCAACACCCCAAGCAAGGTTTCCCACATGGAGTTTGTGGCCTCGGTTCGCGTTGTCAAAACTTCTACCACCCCTTGCTCCACTAAACGTGGAATTTTCCCTCCTAGGTGGAGGTGGCCCCGAATTGACCCTCATTGCCCTCCCGTCAAGTTCCTGCAAAAACATCATATGTTTCACGAACCGCATCCAATCTAATGCTCATATATTATACTACTACATAAATGATTTCACATGGTATAGATAAAACAACAATCTACAATCGAAAAGGAAACCAATTTAAGTTAAAACATTTGTACGTTAACTCAAACATCCGACATAACCGAACTCTTATGTTCAAGCTTTTTGCTTGAATTTGGTAATTCCATAGTGGCTTAAGAGTGTGTTGGGCTTGAAAATGTGGCACTACCTGCTACACAGATATAAGAAAATAAAGTTGTGCATTCGCTAATAGCTAGGTATCAGAGTTACTACTGGCTCTTGTTACAATGTAGTAATTTTTTGCCCCGATACAACGGAGCACAAAGAGTCAACGGTCGCGCCTCCACTGAGGCTCGAACCCAACTCCCTTGCAGAGTGTAAACCGGATGACACTAGACCACAAGGTCTTTGACATCTATACATAACATTTAATTCTAAAGAAAATGTAAATTAAAACAGTGGATTGGAGTAATGAACTTTACATATCCATTGAACTGTTGAGCGGCTAATTTAACTTCCTCCACAGTTGACATTGTGACAAAGCCAAACCCTCTGCTTCTTCCTGTCTGTTTGTCATATATAACCTGGAAATAGTGACAACTAAAATAAGCTCATCGTCCCATAAGGGGAAGAAAAACAAGCATACCTTAATTACAAACGACAACAACTATTAAAATTATGTATATACTTGTGTAATTCAAAATCCTTAATCCACAAAGAAATCTTATCAAAATTTTCTCAGGAAAATATAAAAATTGCAAACCAATTACCAATCCATAGGTATAGTAAGAAAAAGAAGCATAATAAACCTTTAAATACACATATAGAGATTACCTCGACCATCTCAACATTCCCAGCTTGTTGAAACAGCCCGGCAAGAGCAGCGCTGTCGATACTGTAGGGCAAATTGCCCACGAAGAGCTTGAGGTCAGGAGAGAAACCGTGTTCGTCCGGGTACGAGGAACCGCCATCGCTGGGAACTCCCTCGTCCTCGTCTTCCACTTCTTCAATCTGGTCGAATTCTGACGAAAGCGCCACGCCTCTGACGAAGCGTGACCCGAATGTGGAATCAAAGTGTCTAGCGGAAAATGTAAAAGGCGAAGAAGAAGATAGTTTTAGAGCGCGAGAAGATGACGGGAGAGAGAAAAGAGATAAAGAAGCGGCGGGTGTGGCATTGGGTTTGGAGAAAGAAAGCGATTGAGGGGTTAGAGAGAGAAAATGGAGCGAAGTAGCTGAGGTTGCCATGGCTGCACAGATAAGGTTCTTTAGGATTCCGATGAGAAAAAAAGAAGGGAGGAGCGTCAGGTATTTTAGGGATATAGTAACGATAAGCCCATAGTATATTTTCGGGTAAGTAAATTTATAAAAGGGCGGATCTCTTGTGAAATATCCTTGGATTTGTTCGAGTTAGAATAACAAAGGTTATATTTGATGGATTATACAAAATTTTTATGTTTGATTGAAGTTATCTAATTTTCTCATATAATATATATTTCATGTTCAAATTAACTTTTTTCTTTTTAAATTTGGAGGAAATGTTATACCCTTTCTTTCCTAGGTAATATTAGGGGTGAGCATCGGTCGGTTTCGGTCGGTTTTCGGTTAATAACCGAAATAACCAAAAATTTTGTACCCTTCCTATAACCGAACTAATGTTCATAACCGAACCGACCGAAAATCGAAATTTTCGGTCGGTTACGGTCGGTTATATTTAACCGAACTTAATTATGTCACGGGCTGAAATTTCTCAAAAAATTTAGTTTAAACTCAAAAATTTAAATATTAAAAACACATTTCTAGTTAAAATAGTCAATCACATGAATATTTCAAAATTAAATGTCCAAAGTTACAATGTCACAGTTCGTAGTTACATAACTTACATACTCCATACATAAATAAATAGACCATAGTTATTAGTTACATACTGCATACAGAATCTATTTATCAATTGTAATGCTTAAATAAATAAATTTTGATAGTGACATACTGCATACATAGACCATAGTTAATTAGTTACATACTGGTTACAAAATGCAATATATGTAACTGGTTACAAAATCAACAAAATCATTCTTACATACTACATACATATATATTTTAAAACCACTAAAGCCCCACTAAACCCCCATAACACATTCTAAAATCAATGACAAATGCATTTTGATAAGAATGATTTCTTGTACACAGTACACACACGGAATGCATTAACGCACTGGTTGGCTAGATTATTTTAGTATTTTATATTTAAAACTTATATTGTGATTTAGTATTGGACTAATATATAGTAGAAAAGTAATGGGCTAAGTCAAAATGTATGGGCATCTTCTTCGATTTTTCGGTCGGTTTTATTTTTTTTTTGTCCAAAACCGATAACCGACCGAAAAACCGAAATGACCGACTTTTTTTTAAGTCAATAACCGATAACCGACCGGTCGGTTCGGTTATCGGTCGTCGGTTTTTCGGTCGGTCTTGATTTTTTGCTCACCCCTAGGTAATATAAGATTCCCTTACTATTTTCAAATTCTATCCTTCATTTTTTATTTGACACCTTGATTTCTCTCTTGCACACCAAATTACAATCTAAGGTTCTACCATCTTAAGATTACATGTAATAATACTCTCATCCCGTTGATCTTATGTTTCATATTCCTTGGCTCCATAGCTCCTTCCACCCCCTCTCCCAACTTCTATGTTAATTTTTCTTGAGTGGGTTGCATCAAGATCAAACATATACAACAAAGTTAGTAATTAGGGATGGCAATGGATCGGTGGTGGATCGGGATATGACACATCCGTCACCTGATCCACCTAGGGATGTCATTCGGGCCAGTCCTGTCGGTTTCGGGCGAGCCTTGTCAGGTTGTCGGCCTTATCGGATTCGGGCTGTCAATTAATTATTATTTTATTCTCAGATTCGGGCTAGCCCTAACCCTAAATCTTAGTTTATCGGATTAATCGGGCGGGCTAAATCATCTAAACTAAAATAGAAAATGAATATTTACATTCGATAAAACGGGTCAAACGGTCAATCGGATTCGAATTCGATATAACGGGTCAACTGGATAATGAATAAATAAATAAATATTAGAAATGAGTTACGTTGAAAGTGAATTGTGGGATTGAAAATAACAATAAGTCTTTATTAAACACTAACCAAAGCATTAAGAAACAATATTGCAAGACCAATTATGCTCATGAAATTAATTGTACAAAAGTTAAGCTAGTCTAGACAGTAGAGCCGTAGTCCGTAGAGGCATTCTGCAATCTGCATTCATCTATGGTGTTTTCACAACAATGGGGCCCTTATGAGTTATGACCCACCTAAAAATTAAAGTCCTAAACAAACTATATAGAGGGTATAGATTACAGAGTATTAATTGTTAAGTAATAACTAATAAGTATGCTATCAAATACTCAAATCTTAATTTTAAAACTTCAATTCCAAATATGCATAATTGATAATTCTCATATGTAAAGTCCACTAATGCCACAAATTCAAAAGTCATAGATATAAGTCCACAATTCACAAGTCACAAATTCACAATAAACTAAGTAGCTAACAATTCTAACATCCAAATCTCCATAATTGGTAATTCTTACAAGGCATAAGGTCATAAACTAAAACCACAAATCTAAAAGTCATAACTACATAACTAACATAGTAAATACCCAAAATGGTCCCTCGACTATAGCATAATTCACAAATTGGTCCTCGACTTATGATTTTAACCAATAACATCCTTGACTTTCCAATTTTTACCTAATGTAGTCCTCCGTTAATGAGCCCGTCAACTCGCCGTGAAACACAGGGATAGTCACGTAATTTCACATGCTCCATTTCTTCTCCCTTAACCCGGTCGTTATAAGCTGTTGAAGAAGCCCTAATTGTTCTTCATTGTTCAGAGCACTGCAAACTTAGCTTCAATTCGGAGAGATACAAGGCAACTACACCCAAGACAGTTATATCGGTGATTCTCGGAGCTACAAGGTGAAGCCTACAAGGTGTCTCGGACATACAAAATTTGTTCGAGTCCTACAAGGTGAAGCCACTACCAAATATCACTTCCATTTCTCCAATCATTATGCAAAATACGAAAGCTCTTTCCAAAAAATCAACAATCCTTGCCTGCATACTAGGCTAAAAGCTGCTAGTAGGCATTTCAATTGATGAAAAATTGTCAAGGCAGTTATACGTACAGTCAGTAGCTATCCATCCATCTATATCTAAAACCAAGTCGACTAATAAGATTTAAGAAATCAATTCACTTATTTCATATTCAAAATGCCAAATCAGAGCTTAAATTCAAACCAAACCTATCATCATTGATAATTTGATATGCATTGATTGGTTTACCTTATCGGCGACGGCGTGAGAGTGAGACTTGGAATGAGATTTCTTAGAGTTGTGATGCGACTAGTGCGAATGCCTCGGAGAAGGTGAAGGCTGAACAACATCAACCTTAGAGATCGATTCTACTTCGGATTTCCTCTTCCGGAAATAGTTCCCTAATGCAAGAAATGCAATAACAGCTCCGAGAATCACCGATATAATCGCCACCGGAACAATCGCGTCCATCGCCGGAACCGAACTATCAACACCGCTGATCAGAATTTCAATTGTAAGCCGTTTGCCGTGTTTTCAAGTCTTCTAGCAAGTAGCAACAGTCGTGCGTGGCCAAGTTTGCAGTGCTCTGAACAATGAAGAACAATTAGGGCTTCTTCAACAGCTTATAACGACCGGGTTAAGGGAGAAGACATGGAGCATGTGAAATTACGTGACTATCCCTGTGTTTCACGGCGAGTTGACGGGCTCATTAACGGAGGACTACATTAGGTAAAAATTGGAAAGTCAAGGATGTTATTGGTTAAAATCATAAATCGGGGACCAATTTGTGAATTATGCTATAGTCGAGGGACCATTTTGGGTATTTACTCTAACTAACATAAGTCCACGATTCACAAGCCACAAAATTAACAATAAGAAGTAGCTAACATCCAAATCTCCATAATTGGCAATTCAAGTTATAAAGTCATCATAAACTAAACCACAAATCCAAAAGTCATAACTTCATAAATCCACAATTCATAAACCAAAAATTTACAATCAAGATTAAAGTCCACTTCATCAAATCTTCTATTCTAGCAATTCTTCCCCTCCAACATTTGAAGCTCCAACTCCAACTTCATCATCATCATCTTCATCTGCATCTTCATCTTCATCTACATCTACATCTAAAGAAATATAACATAATATGTATTTAATAAATTAGTAGTACAAGTAATGAAGTAAATAATTCAAACTTGATAGAGAAACTAATATAAGTAATATTACCATTTGTAGAAAATCCATGTAACCAATTACGTGTACAAATAAGAGCTTGTACTTTCTTTGGGAGGAGCCGATTCCTATATTTGTTCAAAATATGAGCTCCAATGAAAAAGGCGGATTCCGATGCTACACTTGTAATAGGAATAGAAAGCACATCACATGCCATTTTAGCAAGCTCCCCATAACGATGTTCTTTTTCTTTCCAATATGTAAGCACATCTATATCATCTAATTGATTGAGTTGATCATCTTCCAAGTATTTGTCTAAATTAGACTTTGTATCCCCACTACTAATTCCACATTAGCTTCGATGACGATAATCAACATAATCCTACATATTTTAAACATTTTGCACAATTGCACATGTTAACTAATAAGTAATAACAATAATCAATAAACAAATATAATTAGTAATGAATATGGAGTTAAAAGAATTTAACTTACACTAATAAGATTTTCATCCAATTTTCCCAGTCCTCCCATACTTCCCAATCCTCCCCTTCCTACTCCAACATTACTTGTTCCTGAAAAGACTTGTGATTGAGAAGTAGAAACTCTAGAAGACGAAGAACCACCACTCGTCTTCTTATATTCATCATATAACATGTATAATTTCTTCATCTCTTCAATCTTGACTTGACAAGTGAGTGGATTAAGCTTCTTATAACAATACTCCACAAATTGTAACTTCAACCTTGGATCAAGAATGGATCCCATTGCAAGTATTACACTATAGTCATCTCAATACTTATCAAACTTCAACTTCATGTTCATAGCCATATCACTTATTACTCTATCCTCACTTTCTAAATTTTCAACCAACAAGCATTCAATCTTCCAAACTTGCAAAAAATACAAATTTGAAGTAGGATAGGATGAACCGGAAATCAAATTAGTGATAGCATAAAATGGATACAAAAATGCGCACATCTTTTCCCCTCTTGACCACTCTTCATCCGGAGGACAACATTTGTAATTTCTATCTTGTAATTCAAGAGAGCGAAAAACACAGCGATACCTAATAGCACTATCAAGCATCACATTAGTTGAATTCCAACGAGTCGCCACATCCGTAGAAAGTCCACAAGTAATATTAATACCAACACGTTGAGCACACTCTTGAAATGAGATCATTCTTGCTTCAAATCCTTTCACATACTTAACACTCTCCCTAATTTTTCCTAATGCAACACTTGCAATTTTTAGTCCATCTTGAACAATTAAATTTATAATATGTGTACACCTCACATGAAAGAATTCACCTTCACAAAGCAAACTATTTTGTAACAAAAGTTGTTGCTTTAGAAGTTTTACCATCACATCATTAGCAGAAGCATTGTCTAAAGTTATGGAAAATATTTTCCTATCTATCTCCCAATCTACCAAACAATTATAAACCTTCTTAGACAATTCAAAGCCGGGATGTGGAAGTGGCATATCACAAATTAAAGTATTTTATTATTCAACCTCTACTTTTCATCCACATAATACACAGTCAAGCAAATATAACCAGCATTTATACAAGCGGTCCACACATCGCATGTTAAACAAAGCATGCCAGGAATATTTTTCAATACCAATTTCAATCTTTCCTTTTGCCTTTCATACATTCGCATAAAAGTTTCCGCACACTCCTATATTCAACCCATTTAAATGGAAGATCATGCTCAATTGTACACTGTGCAATTAAATCACGACAAATCTTTTGATCAATGACTCTACCCAAGTTCCCTTGTTCAAAAATAGGACTCACAACCCCCACACTTTCATTTGGTTTCTTCTTGCATACTCCCATATGGCGACTTAAAGTTGATGTTCCATTTCTACTATCATCATACAAATATGTTCTCTTACAATAATTACACATAACTCTTCCTCTACCATCTTCACATTTTCCAATAGATGAAAAATGATTCCAAACATCTGATGTTTATTATTTTTTTTTTTGAGTATTCTGACTATCATTATCAATTCCATTCACACTTTGAAAAGATATTTCTTTTATATCTAAAAATAAAATAAGAGTATAAAAAATGTAATTGTCAAATAAATGAATTAAATACATTGTAATCCAATAATTCAACTTAGAGTCTCACATGTTACAGAATATTCAGTCAATACACATTCACAATTTAAAGTATTCAAAACTACAAGCAAGACTCCGGTACACACAGGCAATTTAGCCGGCTAAATTATTAAGAAAAAAAAAACTCAAGAAAAATTATTTTAAAAAAAATTAAATAGAACTGTGAATCTGTGAGCTTATCCACTGCCGAGACTGCACTACTGCTTGCTTGGGCCTGGAAGAGTGGAAGTCACAGCCTACACTTCATACAAATAACTAAATAAGAAGTCAATTAAGGAATTAACGAACAAGGCAATAACCATTAACATACTGGAAATCATCTAGAGTCTAGACCTGTAGAGTGGAAATCTGGAATTGATACTTTGACAACGTGAGTGGTAGGCGGTGGGCGTCGACGGTGAGGGTCAGGCGGTGAGCGACGGCCGACGGGTGATGAACAGAAGCGGTAGGCGGCGGACTGTGGTGAGTGGTTGGCCTGCGGACTGTAGTGAGTGGCTGGCCTGCAGACTGCGGTGGGCGGCGGACTGCGGTCTCCGGTGAGCGCCGGCCTGCGGTGGGCGGTGGCGATGGACACTGGACTACGGTGAAAAGTGAAAATCGTGAAATTTGGAGCGGGGAGAGTGAGAGACGAGAGTGGGAGTCTGAAAATTTGAAATGAGAGCCCTAGTTTTAGAATTTAGACTTTTTTTTTTAAGTAGCCCGGCGAGCTACCCACCAGCTCGTCGGGCCAACCCAACTCAACATGCCAGCCCTATAGGGTTGGCCCGATTAATTTATTGAGCTATTTTTTTGAATTTTAACACTGTAATTTTTCGGGCTTAACGGGTCAACCCATCAGGTTCGGACATAATTGACATCCCTAGATCCACCTATACACTTACCACACTCGTCCCTACCTTCAACCCACCGGATGCGGGTACCCACCATGGATACCCACCAGTTTTAATTTAATTAAAAAATTTTAAAATATTAATAATATCTAGAGATTTCATGTGCACAATAAAATTTACTAAATATATTAAAAAGATAAACTAATTAAACTATTCAAATATATTAAGTAAATTGTTCAATGTTTTCCAAACAAACTTATAATTTAAACAAAATAAAAAAAAAAGTAAATTTGAATGTCATAAAACATTGGAAGATGTTTCATATGGCTATTGTTTCTATCCACTTGATTAGTTGATTTCTTCTTCAGTTCTTCAAACTTTGAGTTCTGTCAAAATATGTTTCCAACTTCAAATTGTTATCACATTGCAAATCAATCCTACAAAAAAAAAACATTAATAGATAAACAAATAATTAATTAATCAAAGTAAAATTTGTCATTATTTGAAAAATAAAAGGTGTATTTGTACAACTTGATTTTTCATTAATAGCTTTAGTTGGAAAAATATATAAATTAAGTAATTAAATAAAAGAAGAAAATGCATAAATAAAATAACATAAACTTAAACTTACATTTCTTTGCAATAACCAATTTTGAGAACATGCTAGTGCTTCAACAATGTTTGGATGCAATCTGCTTCGATGTGGACTGATGAGCCTACCACCCGTACTAAAACAACATTCTCAGGCAATTGTACTCACTGGAATAGCCAAAACATCTCTAGCAATTGTTTGCAAAGTAGGATACTTAGGACCATCCAATTTCCACCAAGTTAATATATCACATTTAGATGCCATAGGTAACAATACTTATACCGTGGACCACCACCCACAATGCATTGTGGACCAATGTCACAAAACGATGTCATTTCAATAAGTGGGAGAAGCGGCTCTAGTAAATCTCTGTAATTGATACTACAGTTCATCTCAAATGATACTACAGTTGTGCTGAACTGATAATGAATTTGTGTTGAACTGATATTGCAGTTGCGTTGAACTGATACCGCAGTTGTGTCTGTAACTGATACTACAGTTCATCTCAAATGATTCTACAGTTGTGTTGAACTGATACTGCAGTTGTCGGAGGCCGTTTCATCCGTCTGGAACTGCAGTTGTGTTGAACTAATACTAAAGTTGTGTTGAAAGGGAACTGCAGTTACGCAGAATGGAGGCAGTTTCATCCGTTTGTTTTCGTTAATCAAAACGACGTCATTTTGTCACTTGGACCACAATGCTTGGTGGTCTGTGGTCCACGATAAAATTTGCGCATAGGTAACACTTCATCTTCCAAATACCTATCTAAATCTGTATTGGATGCACCTCTATTTTTCTTTTCTTTTTTTAGCTTGGAACTGAGCAAAGCCTGGCAAATACCTTTCCATGTGTTCTTGCACTTTTGTTTCATAACTCAATTGAGGGCAGGATATACCAATACTTTCATTGCTTGCAAACTTCATTTCATAATCTTAGCATTGCACAAGATCGAGCTTGTATCTAGAATCTAAAATACAAGCTAAACCCATGACACCATGAACCCCTTCCCAATACTTCTCAAACTTCTTCTTCTTCATCTCGTGTGCCATTGTGTTAATTATAGCATCCGGATCACATAACCACTTATCAAGAGACAATTTATTATCACACAACTTTGGAAAATAAAGATTAGCAGTAGGATACATTGTCCCTGAGAACAATTATGTGATATCAAAAAATAATTTCAATTTTTTACAAATATCTCTTGCAAAGAGCCAATCATCATCACTTGGCAAAGCCTTATATTTTTTTCCCTTTGTTTTAGTAGAAGAAAACAAAGGTTGAAGATATTCAGAGTATTCCCTACAAACAGACAAATGATATTCATGCAAAATAATTGTTGTAACTAACTTGTTTCCAAGCCACTTCAGGATTAAATGAATGGTATCCATCAAGCAGTGTTTCTCCTTTCTTTTGCTTTGACTTCAATATCAATTGTCGGATATCAATATGTTCTTTCTCATCTTAGCCTATAATCATCGCACAAATGACTAGTCCCACTCTTCCCTTTAGCACTTAATATGCTATTACAATAGTTACAAACTGTTTTATATTCACCATCAATTTTTTTCCGAACAAAATGCTCCCAACCCAAATTGCATTTTTGTTTTGTTGTAGTAATGATGATGCATGCATAAATCAAAATCCAACCACAAATCCAACTAATAATGAAAATCATCATCATCATTACTACAAAAATGCAATTTGGTTTGGGAGCATTTTGTTCGGAAAATATTAATGCTGAATATAAAGCAAGTTGTAACTATTGTAATAGCATATTAAGTGCTAAAGGGAAGAGTGAGACTAGTTATTTGTGGGATCATTATAGGCTAAGATTAAAAAAAATCATATTGATATTCGGTAATTGATATTGAAGTCAAAGCAAAAGAAAGGAGAAACAGTGCTGGATAGATATCGTTCTTTTAATCCTAAAGTGGCTTAAAAAAAGTTTAGTTACAACAATTATTTTGCATGAATATCCTTTGTCTGTAGTAGATCATGAGGCATTTAGGGAATACTATGAATATCTTTAACCTTTATTTAAAATTCCCTCTCGAAAAACTGTTAGAGCTGACATTCATAATATGTACAAACAGAAAATGGAAAAAACAATGAGGGAGCTAGAAAAGATTAAAGGTAGAGTTTCTATCACTTCAGATATGTGGACAGCGAATCATTAAAAAAAAAAAAAGGTTATATGGCTGTCACTACACATTACATTGATGATTATTGAAAGTTGCAAAAACGAGTATTAAGGTACACTTTTATATTACGTTATATTTTATACTTATATTAATTTTTTTTGTATTTATAAATTGCTAATAAATTGTTTATAATATGAATTAGGTTTTGATATGTGACATCACCTCACACATCTGAATTGTTAGCTAAGTATTTGATGATGACTTTCATGGATTGAAATATTGATAGAAAGTTGTGCACAATTACATTAGATAATTGTTTTGTGAATGATGGAATAATTGAAAATGTGAAGGAGAAGGTTCAAGGTAGTGGTCATTTATTAGATGGTGAAATTTTGCATATGCGTCACGCTACCCATATAATAAACTTGGTTGTTCAAGATGGTTTGTCTATTATTGGGAAAGGGATAGAAAGAATTCGTGATAGCTATTGTTGTGTATTGGACATCTACTCCAAAAAGAGTTGAAATGTTTGAAAATACTGTTAGACAATTAGGTATTCAAGCATCAAAGAAGTTTTCTCTTGATGTTAGAATTAGGTGGAACTCCACTTATTTGATGCTTGAGAGTGCTTTGCCTTACAAAATAGTTTTTCTTCATCTAAAACAAAGGGAATAAAATATAAGGCTTTGCCAAGTGATGATGATTGGCTCTTTGCAAGTGATATTTGTAAAAAATTGAAATTATTTTTTGATATCACATAATTGTTCTCAGGGACAATGTATCCTACTACTAATCTTTATTTTCCAAAGTAGTGTGATATTAAATTGTCTCTTGATAAGTGGTTATGTGATATGGATGCTATAATTAACACAATGACACATGGGATGAAGAAGAAGAAGTTTGAGAAGTATTGGGAAGCGGTTCATGGTGTCATGGGTTTAGCTTGTATTTTAGATTCTAGGTACAAGCTCAATTTTGTGCAATACTACTTTGAACAAATATATGGTGATATTGTTGAATCTAAGATTATGGAAATTCGTCTATTATTTGTTAGATTGTTAATAGATTATGAAATGAAGTTTGCAAGCAATGAAAGTATTGGTATATCCTGTCCTCAATTGAGTGATGAAACAAAAGTGCAAGAACACATGGAAGGGTATTTGACAGGCTTTTCTCAGTTCCAAGCTATAAAAAATAGAGGTGCATCCAAGACATATTTGGATAGGTATTTGGAAGGTGAAGTGTTACCTAGCTATGACATCTAATTTTGATATATTAGCTTGGTGGAAATTAGATGGTCCTAAGTATCCTACTTTGCAAGCAATTGCTAGAGATGTTTGGGCTATTCCAGTGAATACAGCTACTTCAGAATCTTGTTTTAGTACGGGTGGTAGGCTCATCAGTCAACATCGAAGCAGATTGCATCCAAACATTGTTGAAGCACTAGCATGCTGTCAAAATTGGTTATTGGCAAAGAAATGTAAGTTTAAGTTTATGTTATTTTATTTAAGCATTTTCTTCTTTTATTTAATTTATGTTTAATTACTTAATTTATATATTTTCCAACTAAAGCTATTAATGCGGAATCAAGTTGTACAATTGCTACAATTTTGGATGATGATGATGAGTGTTTAAAAAATGTCTGCATATATTCAGTATTGCATTAACGTTCATAGAGAAAATACAAAGAAGATAAATAACATGTACAGCTAGAGTCCTATTACAAACACGACAGACTAACTAAAGTCCATAATTAAACACTATACTAATAATGATAGATGCAAAATGAAGTTAATTCAATTATTATTGATTCGATAACGATTTTATTTTTAATACACCTTTTATTTTTTCAAATAATGACAAATTTTACTTTGATTAATTAATTATTTATTTATCTATTAATTTTTTTGTAAGACTGATTTGCAATGTGAGAACAATTTGAAGTTGGAATCATATTTTGACAGAACTCAAGGTTTGAAGAACTGAAGAAGAAATCAACTAATCAAGTGGATAGAAACAATAGTCATATGAAACATCTTCGAATGTTTTATGATATTCAAATTTACTTCCTTTTTTTTTGTTTAAAATTATAAGTTTGTTTGGAAAACATTGAACAATTTACTTAATGTATTTGAATATTTTAATTAGTTTATCTTTTTAATATATTTAGCAAATTTTATTGTGCACGTGAAATCTCTAGACATTATTAATATTTTGAAAATTTTTAATTAAATTAAAAGTGGTGGGTATCCATGGTGTGTACTCGCATCCGGTGGGTTGGAGGTGGATTTTGAAATCTTTCACCCACTGCGGGTCGGAGTGGGGGCGGATGGGGTAAGTGTATAGGTGGATCAGGTGATGGATATGTCATACCTCGATCCACCCCCGACCCATTGTCATTCCTACTTTTATAGGAGCAGTTCTAAAGAAGAGATTGCTAACATCTTCACCTTTGTTGAAAAAGAAAAAATCTCAAGAGCAAAGTTTAAAGCAAGATATGCGTAAATATTGTTCTCATATTTCTGCACAATGATGTTTCTTCATGTCTCATGGGATGATCATGCATCAAGTATGTCTTACTAAAACAGGGTAAGAACAATAAGTCAACTCAGACAGAAGGGAAATCTAGGGGTCGTTTAGAAACTTGGAAAAAAAAAAGAAGGATTTTCTAAAAAATGGAGAATTAGAGAAGTGGAAAAAGAAAAATTAGAGAAGTTGTTTACTAAATTTATTCTTCCAAATTGTAATTCCATCTCCTTTCTTCATCTTTCTTAAGGAATTTGGAAAAAAAAAAAAACAATTGTTGTTGTTGTTGTTGTTGTTGTTGTTGTTATTATTATTATTAGGGGAAAATATCGCTTTTGGCCCCTCAATTGTTTTACTTTTGGAAATTTAGTCCCTGTCAATTGATTTGAACAAATCTAGTCTTTTAATTATTCATAATATGTCACATTTGGTCCCTCATCTTATATAATTAGAATTTTTGTTTAAATAATTTATTTTTCAGAAGGTTATTATAATTGTGTATTCTGCCAGGTAAATTTTTTGCTTTAGGGGGTCATATAAGATTGAATTCTGGTATGCCAAATTAAATGACGGCTATATTTTTGCTTAATGTAGTAGATGGTTATTATTTGTTAAGTTATTTTTGGTGAAAATACTAGTATTTGACTTGGAATGATGTGGAAGCAAATGATATTACTATTCATTATTTTTGCTGGATAAATATTCTAATTTGTTGTTTATTTTTATGTTATACTTAGTTTAGGGAGGTCGACAGTATAATGCGTAGCTTATTTGTTATTTTTACAACTTATTTGTGCCTTTTTTTTTATTGTTTTTATGAAATCTCCAATCTTAGTATAATGCAATCTCATATATTTAATTGCAAAGGCATATGTTAAGAAGAAGGAGAATAAAGTTAAATAGTTGAAAGGAATGGACAATTATAATCTCATGAAAAAAAATTATTAAAAAGAAATTTTAATTATACTACATGAGGGACCAAATGTGGCACATTATGAACAATTAAAGGATTGAGTTTGTTCAAATCAATTGGCAGGGACTAAATTTCCAAAAGTAAAACAATTGAGGGGCTAAAAGCGCTGATTTCTCTTATTATTATTATTATTATTATTATTATTATTATTATCTTTATTATTGTTATTATTATTGTTGTTATCTTTATTATTATTGTTGTTGTTGTTGTTGTTGTTGTTGTTATTATTATTATTATTATTGTTGTTGTTGTTGTTGTTGTTGTTGTTGTTGTGTCTGTTGTTGTTGTTGTTGTTGTTATTGTTGTTATCTTTATAATTATTATTGTTGTTGTTATTATTATTATTATTATTGTTGTTGTTGTTACTATTATTATTATTATTATTATTATCTTTATTTATTTATGTTGTGTTGTTGTTGTTACTATTGTTATCGTTATCGTTATTGTTATTATTATTGTTATTATTATTATTATTATTATTATTATTATTATTATTATTATTATTATTATCTTTGTTGTAAAAATATGCAAATGTTATATGAAATGATTGTATTTAATGAGGTTTTGAGTATTTTGTTTTGTAATCAAACTATGTAATAAAATTTAAGAAATGAAAAATTGGAGGAATAGAGAAAGAAAATTGAAAAATTGGAGAAATGGAAAGCTAGAGGAATTGAGAAGGAAAAATGAAAAACTGGAGAAATAGAAAGTCAAAATTTTCTACTTTATCTACAAAATTTGTGGACATCTATCAACTTTCACCTCGGCTGTTAGAGCGAGATTTTCCCAGCACTCACTCAGATTATTCGTCAACTTCTTTGTCCATGCTATCGTCTTGGTGGTGGAGGTGATCCTGGGGAGAACCAAACTAGGAACGAGAAAAAATTCAGGCTAGTCAAATGCACTACCTTTGTTCCTTCTAACTAACAATTGACCGATATATTCACAAAGAGCCTCTCCCCGCATATTTTACAACAGTTCTATCCAAGCTCGCACATAGGATATTTGAGATTGAGGGGGAGGGTAGAGATTTATATTACCATATGTAAATATTCTTTCCTCATTCTTTGTAATGTGATTAGTCAATCATAAGATTTTCTTACCTTTAGGTTTCTTCATTCTCAAACACACAATCAATATACAATATATTTTTCATTCTCCAACATGTAGGGATCACAATTCAAACTAAACTCAATGGAGGAAATCCAATCATTGCCCCAATAGGGGCGAAAATAGGGATTTATGTGTAGGGAGTTAAGGATCACAACATCCCTTGTCTCGACCTTAGTTCCCAAACCCCAAGCCATGAGTTTCCAAATATATTATATTTATATAATTATATGTAATATTGAATTAAGTATATTAAATTACCCAAGTATTCGATAACCCTGTGAAGTGTAAGTCAAATGAAATAGCAAAGCCTTTTTGTTTAAATATGGAGCAAATACTTTCATTTGATGGGTTAAATACATGGTCTTATTGTTCCTTTGAATTGGAAGATGAAATTGTTTTGTGGTTATTAATTGATAGTTGTATATACCAGTTTCCTTGGTAGATATGATGTACGTAGTCTTGGTCTAATTATACCATGAACCAGGAATACATATTTATTTTTAATATACTAAATGCATATTATTTGTGTATTGAATATTCATTATTTGATACTTGGTAGTATACAAAATAATGAACATTCAATACTCAAATAATGTACATTCAAAAAAATGAACATTTAGTGTATAGAAATATGACCATCCTTAGTGTCCCTACATTTATCACTCACAAACTTTCACTCCCTTAGGTGCGAAGTTTTAATTGGTTAAGATATGACATAAAATGGAACAAAGAGGAGTATCAAACCAATTAAAACTTGTTACATCAAGGAGTTACAAATTTGTGACTGGTAAATGGAGGGGTACTAAGCATTTTCCTTAAAAATGTAGTTTTAATGTCAATTATCTTATTGTTGATAACGCTACTGTTTCTTTTCATAAGGAAGGTCTCAAGTTTGATCAATCAATAGTATGAAAAGTCTCAAGCTTGACCAATCAATAGTAATGCAATAGAGGGATTAAGAAGAAGAAGAATTCGAATGAGAAGGGTAATTTGATCTTCACATGTCTAATTTTTTACCCACCTTCTATTGAATTACAATTCCTAATCACCTTAAGAATTTCAATTCCTCAAAATTGATATTAAACTAAGAAATGTTTTTTACATGAAACTCAATTCATTCCACTTTTCCAACTAAACTAAGAAATATTTTTACAGCTTTCAAAAAAAAAAATGGTTTTACATGTGTATATATTGGATGCATACACACACAAACACAACATTGAGCCACCTCAAGGCTCAAGCCCAGATCATAAAGAAACTCTTGCTGCTCTCTAATGGTGATGTATATATCTACATGTACATGCCCAATCAAGTGGGAGCTGGCTATCAAGAAACAAATGAAACTGAAATTAAAATGTGATCAAAACTCAAACAAGATCATATCAGATCACCTTCCACCGTATATCAACATGTATTAGTCCGTTTTTAGAATTTATAAGATGGTGTTCTTCATTAATACGCCCGTTATAGACAACATCCCTGAGATGAATGTCCACATACCCCAGAGATTCCTGCATGCAGACAAAGTGTATATCCACTGTGTGAAAATTGCAAATGAAGTTGACTGCTGTCTAAAAACACACTAATTCAGAAATGGTGAGTTTAAGAAAGTTAAGGATGTTGGTGATATTACCCTAGACCGAAAACAACGAGCCCTCCTTCGTACGCTCATGACTTCGATATGAACGTGTTCCTTCAAAGGAGGCTCTTCTAAAACAAATTGGAATTCATCTTCCCATCTTGGATGCCGGGATTTCTTGATTTTCTGCACACAGTAATGAGAGGACAGAATCATGAGTGAGTACCTTAAACATGTGATCCGAGTTTGAGAAGGCTAAGGATCGGATTTTGTGTGTGTGGATCACCTTGGTCTTTCTCTCCTCTCCTCTAAAATGGATAACAGCATAAGGATTGGTATGGGTTTTGCCCTCTACATCATCTGCACCTACAACTGTAACCAATAGCAAACCTGCTCCTTGCAAGGCCATCTTCCCTCCTGTGGTCTTGAAGTTTTCCGACTTTTGCTTTTCGAGACTTGAGGCGAACTTCATGCTGTCTTCTTGGAAGGGAACAAATGTCATTTCGAACTCAATTTGACCCATTTGCTGATTGTTCAGAGGATCGTTAGGATCCATGCTGTTCACCAAGTCAAGTGTGAATTTTTTCTTCTCATAAGGCTTGAGCAACTTTAGGGGGACTGTTTGCATCCCCAGTTTGTCATGTGTTCCAAACTGCAAAACAAAGTAAGAAGCAACAAACTTGTGGCTCTCTCAATTTAATAAAACCCCAAATTTTGCAAAGTAAAGAATTTGTTTCTAAGAAGAAACAAAAGAAGCCAAACTTCCCAATTGTAGAGGGGAGGGGAAAAAAAAAATTCGAAATGGTGCAATTGTATCTGAAGATATTAAGATCCTAACCTTTTCCCAGTCATAGAGATGTAATTCGAGGATTTGAGTGTCTGGGTCCTTTACAGTTAATTTGAAATCCTCATGCCACACGGGATCCAGAGTGTCCATCTTTACAGTAGTCTTCTTCGGTGGTAGCAGCTCCTTGCCAAGCCCGACTGTAACGTAAGGATCAGATTTACTGAAAACATCTTTGTCTAGTAGATTTCGTGCTCTCAAGACTTTCACATGCAGTATTCCGACAGGCCTCTTCACAGCTCCTCTGTAATTTAAGAAGACGAAAGATGACAAAGTTGTAGTGCCTTTCATGCTTTTGCAAATATCTATAGGACCAAAATTTCCAAGAAAATGAATTGAATAAAAGACAAGCAAGATGCATATTTCCTCATGAATAAACCAATTCCTCAGATCAATGAGTTAACTGATGTTTCGACTACGTTTGACCCTTAGACTGGATATTATCTTTCATTTACAACTTACATTGAACTGTCAAGAACTGGTATTTCTAGTGTTTGTGGCCAGAGGTAAAGCTTGGAAACTTCTTTGCTAACAGTTTCCTGCCACCAATAAGGAATTTAGTTAAAATAAATTGAGTACTTTGTTTAACTCTCATTGACTATCACGCATCGACTCTTGAGATGCAAATGAGATTTTGCTACTACAGAAAGTTCACTAATGTGGATAAAACCAAAAAATTGTTGGAATGGAAATCCATCATCTATATTCTCACAAATCTTGTTCGATTTTATCTTCAATTCTTCATTCTTTTAGTGCATACCAGATTAGTAAAGCTGACCCTCAATGGTTTCAAAGGATACTTAGAAATCATGCAGGTATACAGGAGAAAAGTAATACTCTATACAAGATTATCTGTGCTAAAGGGATGAAAAAAGAGAAGCACCTGAACGTAGTGGTGTAAGCCAGGGATTGCCATCAGATCCCCTCCTAAAAATTTCAGCCCGAAATCTACATTTGGCTGCACACGAACATGCTTTTACTAGCTAATAGGTAACTACTGTATATGTGCAATTGAGTAGTTTAACCAATTTGCATAGTTCTAAAAATCTGCCACACATAAGCGTTTTTGCTTACCTTTTCCATCAGTGACACTAGAATGCTTGAAAAGCACGGGAAGGTTGCCAACAAAGGCGTCAAAGTTACTCTTAGTTTTGCACATATTTGAAGTTCTATCAACTGAAAGAAATATGAGAGACATTAACCCTTACATGTACTGCAAGTTTACATTATTCAGTTCTGTGAAAAGGTTGGTATTGGTTATGAGATGAAACGGAACTCAAAGATAACGCTAGCTCTAACCTGTACACGGATTTTTGGAGCGAGCAATTTCAGTGCTATAGCAATATTGGGATTACCAGCCCATCTGAATGCAAGCTCAAAAATTAGCTGATTTTCTTTGAGTTTAACTGACTTTATACCTGTCAGATTGATCAACGAAATCCCAGAGTCATGTTTTGCTAAGATCAAATGATTAATTCAAGCTGTCCCCTAAACTCTACACAACAAGTTGTTCATAGTTTTCTCCTTTTTCTCTCATTTCATGTGATTGTCTAAAAATGCAAGTGCAGTAATCATGACTTACCATGAATTTTTGGGGTCAAAGTTCCAAGAGTAAGGTGTTCAAACTCGATGGATTTTATCAGATACTTCCCGATATACTCTGTAAATATGGGTTGTGTTGTGCTTCTAATGATTCCGCAAACTGCCTGTACATGAGAAAAGTTCAAGCTACGTAATCAAGCCACGGAATCTGAATCAAATCGAGGCATTTCACGAAACACCAATTAAATGTAAAGGCGGTATATGAATGACATGTTAGGTGATTTTGTTTGACATTTGTATTACCTTGTCCAGATATGGCCACATATGCTCTATGAACATATTCAACCACTCAACCTACTCAATCATATAAACTAAGTTCAGTAGGATGAAGCTTGAAAGCTATTACAGTAACAACAACAAAAAATAGCAAAAACTCAATAAAGACTCAGCACTTACGCGTTCAAAATCTGGATTCATCACCCATGATGGAAGTTCAGGAAAAAGATCAATCAAGGAGCTCGAGTCAAACTCCTGAAGTGATCTACTTTCTGGTAGATCCTGCAGTTTAATGTTTAATTTGCAAGGGTGACTTTACTTGTCAAATAATTGCTTTTCCTATATACAAAGTGTGAACTTCACAAAATACAGACAACTAAACTATCCCAGGAAAAAGGCAAAAACTACGACGTAAGCTGAAATTGTATGAAACATGATATATCCTTTTTTTTTGGTGCAACCCATGGTATCCACCGTCAGAAACAGTTATTAATCCTTTCGCTGAATTATAAGCACCTTTAAGGGTGGGACAGATATTAATCCTTTCGCTGAATTATAAGCACCTTTAAGGGTGGGACAGATGACCTAGAGATTTATGTATGCATTTAAAGTCAAAAATCATGAAAGTACATATTCATTGTAGGTGCTTATCAAATACACAGAATAACTTTAAGGTAAGATTATATTCTGGATTTCTGGGACAATGAACAAGAAAGGAATATATATAGTAATACTCTCACCATGCTTCAGAACATACCCTAATTCCACATTACAAATTATCAATTAAGTAACCTAGCAAAGTTCATTTGGCAGAACCAATTTGCAGAACCACACAATACTGATTATATTACCACAAGGAGCATAAAGTGATCAAATGTCAGAAATTCACAAAACAGGATTGCAGACAACATTCAAACATTAAACACGAGGAATTGAACTGAACTCATATATACGAAAATTCAAGCCTTTACCTTATCAACATCTGTTGGGTAATAGAATATGAACAAGAAATAGCCAATTAGAAGGCCAATGGGGATCCCAACCCAAAATCCAAAAATTACCAACAAGCTTCCAAGAAACCCCATTTTCTTAAATCATCATCGACATTAATTAATCAGAGCCCACCCTTCATCGCCGCCGAGCAGAACAAGCTTTCAGAACAAAAAAAAAGGGCTTTCAACGCTACAAATCATGAACCACGTGAACCATTCATGCATTATACATATGCATATATATGTGTGTGCATATAAACATACCATGTACAAGAGAAAGAGACATTTGCATAGCTGGATATGGCCTATGGCTATGGATGTTGAGATTTAGGAGGTAACGTATTAAAAGGATGAACGTGTGAGGAGAAATGGAGGGCAACAAAGCAAAGATTGTTCTGCGAATATGGACTTTAGACGTGGCTGTTTGAAAATGAAGTTTATCTCATTTCTATTTGTAGTAACAGACAATGAAATTCTAATGAAACGTCTGATTCCCAATACATATATATATATATATATATATATATATATATATATATATATATATATATATATACACACACATAGAAGGTTTAGGTTAGAACATTCTTGTCAAAAAGTGTAGACAAATTTACATCCTCTATTTTGATTTTTCAGAAATCATAATGTTTCAAAATGTTAAAATCTTACTATTACTAAATTTTTAAATTTATAATAATTATTAAATGAACTCCACTCTAAAAAAGTTTTAATAATTATAAAATTAATTATACTTTTTTTTTATTAAAATTATTAACTATTGATGAACTCTAATGGATGGCTGATATCAATCCTTACATTTGATAGAAGGCCTTATTCTCATTTGATCATGTATGTATGTGTGTGCGCGCGCATACAATATATATATATATATATATATATATATATATATATATATATATATATATATATATATATATATGATCGCGTTCAGGTGCGAACCACCCGCCTAGGAGAGAACCGAGAATGCATGCCATCCGTCCACGTGTCCATATCTAATTGCATCTAACGTTATAATTATGTGCACTTAAATGCATGAATGTTAACAAGGTAAATTACTTGCACTTGTAAGTGAAAATAGGTGCACAAGTGCAAGTAAAATGTATTACAGGTGCAAGTACAATGTACATTGAGCATCAATACTAAGTGCACCTAATGTTATAACTAGTTGCACCTAACACTATAATTGACACATAAGTATTTATATTTATTTATATATATTAAAAACTTCGGTTAATAATTGTTCGGTTAATTCGGTTAACCGACCATTTCGAACCAAATTAATCGTTAAACGAAATTTTAAGATTTCTTTAATCATTAACCGAACTTTTTCGGTTCGGTCGGTTAACCGAATTTTTTCCATAGTTTGCACACCCCTACGGCCCTACCCTCACCTTCTAAGTCTAATGCCTCCTTTTCAGCTATCATGGTTCCTCCTCCCTAACCCACCAAGACTTTCATTTTTCTTGAGTCAAAACCTTCATTCCGTTCTAATCTACCTAGATTTTTATTTTTATTGAGTCAAAACCTCATAAATAAAAATGGATTGACTGATCATACATACTTTTAATAAAATATTAAAAATTTTAATCAAATATTGTCACCTCAAGAGAAAAATTTATGAGGAAAATTTTAAGAACAATGCGTAATATTACTCATATCATTTATATTTCATTTATCATTTCGTTAAGTAAACGTGGCATAAGTTGATTGAGTTGTGTTTCAAAATTGGTAACTGCCGCGGCGGTCCAAGGAATTCATTGGTCCACGTTACAGATTTATCACGGGAGTTGGACACTTGGACTTTGCAAAATTAATTTGGTGAAAAAGATATTTTATATTTCGTGTTGAAAAGTATTACGAACAAATAATTTAAAAATTATATACGGAACTTTTGAGCATTAAAAATAATAATAAATTGACACAAGGTGCTACAAAATATTTTGACTTTATTTAGTATAACTTATAGTATATTTTAAACTATTAATAAGTTATACGTTCTGTTTGGTAAAACATATGAAACTTAAAATAATAGTTTATTTTGAAATACTATTTTAAATAACGTGTCAAAATAAGCTCCTGAATTTTTAATATTTTTTTCTTTTTATATCATTATTAATTTATAAAAATGACGCAATCTACCTTTCACTAATCAAAATCTTAATATCTTAGTTTATCCTTTTTATATCTTTTTACACTTATAAGCTAATTCAACAATTAATTTCAACCGAACACTTTAATTTTAATTAATTAACTTATTAGCTACTAGCTTTTGAGCTATACATGCATACTAAACATAGCCGGATGTTGAATACCCCAACTAAAATAAACAAAAATAAATTTTTTAATCTTTTATGATTTAATTCTTAATTATTTGTATATTCACTTTTAAATTTTAAGTTGATACTTTAATGGTTCATTTCATTATTAAATAAGCAACTTGTAACAAAATTAGAATGAGAAGACAACATCAATTATCATTAAAATGTGTTTGATTTAACAAGGCTCCAACTTGTAACAAAATTTATTTACTAAACTCATTCGATATATACTTAGAAGACCAAAAGTATTGCTTTAGTGTCGTCATTTTTATTATAAATAATCATCTTAAAATTAATAGTTTAATATCAAATTTTAAAATGTTAATACTTTTAAATTAATTTTTACTTGATTAAAAAGAAATGCAACTTGAATAAAGTGTCAACAAAATGAACCATCATATAATTTGCATGTCACATGTTAAATAAAGTTGACATTCAAACTAAAATATTTTCCTCTTATAAAATGTCACTTACTAGTAAAAGCATTCACAACTTGATAAAAATAATTGATATATAAAATCCTAAAATTATTTTGGGAGAGGGGTTGGAGTGTACCACAAAAAGCCCAAATCTGCTCCAACCATTAGAAATTTCAACTTGAAGATCAAGAATTTAACATAAGGGATGGATGAGCAGATGTAATTGTTTCAATCTCATTACATGCTTGAATGCACTATGAGTACGGGTATACATTTAAGAAGAGCAGTATCAGAAGTGGGAGTTCAAGCTCAAACTAATAGAATGTTTTTTTTTTTTTTTTTTTTTTTGCCACGGAGATAACTCGGTTAGCTTGATCGATCATCTTAAAATATAATCTTGTTTCAACAGCATTATGGAGGACTGATCAGAACTTCAGAAGTGAGCCAATGTATCAACAAAAAAAAATGGTAAATTAAAATCTCTATCTCCCCCTCTCTCTCTCCCTCCCTTAAAGCATACACTAACACTTGCTTTTTTTAAGTTTCAACTTTTAAATCCCAAAGAAAGTAGTTGCCTAGCCCTCAAAAGAGTTGTAAAAATACCTTTAATTTATATATCTTAGTTACTCATGTGATCCAAAAATGCCTAGCCCTCCTCACAACCCTCATATTAACATAGAGGAAGAAATAAAAGGAGAACAATATAAAATTTGTTTAAATTCATTGTGAAAACTTTTTTTTTTTTTCCAAAATGGTGTCTACGTAAGATTTGAATAGTCTAAACTAAGAAAAGTGAAATCACTTCACATATTTTAATCGACCGATTAACCGAATTACGTTTGTATATATATTTTAATTTTTATAATTCATAAAGCATACTATTGGACTAGTACGTTTTTAAAATTTTTATCATTTATATATTGATGTAATGAATATTTTGTTATGTGAAAATATGATTTGAAATTTTTTATTTATAAATTTATTTTTCTAAGAAAAAATGAACTAAAGTATTTTGGTTAATCGGTTAATTAACCAACCGATTAACGTACTTTAAAAAATAGTTCGATCGGTTAATTGAGAAATATGAATTACAGTTTGGTTAACAGTTTAAGATGCAATTTTAGTTAATTCAATTTGGTTATTAATAGAATGAACACCCCTACTTAGTAAACCTATAGTAATGACTTAATGATCTTATAATAGTAACTTAATGTGATTGATATACCTACAATAATAATTTAATGAATTTGTTGTAGTAAGTTGATGGATGACAATATCTTGATTGACATGCGGTAGTAACTTAAATGAACTTATAATATTGACTTAATGAATTTGCAATAATGATTTAATTACCTATAATAGTGACACTTGATGGACATGCTGTAACATTTTAATGGACCTACAATAGTGATTTAATGAACTTATAATAGTGATTATGAATATGCAATAGAAGATTTTTAACTATGTAGTAGTGATTTAATAGACTTGTAGCCCATTAAGAAATTAAAATTAAAAAAATAATATGAATATGGATGTTATTAACAAATCTCAATTATGATTTTTTAATGCTATTTTTACTATTCATTAATTTTATTTATACAAAAAAGAAAAAGAGAAAATAAATTTAAATTTAAAAAGTTTAAAGAGAAAAGTTAAAATCTATTTGATATATTTTAATTATGAGTTGAGTTGATATTGCTATATATATATTATTCTGATAAGTGATATATCATATAACTATTGGGGCAAGGCATACCAAAGCATGCAATTGTTACTCTAAAATTTTCAATTTGGGCTCCAAATAAAGATTCACATGTAAAAACTTTGATTTAAATAATATAAATCTTTAAGTGGACTTTCAAATATCTTCTATAAATCCATTTAGAAATAGAAAAAATTATTGGTCTGCATACTAATAAACGTGTAAACTAGCAACAATTGGCTTGCAATCCCAATCAATATATATCACTAATCTTCACTTTAAGTCACCATAAATATTTTAGTTTAGGTTACTTCAAATTATAAACATGTGTCATGGACCTCCAATGTAATGTTACGTTCTTGGATTTGGACTAGCCTGCATCACCTATGCTTCAATTTTTATACAATGAATCATGTCTTTGTTCAAAAATTATGTATATGCAATTGAGATATTCTGTATTTGTAGGTAACAATTTATGTGTCTATAGTTATCATTTTATGTGTTTGTAGTTAATATGCTATTCGCCTTCAATTTATTTAAATACACATAAACGGTTAACTACATATATAAAATATGTCAACTACAGACATATAATCTGAATGTTAATTTGGACCGTGGTCCACAATGAAGGTAGACATTGGTCCATGGTATAATTCACCCCTATGCTTGGGGTACATGCTTTGAATTACTTCTGCTGAAATGAGAACCTTATCAAAAAAAAAAAAAGAAGAAAGAATTATTATTACGTGCATTCAATTGTCATAAAAGACTCACCTAGTTATTTATCTTTCCAAACAAAAAGTTACAGGTTCGAGTTCTATCACAATTCAAGAGTTAGACATTATGTTGTACAGTTACTATAGATAATGTTATATTGTAGTCATTAAAAAAAAAAAAAAAACTCTCACCTATCAATTATTTGACATCTGCCACTCCACTAGGAGCATGAACATGGTGTCAAGATTGAGCATGTTTAGTTCATCTTATTGGTTGATTAAACAAAATTAAAGAAATCAACTAAGTAATAAATAAATTATTATCACTAATAATGCTGACGAAATAAAGCCATGTGTTTTTTTCATGTGTGACCAGTGCAACGATTATATATTGTTGCTAAGTTATACTCCGTATTAAATTGAATTTGATAAGTACGCCTCGCTGATTAATTTTGTCGGATGGAGCATTAACATTAAATAATGTACAAATTTTATATGTTCTCACATTCAATTTAATTATTTTTTTGTGCTTAATAATTATATTAATTAGGGCATGGTGTTGCATGCACAATTATTATGTCTACTATTCAATCACTTCGATTCTATGTTGACTTAATTCTCAACATTTTCATTTTAAATGGACGAATTTATTTGTTTAAAAAAAATTATTTATACTTTCTTTTTTAGAATAAAAATTATTTACACTTTTAATCCTACAATTATTATCTCTTTTTTACTTTTGGCCCAGGACTATAATAAGTATTTTCATTTTAGATAGAAAATAATAGAAAAAGTTAATATCCAAAAGTGAAAAATGATATACGCTTTTCGAAAAATGAAAATAGACTAACAGAGATGAAAAAGTGAACCAAAAAAAAAATCGTCAGAGTAAATTTATAATTTAAGAAGTTTAATTAAAAAATGATACCAATTACATATGATGTAATTTTTCTATTTTTAATAAATAACATTTTTATATGTGGTATTATCAATGTTGTAAAAATCGCGTTTAGGCGCTAGGCGGTGGCTGATCGTCTAGAATTTCGGTGGAATCGCCATTCTAGGCAACCTAGGTGTCGACTAGGTCGCGGTGGAAGAGGCAACCTAGGCAATCGTCTAGGCGGCCTAAGCGGACGTCTAGGCTACCGGTTAGATATTTTTCAGTGTTTTCTAATGGGTTGTTTCTCTCAAATTAATGACATTTTTAGTGAAATAACCCTAAATTATTTGAATTTGTCGCAAATCCAAAAAAATGTAATAAAAAATTTTAAATAAAGTATCCCAATATTAATACTTTGTGAGTTGTGATTTTGTGTTGTGTTTTAATTTTTTAAATTTTTATATAATTTACCATTCTAGTGATTTTTGCAACTTTGGGTATTATACTGTAGTTTTTTTAGAAAAAAAAAAAACAATGGACAACAATTCATTAAAAGAAAAGGTGATCTTGCAATATTGGAAACTGTACTCTAAACAAAGAAAACCCTAAACTACCTGGCCGTCACCATAAATTTTACTATTTTAGTGACATAACAATAGGAGGAAAAGTATTTTAAAAGGAGGTGACTTTTATAAAGAGTAGTAAAGACAATGTGAGATCGTAATTTTAAGGAAAAAGTGTCAAATAGGCCACTGAACTTATCGCTTTTGTGCAATTGGGCCATTGAACTTAAAAAGTGTGCAATTCAACCATCAAACAAGCAAAATTTGTGCAATTGGACCATTTTTACAAAAAAATTTAATTCAATTTGAGTTAAAAACATTTCAATATTGACTCCCAACTAGTATAGTAGAAGAAAATGTCACTCTTAATACATATATGTTAGTAATATAATTGAATTTTATCATAAATTTTTTGTAAAAATGGTCCAATTGCACAAATTTTGATTGTTTGATGGTTGAATTGCACACTTTTTAAGTTCAATGGCTCAATTGCACAAAAGCGATAAGTTCAATGGCCTATTTGACACTTTTTCCTAATTTTAATAATTATTAATATCTCCAACTGTACATTAAAATATCTTACTTTATTTTCATTTTCTTCCTTTATTCTTCAGACAAAAACTTAAGTAAGTTAGAGAAAACTTTATGACTTTTTTTTTAATGACATTGTATTTAATAAAATTATACAAAGTTTTGTTTAATCAAATAAGATATACTCCGTATAAGTTTTAAGAAAGATATATATTTTTTTATATAAACTTAGGGTGCGTTTGGTTCGCACATGGGAATCGGAATCGGAATGGGTATCAAATACTTGGTAAGGGTAATGGGTTTTGGTGAAAGTATTTAGCATGTTTGGTAGTTGGGTGGAATGAGAATGATTATTAATAGTTGGGGAAGAAATGATGAAGGGAGATGAAACCCTTATTTAATAAGGGTATGGGTTTTGCCATTGATGCGGGTATTCCAAACCCATAGTAGCATTCACAAAACCTATCAACCAAACACTGACAATCACTTTCATACCCATACATTATGCCTAAACCCCAACCAAACACACCCTTAATACTTTTTGATGTGATGTAATACTATTACTTGAACTCTTTTTTCTCAGTACTATAGTGGCATTGGGATAACTAAGGGTGTATTTGGTTGGGGGTTTAGGCATAAGGTATGGGTATCAAAGTGATTGTTAGTGTTTGGTTGATAGGTTTTGTGAATGCTACTATGGGTTTGGAATACCCCACTAATGGCAAAACCCATACCCTTATTAAATAAGGGTTTCATCTTCCTTCATCATTTCTTCCCCAACTATTAATAATCATTCCCATTCCACCCAACTACCAAACATGCTAAATACTTTCACCAAAACCCATTACCCTTACCAAGTATTTGATACCCATTCTGATTCCGATTCCCATGTGCGAACCAAACGCACCCTAATAAATATAAAAATTTTATATGTTTTGGAGTATTAGACTGATTGAAAGCTTGACAGATAATTTGTGTATATAGCATGAGCCAGTGGTTTGAGTATAACCGATAAATATTACATTTTAATTTTAAAATATTATATTTTTCTTTATAGGTAATAAACAATTTATTATTAATTAATATTACATTTTCGTATAAATATTATATGTTCATTATGATTTGACTCATTTCACATATAAGGATATATGATATATGATATATCTCATGCTTACTTCTTGTGACACACGTGGACGCACACTATCCCATGACTGCTATAAGTTAAGCACGATTAATCATGAAGTTTTTTGGCTAGTGTAAGTTAAGAACACTTAACCGCATAGTTCTTTGGCTATCTAGTTGCAATATGCTACTTAAAATCAATTGGTGATAAGTAGGTGGATATTAATCATTTAACCACATCATTCAATGGTAAGTCACATCGCCATGTCTTGAATCGAACAGAGACAGAACGCACCTAACGCCTAACAATATATATATATATATATATATATATATATATATATATTCAACCTATTTACTAATTAGAAAATAATATATAAGTTCACATGAACTTAGCTAACTGATTTTAGTAAGACAATATTTAAAAAAAGAGATCAATATTTGAAACTCGGCAACGATACTGTGGCCTATGATAATGTGAAGATTATGTCGGAACTAGGTAAATCCCTTGTTCCCATGATTTATACCCCCCACCCCACCACCACCCCCAACCTATCTTTCAATTCTATAACGAGTCTAGGATCTAAAAAAATCATCAAAATATATAATTAAATTCAAGATTTCTTAGATGGACAGATATCCAACTAGTTCCTACATGTGCAAATAGCGCAAGCAAAGGGCTATCCTACTCGGAAAACCCAAAAAAAGAAAAGAAAAAAAGACAGTCTTTTAGTTCTCGCTATCTTCTACTTTTGACTATGTGATCTCTCATCTCCCTCACTACAAGATAGCTTCGAGTCTTGAAGAGCCACCCTAACTATATATACACTCTCTGTATAAATATCTACACTTTTCTCTCTCTACACTCTCTCAGCTCAAACTCCATAACTCACAACCCTCCTTCATCTCTCTATGATTTCTGTTTATATTGTCTGTATCTATTGTAGGCTCTGGCTTTAGATATCAATCAACGCGTGGCTTCATAAAAGCCTCTGATCCAATTCCGAGGACAGATAGATACAACAAGGTAAACAGCGATGGAAACCCTAATAGTGGGTTGCCACTTGTCCTATATCAATCTGTCTTAAGTTTGCACCCATTTTTGTGTGTGCGGGGGTGTATTTTGTTTTCTTTTGCGTGTTAGTGTATCTTTATGGAAATCTGTGAAATGGGTCTATATCATTTGCTTCAGTTTCAGATCCATGGTGGTGAGTGTTAGCTTGCAGCTTCACTTTGGTGATCTTTTGCTCTGTTTTCCGGGTTTTGAGAATTCTTTTATGATATTTTGGGTTTAATTCTTCGCAAAGATCTGCTTTCGTGGCGTTACTCTTCGACTAAGGTCTTTTTTTTTTTTTTTTATAGCGATTTCTTCTTCAAGGGAAACAGAGGCTGTAGTAAATATTAAATTTGCCACCTGAATGGGATTTGGCCCGTGCTTGTAATCTCCAATTGAGTTTCTGATTATCTATATAGCAATTGGGTCAACTATATATTATTTATACAAGCATAAAACTATAGTTTAGCATGGAATTCTGCATTCCAGATTTGTAATTCTTGCATTTCTTAGTACTTTCTATTTAAAGGCACTGAATTTTGACTTTTTTTGTTACTTGTTGACCTTAATTTCCCAATTAGTGTGATTTATGCAGCTAACTGGTTAACTCAATGTCAGTTCTGATTTTCTGCAATTGATATTTTTATTGGCATGTGATAGCATAGCCATATTTTCCTCTATCAAGTTTTGAAAGATTCAATTTCTTCTTCTTAATGCATTCACCCTTGTATTTTTATTAATTTTATTTTATGCTAATTTTAGTATGTGCTTATATACTTACACTTCTCATACTGATTCTCTAAGCATTTTAATGAATCAGGAAAGTAAACTGTTGTTCGGCCAAGGGTCTTTCTGCAGTTTGGTTATGGTTTATAAATTATTTGGTTCTTAGATCTACATATTAAGGAGCTTTGATTCATGTGATTTTGTTTCACTGCTATTGATGAGGCTGGAAAATTCCTGGGTTTTGAGATGACTTGGATATTGGCATGAAGGTGATATGGATTGCCAGCTCCTCTAGTGTCAAAATTCTGCTATGTCAGATATTTTTCTACAACTTAATCTGCTATAAGTACCCAATTTGGAGTGGATCAGTGGATGACTATACATGCTAGAACATTGGATTTGCCTTTCCTCTATTGGTTCTGAAATTAAAGCAATAGATTTTTACAAGTCTGTACAAAGTTGAAGGTTTTGGGTTTTTCTTTTCCCTTGGCTACATCCATTTATCATAGAAGTCTGTGTAAAGAACCTAGTCAGAGGTAGAACTTTTCATAGAATTGAGTTCCTACTGCTGGCTATGTGTTTGGCTACTTTCTGTTGCACATTCTCTGTTTCTGGATAGCTCAATAATCTTTGAAGCTTAATTGGTCTATCTTGGAGGAATTAAAAGAAATGGAATCTGAGACACTAGCTGTTCATTATCAACCAGATAAACTTCAAAGACTTCTTTCCACTATTGTGCCTGTGCTATTGATTGCAGTAGGATATGTGGACCCCGGGAAATGGGCTGTATTTGTTGAAGGAGGCGCCCGCTTTGGGGTTGATTTGATGATTGTATTGCTTCTGTTTAATTTAGGAGCAATTTTGTGTCAGTACTTGTCAGCTCGTATTGCAGTGGTTACAGGTAGAGATCTTGCCCAGGTATGGATCTGAATTTGCTATTTTCTTCTTGTCGTTGACATTATCATTGAGCAACTTTATAAGCTTAACAATTTGATGTTAGATTGTTTGAACAATTTTCATGGCCTTGTTTTGTCATCCTTTGCAATTCTTGCAATATAGCATCTGAAATCCCTCCATTCTAAGGACAGATTTAATTCCATGCCATCTCATTCATTGCAATTATTGAACACATTCAAAGGGAATTCTAGGTAATATTTGTAAAACCATGGTGCCCAATAGGATCATGATTCATTTTGTTTGGAGATTTCTTTCCCGTCTCCTCTTTCAATGACTGTTGCCATACTAAATTGACAGATCCACACTATTTTTTAATTGAATCCTCTCTGCGAGGCAATGAACAAAATATTCCTTATTCTTCTGCTTCTCTTTTTTCTTTGAAGTTTTTCTGTTACTGGTGAACCGAGCAATAACTCCTTTGAACTTGGTGATATCAAAGATATGCAGTGAGGAGTATGACAAAGTTACATGCATATTTCTTGGAGTTCAAGCTGAGATTTCAGTTATTGCATTGGACCTCACAATGGTAGTACAAGCTTTTGTATTTTCTCTGTTCATTTATGTAGTTTTCTTTCTCTTTAGCTACTTTTGGCTAATCCTGTGCTTAAAATTTGCAATCTGATAGGTTTTGGGCACTGCATATGGGCTAAAGGCTGTGTTTGGATTTGACTTACTTAGTTGCATCTTTCTGACAGCAACTAATGCTGTCTTGTTACCACTTATTTCTTCTCTCGTAGTAAGCCGCTTATCTTAAAATAGTCTCATAATTAACATATGTTTTAAAGTGATGAGCCTCTCATAGCCTTTAAATACAGAGGCTCTTGTAATGTTTCATTAAAGTTATTAAGCAATCCATCTATTATCATATTGTATATTTGTATAACTCATTGTCTTATTATTGTTATTATTATTATTATTATCTGTTCTTCACTTGTAGCTTTTGCCTTTACTGGCAAGTGATGGCTTTTAGCCATCCTCCAGACTAACTATTTTTTCTTTTTCTTAACGGGACTGATAAAGCTAATTTCATATTATTTTTATTTTAGGATAATGTCAGTGCAAGATTCCTAAGCATTTGCTGGGCAAGCTTCATACTAATTTCTTATGTTATTGGAATGATAATAAGTCAACCTGAAAATCCATTATCCATGGATGGGATGCTGACTAAATTAAATGGGGATAGTGCATTTGCATTGATGAGTCTACTTGGAGCAAGTATCATGCCACACAATTTTTACCTGCACTCTTCTATTGTACAGGTTCTCTCTCTCTCTCTCTCTCTCTCTCTCTCTCTCTCTCTCTCTCTCTCATGAGCCCAAATGCCTGTGAATAGTTATTCTCTTGTGTCTTACATAGACACATTTATAACAGCAATGCTTCTTTCTAGTTATGGGGTATTACTTTTCTTTTTCTGGAAGCGGGTGGAACTGGAATATGGAAATAGTGTGGAAATGCTATTTTTGCTGCTTTCACTTTTCTTCTTCATCAAATATGAATTCCAATTTTCTGTAGTTATGAATGTAAAGCTCTCTAATTTTTGTTAAGTCAATATGCTTCTGAGCTTTATAACAGATAATTTCTTTTTGCAGCGAGATCAGGGATCAAAAAAACTTTCGAAGGAAGCTCTGTGCAATGACCATTTTTTTGCCATTGTTTGCATTTTCAGTGGCATTTTCCTGGTTAACTATGTGCTAGTGAATTCGGCAGCTAGTGTTTTCTACAATAGTACTAGTGGGAGTAGTGGCCTTGTTTTACTCACATTTCAGGACGCATTGTCATTGCATGATCAGGTTAGAGTTTATTTTCAAAAAGTACTATTCTTATATGAATTAAGTGGAGTAATAATAATATTAATAGTATTAATATTATAATTATTATAACAAGAGCAATGCTACAAACCCTTCCTGTATTTCCCCTCATGAGGTGTCATCAATACTCATCATGTAATTGGTAATTAAATTTATTTATTAGTTAGTGGTGGGTTAACTAATTCATTGGCACCCAATGAATAAAAGCCACATCATGAGGGGAAAAGGGCATTTTCCTTATAACAACATCAATAATACTATGTTTTTATAATATTTGATGTTGACTAGAATAGTGGATTGGTGATACAGGTTTTTCGGAGTTCACTGGTAGCATTTGTAGTAGTGTTGGTCATGTTTTTCTCCAATCAAATTACTGCACTCACTTGGGATCTTGGTAAGCAAGCAGTAGTGCACGATTTGTTTGGAATGGAGCTTCCAGGTTGGCTTCATCACGTGACGGTCAGAATTATGGCAATCGTGCCAGCTCTCTATTGTGTTTGGACTTCAGGAGCCGAAGGCCTTTATCAGATGCTGCTATGTACACAGGTTGGGGTAGCCCTTGTGCTTCCATCTGCTGTTATTCCCCTTTTCAGAGTCGCTTCATCCCGATCAATAATGGGCGTTCACAAAATTTCGCCCCTCTCCGAGCTTTTGTCTCTGGGTACATTCTTTGGCATGCTTGGCCTCAAAATCATTTTCGTAACAGAGATGGTATTTGGAGATAGTGAATGGGTGAGCTATTTGAAGTGGAATATTGGAAGTAGTGTATCGGTTCCATATGTTGTCCTTCTCGTTGCCGCTTTTTCTTCCCTGGGGTTGATGTTGTGGTTAGCCGCCACTCCAATGAAATCTGCAAGCTCCACATTTGATCCTCAGGCATTATATTGGGACATTCGAACTCCTGTGCCCGAGTCACCTCCATTTGGAGACAAAGTCGATGTCAATGAATCTAGATTTAATTTAGAGCGGTCTACAATGGGTAAATTGTTAGGGAGCCATTCAAATTCAAATTTATCAACTCCGTATCCTGAACCTAGCTTGCCAGAAACTCTACCGGATTTTGAGACATTTCCTCATCTCACTACCATTGATGAGAATAAATCTGAAGTAACGTTTCCAAACAAATCTAAGTGTGATCCAGAGCTATCAATATCTGCAGGGGACACTGTTCCAAGGAGCACTGTTTATGATGATGTCTCAGCTGCTGATTCAGCAGAAGATAGCAGCTTGACATCTAACCCGGTAGATGTTGTAGAGAAGACACTTCATATTGAAGGCGATAATCAGAATGACAAGGATAATGAAGGAGATTCCTGGGTGCCTGAAGAGGTGACTAAAGAGGTGTCTGCAAATAGTCAGTTTTCGAGTTTCGAGGGTCCTGGATCATTTAAGAGTATCAGTGGAAAAAATGATGATATAGGGAATGGCACTGGAAGTTTATCCAGATTAGGACTTGGTCGTGCAGCAAGGCGGCACTTAACTGTAGTTCTTGATGAGTTTTGGGGACAGTTGTTTGATTCTCACGGGCAGGCCACTCAAGAAGCAAAGTCAAAGAAACTAGATATGTTGCTTGGCGTGGAGTCAAAGATGGATCCTAAACCTCCTTCTGGATCCCTGAAATTAGAAAACATTCGGATGGATCCTAAACCTCCTTCTGGATCCCTGAAATTAGAAAGCATTCGGAAGGAGTCTAATGCATATATATCATCCATGAGTGGATTAGGGTCAGATTTGTTGATAAATTCAAATTTGTATTCCCACAAGCAGCAAATGGGAAAATTTGGTGATGAGTCAGCTTATGTAGCTCCGAAGGATCCATATTCATCGCAGTCTGCTCACTTGCAATTGTTAGATGCATATGTACGAAGTTTAAGCCATGATACTCTAGAAGCAGGTGAGAGGCGCTATTCCAGCATGCACATTCCGACATCATCTTCAGGCTACGATCAACAACCTGCTACTATTCATGGGTTTGAACTTGCCTACCTTAATCGAATTGCTAATGAAAGAAGAACTGGTTATTCGAATGGTAAAGTGGAGTCACCAATTCCAAAATCCAAAAATTTGGTTTCCTCAAACTCTTCGGAGTTCTATCCCTCTGCTTATGGGCTGAAGCCACAGAGCAGCTTGAGTAGCAGGGCACCACCCGGCTTTGGAAATGTTCCTACATCTAGAAATACTTCACTGCAGTCTGGAAATAATTTAAATGATCTCAATCCTTCTGGAAATGCTGAGAACATAGGTTGCACAGCAAGTGCAAAGAAATTTCATAGCTCGCCAGACATTAAGAAACTCTATGTCCCTAATCGGGAATCTTTGCTGCTGGAGAGAAGTGCTCAGAGGGATAGTTCAATGGGGTATGTGCAATCTTCTGGGCGCTCACCATATGAACGTCTTACCTATTTGAGTCCTTCACAAAGGGTCGGTGGTCCTCCAGGATTTGATCAACCTTCTCCTTCCAAAGCGTCTAGAGATGCTATTCCCTTACAGTTTAGTTCAAATCCTGCAACTGGGTCGCTATGGGCCCGACAGCCTTTTGAACAATTTGGTGGCACTGCTAAGAGTGGAAATATTCACGCTGATCGTTTTGGAGCTATGCAGAGTTCATTTACTCGAGAAGCTGGACTAATGATGGAGTTGGAGGCGAGGCTTCTTCAGTCCTTTAGAAGTTGTATTGCGAAACTTCTGAAGCTCGAAGGATCGGAATGGTTGTTTAGGCTAGACGATGGAGTGGATGAGGATCTCGTATATGGTGTCGCTACAAGGGAAAGATTTTTGTATGAAGCTGAAATGAGAGAGATTAATGCAATGGGGGGTAACATCGGGGAATCACCTCCCAACAGGAAACTTGGCTCTGCATCAAAAACCGAGGAGTTTGATTGCACCAAGTTCTTGATGACGTCCATCCCGCATTGTGGAGAAGGTTGCATCTGGAAACTGGACCTGATTGTAAGCTTCGGGGTCTGGTGCATTCACAGGATTCTCGAGCTTTCACTTACGGAAAGCAGGCCGGAGCTCTGGGGGAAATATACCTATGTACTCAATCGTCTTCAGGTTGGTTTCATTTCTTTTCTTTTCCTGTCTGGATTTTTGGTTGACTAAAACAATGCTTTTTAGGTCCCTAATGACACATAATTATCCCAAACTTTCCTGCTGCAGGGCATAATTGATCTGGCATTTTTCAAGCCCCGTTCGCCAATGACTCCCTGTTTGTGCCTAGCGTTCCCGGTAGGCCAGCAACAAAGATCAAATATGTCAGCTCCAAATGGAAGTTTGCCCATGCCCGCAAAACAGGGACGGGGAAAATGCACAACGGCACCAATGCTCATGGAAAAAATCAAAGACATCGAGATCGCAATCTCTAGTCGTAAAGGGCGTGCAGGCACAGCAGCTGGTGATGTGGCTTTTCCCAGAGGAAAAGAAAATCTGGCATCGGTGCTTAAACGGTACAAGCGCAGATTATCAAACAAAGCAGTCGGGTTTCAAGAATTGCGGAATGTGGCACCTTCAACCCCTTACTAAATTCTTTTGCCCAGTTCATGACAGCAGATTGGATAGATCCAAGATGCCATCTGGGTTTTGCTCTCTTTCTGCTACTCATCTTCAACATGCAGATTGGTCACTTGCTATTCTGTTTCTCTATCTAATGTGTATTTTGTAGTAGTTTCTTCGGTTTCAGTTTTCCTTTGTACTTCAATCAGCATGTATCACATACATAGGATACAAATTGCACTCAGCTATGTAATTTGCAGCAGTCAAAGGAAATTGGGAGAAAATGTGGTAAAAAAAAAATGTACATTGCCATTTGAACTTTTGGTTTACCCGAGAACATTGTTGCAAAAATTGAGCCTAATTGGCGCCTAGGCGGTGGCTGGCTGCTTAGAAATTTAGCTCTACTGCCGTTTTAGGCGGTTGCTGATTAGGTTGCGGCGGCCTAGGTGGGTGTCTAGGCTGTCGCTTAGTTGCTTATATATATATATATATATAAATGGGTTATTTTGTTCAAATCAATATCATTTTTATTGAAATAACCCTAACTTGTTCAAATCGATTGCAAACTCAAAAAAATGTAGCCTGTATTTGGTAAACCTAGCTGAAAAGTTATAAGTTTGAAGATGAAATTGAAGAGTTGTTTAGCTAGCTGTTATGCTTAAAAGTATTTGGTAAAATTAGCTTTTTGATAAGCTGATAAATGTAAAAAGACTAAAAAAGACATCTTCATAAAATTTAAATAGTTTTAAATTTAAATAGGTTTGTTTACATATTAAAATATAAAATAATGAAATCAATATATTTTAATAAAATATAAATAAGAACATATATTTGAAAATATATAAAGTAAAACAAAATTTTTATAATTCATAAAATTAGTTCATACAAAAATTATTGTTCAAAAACAAATGTCAAATTGAAATTACAATGAAACTTATTGTAGAGAAAATGCCAAAAGAGTTTTAATTGGGAGGATAAAGGATGCCATTTATTTAAAATAATAAGGAAAAAGATGAAAAAAGTTAAGAAGCTACTAGCTTATTTTTTAAAGCTTTTAAAAATAAACTCTTATTTTAAGCTACTAGTTTATTTTGAGAACATTACCAAACAAGGCTTATAGTTTATTAGTAGCTTAAAATAAGCTATAAGCTCCTAAATGAGCTCTGCCAAACAGAGTCGTAATATGAAACATTTGAAACAAGTATTCTAATATTAATACTTTGTGTTGTGATTTGATTTTTTAAATCTTTATACAATTTACAATTCTAGATGTTTTTTAAGTTAATACGGAGTATTTAGTACTACCTAATTAATTATTGAAGTATTAAATAGTTTATAATTACTAAGTTTTAAATAATTTTTTAAATAGGCGCCTAGCAATTTTTGCTACCTTGCTTGAAAAGCCTTCCCGTCTTACCCAACAACAAATTTTAGAGGGTTTGGTGCCAGGGCCAGTCCTGAGCACGGGCGAGCTGAACAATCGCTCAGGGCCCCATGTTAGAAGGGGTCATCCATATATATGTATATATATATATATATATATATATATATATATATATATATATATATATATATATATATATATATTATAGTGTTGTAATTATATTAGAAAATAAAAAATTAGTGTTCTAATTATATTACAAAACAAAAAATTAATAATAAATGGGACTGCATGAAGTTGGAATCGATGCTTAATTAAATAATTTAGAAATAGAATCGACACGGGAAGTCGAGGACACCTAATTATATTTTATCTATTAGAACCGACACCCTAACCGGCTAACCCATTCGTCTTCTTCAATAATTTTTTTTTCAATTCAATTAATCGACACCCTAACCGGCTAATCCATTCGCCCAGGGTGTATTTGACCCTTTTCCCTTTTAATTATACTACAGTTTCATTTGACAATATACGTTATTGAATGATCTCTATTTTTTTAGTTTCGTTTTTCACACACACTAGTTTCATTACAACAACGCTAAAGTATTATTTTAATTCGACAACAGTTTCAGTTGACGACCATAGTTCACACTTCACACAACGTTGTGTGGACCATGGTCCACTATATAACAACTGGTGTTAGTCCCTCATCTTTTATCACTTTTATCTCACGAGTAGAGCCGTTAAAACAATTTGTTTTGAGTTATGATTAATATAGTCTCTAATCACGTATATATAAAAAAAAAGTTTACATAATTAAATTGATAATATTCCTAATTGTATTTCATATATATATATATATATATATATATATATATATATATATATATATATATATATATATATATATATATATTTATTTATTTATTTATTTATTTATTTCAATAGTATGAATAATAACTAAGGGAATTATATTAAGAAATTAAAAAAGATATAAATTTTAAATTTTGTATGAGTAAATTTAAACTCTAATAGGACGCATTTCTTTATATGACTATATATGTATATGCACATAATATTTATTAATATGTATTTAAGAAATTCTATAATATAATTTTTATAATTATAATATATATTTCTTGATTTATAATTAAAATAATTAAATCTAGAAATTAACAAAATTAGTTTTTTAATTTTGTATTATTAATATAGTGCATAAGTATATATATATATATATATATATATATATATATATATATATATATATATATATATGCATTTAAGAAATTTTTAAAATATTTATGATCGCACATTTAGTTAATTTTATAATTTCATTTCCTTAATTGTATTTTATATTTTATTAATTATAATTAAGATAATTGCATTTACAAATTAAAAGAATTTAGTTTTCAAATTTGTATAGATTAATGTAGTCCATAACTATATTACGTATTTAGACATATTTGTAAATATTTATGAATTTTTTAATTAAGAGTATGAATTTAGAAAAAATTAAAATAAATTTTCTTAAAGAGTAACTACTCTAGCAATTAATGTGTATACTTGTAGCCGTAATTACAATTCTATAAAAACAAAAATGTACATATTTTTATATTGTACAACATACTATAAATATAATGTATGTCTACAGAAATGGATAGTAAGGTATATTGATAATACTTATATATATATATATATATATATATAGATTTTTATTCAAATGTGGTCGCGCCCTTACGTGCGGCCGTGCGGTTTATACCAGTCAATGTTAAGAAATGCACCACTCAATATTATAAAATGCACCACTCAATAACATTGAGTGGTGTATTTCATATTTAAGAAACACACCACTCAATATATTGAGTGGTGTATTTCGTAACATTGAGTGGTGCATTTCTTAACATTGAGTGGTGTAAACCGCACGGCCGCACGTAAGGGCGCGGCCACACTTGAACATGACCCTATATATATATATATATATATATATATATATATATATATATATCATATTTTTTTCCTTGTATGAAAAAAATACATTCTTATTTTAAAATTTTGCATTATATCCGAGTTTTGTTTCATAATCTAGTTTGGTGATATTTTAAACTTTTCTTTGTTATCAACAATAGTAAATAATTTTCAAAAAAAAAAAAAAAACAATAGTAAATAGATAGATGTTTCAAAAACCCTTAAACACTCATTTCCTTTAGGAAACTGTTCTCTGTTTTTTATTTTAATTTCTATTTTTTCAGTTTGTATTCTCTATTTTCAAGTGATTTTTAGTCCTCTTGGAGGATGTAAATCAAGCTACCTGTGTCGAGTTTTGAATTTTGGTCTCTTCCCTTAAATACTGCATACTAAACCAATGAGCTAAGCTCGTGCGAGCTTTATTCCTCCAATTCATTGTCGTTATAGCTTGTATATATAGATTATTCTATGTATTTAAAATTCTAAATGGTTAAATTAAATTAAATAAGATCTTTTAATCTAATTATATGCTTTTATCATAAAAACTAGTTTCGTGTGAGATCGTATCATGTAAAATATGTAATATTTATTAAATATTATTATAAAAAAGTAGTATGTTTCATTGGGTAACAAAAATTTTGTTGTTGTTTTATTGCGTGGCGCAAATTATAATGTGGACCGCGACATCAAAACGATATCGTTTTGATTAATGAAAACAGCGGTATCCATTCTACGCAACTGAAGTATCAGTTCAACACAACTGCATTCCACGCAACTGCAATATCAGTTCAACACAACTGCAGTTCCAGACAGATGACCGTGCAACTACAGTTTCCTTTCAACGCAACTGCAGTATCAGTTCAACACAACTGCAGTGTCAGTTATGACCATAGTCCACGGTATAACAACCGATTACGTGGTGATCTTTGCAAGTAACTAACAACGACCTCTCGGGAGAACTAAAAAGCCTCACCTCAACAAATTGTTAACCTATTTTAACGTTATGTGTTTGTTTGGGGGTCGAGTTGTTAGAATTGTACTTGGTGGTAATGAACCACAAATTGCTCGTTTTTTTTGGTAAGTTCAACAAATTGTTAACCGATTTTAACGTTATGTGTTTGGGGGTCGAGTTGAACCACAAATAATGCTTCTTTTTTTTTTTTTTTTTTTTTAAGTTCACGGGGTCTTTTTCTGTCCGTTTAACGGTTCAGGTCCACCCACATTTGCTCCAGGAGGCACGGGAGCTAGCCCAAGGAGAATCGTTACTTCTGAGGATCAAACCTGAATTCTCCAAGAATTTTTTCCCAACAAAGAGAACTCACTTGCAACTTGAGCTACCCCATTGGATTACACAAATAATGCTCTGCCACCTAAACTATCATCACTTTCCATAAATTTAATCATCTTAATTAAGCCAATCATCCCTCACATACCTTTTTCTTTTTTTGGAGAAGAAAACAACATCTCTTATAGCTTCAAGGTACAGAGAGTTCGAAAAATGAAAGACGGCGGGATAGCAGTCCACATCTTACGATCAGGCACAGAAAGGGACCCCGAGTACAAATCATGACTGTTGATTCTTTCAATTAGACTAATAACAGTTAAATTGGCCAGATTCAACTCAATTAATCTCAACACAAAACATGAAGAACATGAATAATCCATTTTGACCAGATTCGAGGCAATATTGAATCTTTGTGCGGTTTCAATAGGTCGAGAAAGTATATATTTTATAAATATTACAAATATTTGAAAATTGTTATATTTATGAAAACAATTCTATTTTTTCATTTTTTTTTAATTTTTAACCGTTAGATCTACTAAATCGTTCATTAGATCTACAATTACCATATGAGAACATGCTCCCGCTCTCACTCCGACCTGCACTCCCACTCCTCAATTATTATATCATGTACCAGGGTTCATATTGCATTGTGAACCTGAATACAAAAGTTCAGTACATTCAATTAACACTAACTTGATAATTGCTGACACATAATATGATAGGTTATATGTACATAAATTTTCAACTACAGGTACGTCAACTACAAATATAGAATCTAGGGAAAATGACACTTTTTCCCCTATGTTATGTGCTTATAGCACTTTTCCCCCCTGTGCTATTAAAGTGACAGTTTTTCCTCCTGAAATGTTAAATTGACATTGTTACACTTAAAAATAATTATTTCATTTATTTTTTCTTTTCCAACAAATTATTACTTATATGTATGGATGATCACGATTCGGTTCGAACCTAACCAAACATTGTAGCAATCATACCGAAATAGTATAGACGGTTCTGATTACGATTCAGAATCGAAAAAATAAAATTAAATAATTGTTAAACCGTGAACCGGAACTTAACCACAGTCATATATAGTAAAAATGATCAAACATTTATTTTGATAAATCGGTACGGTTCGATTCCAATTTCGATTTTGAACTGCCAATCAAAACTTATTTATTTATTTATTTTTATAATTTTATTCCTAATTTAAAAATAGTCTAAATTCAACAATTATTTTATTTTATTTTTTCGGTTTTGAATCGTAACCGTAACCGTCTATACTATTTAAGTTCAATTGCTATAGTGTTCGATTAGATTCGTATCGAACTGTGATCTTCCATACATATTAGTAATAATTGGTTGGAGAATAAAAATAAATGAAATGGTTATTTTAAGGGCAAAAATGTCAATTTAATATTACAAGGGAAAAAATTACCATTTTTAAAAGAACTGAGGGAGAAAAACTGCCACTTTAATAACACAGGGGAAAAAGTGCTATAAGCATATAACATAGGGGGAAAAAATGTCGTTTTTTCCAGAATCTAAACGTTATTTACTTATTTTTAAAGTAATGTCTACAATGTAAGGTAAACCCTGTGCGTAGTATAATTTGCTACCACTCCCGCTAAAAGTTAGACACCCACCTACATGTACCTCTGTAGCATCTTTCTTCCCTATATATATCCTCTTCCTAGTTATCACTTCGCCAATCAAGCTTTTCTCTCCATCCCCCCGTTATTTGGATAATCTCGATCAATTTCAGTCCTGTTTGTCAACACAATAATGGAGGGCGTGACTGACAACAGCCACAAGAACGATTTCTGCATGAAGGTTGATCCGCTGAACTGGGAAATGGCGACCGACTCATTGAAGGGAAGCCACTTGGATGAAGTGAAGCGCATGGTGGCGGAGTTCAGGAACCCGGCGGTGAAGCTCGGAGGCCAGACCCTCACCGTCGCTCAGGTTGCCGCCATCGCCACCCGCGATAATGCCGTGAAAGTGGAGCTCTCCGAGGCTGCCCGCGCCGGCGTCAAAGCCAGCAGTGACTGGGTTATGAACAGCATGATCAATGGCACTGATACCTACGGCATCACCACCGGCTTCGGCGGCACCTCTCACCGGAGAACCAAGAACGGTCATGCTCTTCAGCAGGAGCTCATCAGGTAAACTAAATTTCTTTATGCACAATAAATTTTACTTTTCGTATTAAAGTTTTTTTTTTTTTTTAATTTGGTGCATAATTATAATATTTGTATCACATTTTGTCATATCATCTAATTTTATGATCAACTATTGCTGGAAGTACTTATTCCGGAAGAACTAAAAGCTAAATTTTTCCTACTTTATAAGAATTATTGAAAGTTTCTAGAGATGTTTTTATCTCTAAATAATTATTTTTTAGAGGTTTTAGTTTAAGAAGAATAATATTTTAGCTTAATAATATAAGAATAATTTATATATTTATAATAATATTACTTTACATTTTACAATAAGATTTGTATATTTATTAACTTAATTTTATTAATATTTGAAATTAATTATGGTTTCATATAATTCTTTAAAAGAGGCAATCATAATTATATTAAATTCACCCACATAATTCTCTAAAAGAATTAATCAAAATAATATTAATTAATTTGATAGTAATACCCATAGATTTAACACCCATTTATTGGAAATATTAACTGATGACTATTATTTGTGGTCAAAATGAAAATCTAAGGTACGTGTTTTGTTCGAATTGAAAATCGAGGACTAAAAGAAGCACTAGCTCAATAGTTAAAGGACCATCTGTGGTATCAACTCATTAAAAAAAATTCTATATAATATTTTGCAAATTCATCATGAAATTTAAAGTGTTTGTGATGAAGCTCTAATTTTGATTTGGATTGCAGGTTCTTGAATGCTGGAATTTTTGGGATTGGAACAGGAAAAGGGTCATGTCACACACTACCACATTCAGCTACGAGGGCAGCAATGCTGGTGAGGATCAACACCCTTCTTCAGGGATACTCCGGCATCAGATTTGAGATCTTGGAAGCCATTACTAAATTGCTCAACCATAGCATCACTCCATGTCTCCCTCTCCGCGGCTCCATCACTGCCTCCGGCGACATTGTGCATTTATCCTACATCGCCGCTTTGCTCACCGGCCGCCCTAATTCCAAGGCGGTGGGACCCAACGGAGAGACCCTCACGGCGGAGGAGGCGTTCAAGCTCGCCGGAGTTCAGGGTGGGTTCTTCGAGTTGCAGCCTAAGGAAGGGCTTGCACTTGTGAATGGCACTGCTGTGGGTTCTGGCATGGCGTCTATGGTTCTGTTTGAAGCTAATGTTGTTGCGTTGTTGTCTGAGGTTTTGTCTGCAATTTTCGCTGAGGTGATGCATGGGAGGCCTGAGTTTACTGACCATTTGACTCATAAGTTGAAGCATCATCCTGGCCAAATCGAGGCTGCGGCGATTATGGAACATATTTTGGATGGAAGCTATTTCATGAAGGCTGCACAGAAGCTGCACGAAATGGATCCATTGGAGAAACCCAAACAAGATAGTTACGCTCTGAGAACATCTCCCCAGTGGCTTGGCCCGCAGATTGAAGTCATAAGGCAAGCAACCAAAATGATTGAGAGGGAAATCAACTCTGTCAACGACAACCCTTTGATTGATGTTTCAAGAAACAGGGCTTTGCACTGCGGCAACTTCCAAGGTACCCCCATTGGCGTGTCCATGGACAATGCTAGATTAGCCCTTGCCTCCATGGGAAAACTCATCTTCGCGCAGTTCTCTGAGCTTGTTAATGGTTATTACAACAACGGCTTGCCGTCCAATCTCTCCGCCGGGAGGAATCCAAGTCTGGATTATGGATTCAAGGGCGCTGAAGTCGCCATGGCTTCATACTGTTCAGAGCTTCAATTCTTGGCTAATCCCGTCACCACTCACGTCCAGAGCGCCGAGCAGCACAACCAAGGTGTTAACTCCCTGGGTTTGATCTCTGCAATAAAGACAGAGGAAGCTGTTGATGTGTTGAAGCTCATGTCCTCCACGTATCTAGTGGCGCTCTGCCAGGCCATTGATCTGAGGCACCTGGAGGAGAATTTGAAGGATGCAGTGAAGAACACGGTCTGCCAGGCGGCCAAGAGGACTCTCACAATGGGTATCAATGAGAAGGACTTGCTGAGGGTAGTGGACCGCGAATACGTTTTCGCCTACGCTGATGATCCCTGCAGCGCAAACTACCCATTGTTTCAAAAACTCAGGCAAGTCCTTATAGATCACGCCCTGCAGAACGGCCAGCACGACAAGAATGTGAGCACATCAATCTTCCAAAAGATTTCAGCTTTCGAAGATGAACTCAAGGCAGCCCTGCCCAAAGAAGTGGAGGGAGCAAGATCAGCCCTTGAGAATGGAAATCCTGCAATTCCCAACAGAATTAGCGAGTGCAGGTCTTATCCTCTGTACAAGTTTGTCCGCGAAGAACTCGGAACGGAGATGCTCACCGGAGAGAAGGTGAAGTCGCCGGGAGAAGTGTGTGATAAGGTGTTCACAGCGGTGTGTGAGGGAGGGATGATTGATCCATTGTTGGAGTGCCTCAAGAGCTGGGATGGTGCTCCTCTTCCTCTTATCTGTTAAGTCTGCTCTGCAGTTCCATTTATCCTCCCACGTGTTACCTCTGTGGGTAAAAGTTAAATCTATTGTAATGTTTGTGGAATGGTTCACTATAGCTATGTTTGTATGCTCCTTTAATTTCATCACCAATAAAGGATTGTTTGGGAAATAGTTGCTAGCTTAATGAGCTAGCAAGTTTAACTAGTTGATATAATTAGTTAATTATAGAAAGATTTTTGATAAACTAATTGTTAGCTAATTACCTGCATAATGACTTTCTCAAAAACATGATTGAAAAAGTTGCTCCGGATGTTAACATTTTGAAGCAAAACAGAATGTCTTCGGCCATAGAGAGGAAAGACGATATAACTTTTTTAAATGTATTTTTAAATAATTATTTTTATATTTTTTTTAAAAAAATAATTTAAATTTGAGGTGACTTGTTAGAAACTGAAATGTAATTATCCATACACATATTTAAAGGAATCAAAATGTCCATTTCTTTTAATATTTGATATAGCATGATAGGGTATTATGGGTGTACAATTTCATCCTCAAAGGAGTGTAGATTATTATGACATGTAATATATGCAACAATTAGGAACTAAGAAATCAACAAGAAATTAAGAAATCATAAAAAATATATATATAGAGCCAAACACTTTATGTTCATATGACATGTAGTGATTCTCCTATATGGGAGGTCATGAGATCATGCCTCAGTGGAGGTAGAGTCATATAGAACAAACACATTAATAAAAAATAAACACAAAATAAAGAAATAGAATTCAAGTTATAGAGTACAATTTTTAAATTTTAATGCAATAATCTTTGGGAATTTTAATTGAAAAGAGATTTTTATTAATCAATTTGGGGATTAGTTGTTAATAAGAAAGATATTAACATAAAATAATAGGTATTGCGGTTCTAGGAATATGCAATTTTTTTTGGCATTTATTTATTGTGGTTAATAATATTCTAGAGAATTCATAGGTTAAAGTACCATTTATTTACACTCCCACATAGATGATGGGAGTGGATTCGAGCCTCAGTGGAGGTAACTCTTGACTCGTTGTGCTTCAGTAGGTTAAGAAAGTAATTATGAACAGATACTACATTGTAACAGAGTCAGTAGTACCCAAAAAAAAAAAAAAAAGTACCATTTGTTTACTAGTTTCATCAATTTTGCTTTATTTCCCCTACTTGTCTTGTTTTTTGTTTTTTTTTTTTTGAGTACTTTATACAGTACTACTGCCTGGTTGACTAGTTATTTATTTTAATTCATCAATTTCTCATCATATTATTGTGATTAGCTAGATAATAAAATTATAGTTAGTAGCAATTAAGTCATTTAACTCAAAAAAGCTTCAAGAAAACTATCATACACTAAAAATTCTTGTGATGCAAGTTGGGAATAATACTTCTTAATCTTTTAGTACTGTAGATTACTATAGGTATTATATTATGATAATACTTCTTAATCTTTTAGTATTGTAGTTATACTAAAACTCTATACGTTGATGTAGTTTTAATGTAGTTTTATATACTCAAGGATGATTAATAAATGACTGATGATTCCCTCTATTTATCATCTTCTTAATTTCGCAAGACATTATCAGCATCAATTGCTCTACATCAATCCTCAGTGAACGGTTTTATAAACAATAAGCTAAGTGGTCTCGGTTCGATTCATGGAATCATCAGCAAAACTACTGCAGTTGTGAGGTTCAGATTTGAACTGTCGGCAGAGAATGTAGGCAGCAGCCACATTAGGTAGCACACAAAGTTTGGCAAGCTACAATATTTAAATGGAGTTAGGAATGTTAGGCACCTACAAAGTTTGAACAAAACTATTTATTGTTTGGTCCCTACATTTTAGGCTAACTACAAAATGACCCCAAATCTACAACTATAAATAGGGAGGTCAGTTTGCCATTCTAGCCATCCCAAATCATTCTATTCTTCCCTCATATACTAGAGATATTAGAGAGTTTGTTGAGTGTATTTCTCCTTCCTAGCAAGAGAGAATTATCCTTGTTTTCTCCTTGTTAGTTAGAGAGTGGTTGTAACTCCTATTTTCTCATAGTGAAATTCTTCTACCCTTGCCCGTGGTTTTTACCCTAATTTGTTTAGGGGTTTTCCACGTAAAATCTGTGCCTCATTTATTTTTCTTTCTCAAATTATTGTTGCAATCTGATCTATCCCACTTCCGCGGGCGCAACATGAACTTCAAAATATTATCATAGCCTCGTTGAACTAAACGCAGCTTTAGGGTTCCATCAACATCTATCTCCGTGTTCGTCGCCCGTCGGCCTCCCGCCTCTGTACAATTCTACTGTTCTGCAATTCCTTATTTGACTCCAGATGTGAGCCTATCCTAGCCCAAGTAATGGTGTATGCTCTTAAAGGCAAATTGGAGTGTAGGTGCTCATGGCTATTGGTGTTATTTGGGTCACAACGACAGTATCTGTTCAACACAACTGCAGTATCTGTCATGACCATGACCCACAGTATAATTTGCGCTTGAAGTGAGCTTCTAGAAACAATGTTAAGAGCATTCCTCATTATCTCCAAAATTGACCAGAAGAAGACTTGTACGACATTATATCAATCAAGCAATCCATCTTGATTAAACAGACAATTAAAAAGACAAATTTGCCCCTTAGATTAAACATTAATTAGCTAGTTAAGTTTTTCCGGTGAAATTTGACCGTCAATTTGGGCGAAGTGATCAAAATTAATAAAAATTGAATAGACAAGATATTCAATTAACAATTTTGAAAGTCGTGGATTATAGTCAGTAGACCAAAATGGTAATTTACTTGGGGTTTAGGTTTAGGGTTTAGGTTTTAGGGTTTAGGGTGTGTTTTGAATCCAATATATTAATATATTAATTACTTGGGGTCGTTGGGGACGATTTGTTGGCAAAGAAAACATTCAAATAACTCAATAAATTGAAGCGAGAAACTACCCCGTAATATTTTTTGGTTTTTGGACTATATCACTTTAAAGGTAAATCATATTTCTTTATTAATATGATTTAAAATGCATCATTAAATTTTTATTACCAAAAGTAGTATTTATTTATACTATTATTTTTAGATTAAGTATTTAGATTAGCATTTTTACAAAATTGCAAACATTGTTTTTAGTGACAATTATAATCAACCTCTCAATATTATCTTGTATTAATATACTTTGAATTACCGATTTAAATAAACAAATTAACATTCAATTACATATGCATGGGCATCTCCTATATAATCATGTATAGGCATTATCTTATTCGTGCAACACGCATGAAAAACTAGTAATAATAATAAAGGAGAAGAGTTGCGGATATAGGAGAAAAGAAAAGGGTTTTAATTGAAAGGGGTAAAGTATGTCATTTATTTAAAATAATAAGGAGAAAGAAAAAAAAATGTTAGAAAGCTACTAGCTTATTTCTGAAACGGTACCTAAAGTAGTTTTTCAAAATAGTTTTTCAAAATAAGCTCTTATTTTAAACTATTAATTTATTTTGAAAATATTACCAAACAGAACGTATATCTTATTAGTAACTTAAAATAAGCTATAAGCTCTGTCAAACAAGCCTTTGATTCCACAATTCCACTATTATAATCTTATTATTATAACAAAATTTCAAAACATACACGCTCATGTAATGTGTGCAAGGTTAATTATAGTTTAGTGTATTTTCTTTTGACAATAATAATTAATACAAACTAACGTCTAATAAATGCACAATATGTCAAGCACCTTGTGTTCAAATAGTCAAATGGTATGTAGTGACTCCCCATATAGAAGGCCAAGAGATTGAGCCTCAGTGGAGACATTGTTTAGATTGAGAAAGTATAGATTAACGGATTTTAAAAAAAATGCTCTAACACTAGTTGTTGGTCCTCGTAGTAACAGGTGTACTATTTATTGGTTAATTGCAATATGCATAATCCCATGACATTCTTTTTAATACTTTTATCTCAACTTCCTACTAATTAATCCTAATAAGCCCACAGAACATAACTCTTTTTTCTATTCATGTATGTTATCAATAAGATTTGAACACCCACATTGAACTAACCATTAAGCTATGCCCTAATTAATCCTAAGGACATGATTTTTTTTTTGGCCATGTCAACTAGTAAAAATGAAGAGTATACTGAAGTGGTTAACAGCCACTTATTATTTATCTTTACTGGTGATGAAATTAAAGGAGCATACAAACATAGCTATAAAGAACCATTCCGTTTTCAAAAAAAAAAAAAAAAAAAAAAAAAGAACCATTCCACAAACATTACTTTTACCCTCAGAGATAACACGTGGGAGGATAACTGGAACTAGAGAACAGACTTAACAGATAAGAGGAAGAGGAGCACCATCCCAGCTCTTGAGGCACTCCAACAATGGATCAATCATCCCTCCCTCACACATCGCTGTGAACACCTTATCACACAATTCTCCCGGCGACTTGACCTTCTCTCCGGTCAGCATCTCCGTTCCGAGTTCTTCGCGGACAAACTTGTAGAGAGGATAAGACCTGCACTCGCTAATTCTGTTGGGAATTGCAGGATTTCCATTCTCAAGGGCTGATCTTGCTCCCTCCACTTCTTTGGGCAGGGCTGCCTTGAGTTCATCTTCGAAAGCTGCAATCTTTTGGAAGATTGATGTGCTCACATTCTTGTCGTGCTGGCCGTTCTGCAGGGCATGATCTACAAGGACTTGCCTGAGCTTTTGAAACAATGGGTAGTTTGCGCTGCAGGGATCATCGGCGTAGGCGAAAACGTATTCGCGGTCCACTACTCTGAGCAAGTCTTTTTCGCAGAATCTTGATGGATGGAGTTCTCCATTGACGCCCATTGTGAGAGTCCTCTTGGCCACCTGGCTGACCGTGTTCTTCACTGCATTCTTCAAATTCTCCTCCAGGTGCCTCAGATCAATGGCCTGGCAGAGCGCCACTAGATACGTGGAGGACATGAGTTTCAACACATCAACAGCTTCAGCTGTCTTTCTGGCAGAGATCAAACCCAGGGAGTTAACATCTTGGTTGTGCTGCTCCGCGCTCTGGACGTGATTGGTGACGGGATTAGCCAAGAATTGAAGCTCTGAACAGTATGAAGCCATGGCGATTTCAGCGCCCTTTAATCCATAATCCAGACTTGGATCCCTCCCGGCGGTGAGATTGGACGGCAATCCGTTGTTGTAATAGTCGTTAACAAGCTCAGAGAATTGCGCGAAGATGAGTTTTCCGATGGAGGCAAGGGCTAATCTAGAATTGTCCATAGACACACCAATGGGGGTACCTTGGAAATTGCCACCCTGCAAGGACTTGTTTCTTGAAACGTCGATCAAAGGGTTGTCGTTGACAGAGTTAATTTCCCTCTCAATCATTTTGGTTGCTTGCCTTATGACTTCAATCTGAGGGCCGAGCCACTGGGGAGATGTTCTCAGAGCGTAACGATCTTGTTTGGGTTTCTGCAACGGATCCATTTCGTGCAGCTTCTGTGCAGCCTTCATGTAATAGCTTCCATCCAAAATGTGTTCCATAATCGCCGCAGCCTCAATTTGACCAGGATGATGCTTCAACTTATGAGTCAAATGGTCGGTAAACTCAGGCTTCCCATTCATCACCTCAGCGAAAATTGCAGACAAAACCTCAGACAACACCGCAACAACATTAGCCTCAAACAGAACCATAGACGCCATACCAGAACCAACAGCAGTGCCATTCACAAGTGCAAGCCCTTCCTTAGGCTGCAACTCGAAGAACCCTCCCTGGACTCCGGCGAGTTTGAACGCCTCCTCCGCCGTGAGGGTCTCTCCGTTGGGTCCAACCGCCTTGGAATTAGGGCGGCCGATGAGCAAACCGGCGATGTAGGATAAAGGCACAAGGTCGCCGGAGGCGGTGATGGAGCCGCGGAGAGGCAGACATGGAGTGATATTATGGTTGAGCAATTTAGTAATGGCTTCCAAGATCTCAAATCTGATGCCGGAGTATCCTTGAAGAAGGGTGTTGGCCCTCACAAGCATAGCTGCCCTTGTAGCTGAGTGAGGTAGTGTGTGACATGACCCTGTTTCTGTTCCGGTCCCAAAAATTCCTACATTCAAGAACCTGCAATCCAAATAAAGATTTGAGCTTTATCACAAATTTAATTTGAAATAAGTGCACTTAGAAAAAAAACTTAGTTATCCAGCTCTGCCAGAGTAATCATAAGCCCCACTCCTAGAACCACTCCAAAGGTAAATCAGGAATCACTCAATGAGCCTACCAATCATATCCTAGTCTTCATGTGGGCACATGCAAGAAATTCATTCTGGACATTCCATTTTCCTTGGGTCTTTTTCCTATATATGTTTCTAGTGAGTTCAAACTACATACTACAGCCTTCAGTAATGACTTTTAAGTTAGGTGACTAACCAACTACGCTAAACCCCATATGCTAAACACACTTCTTTTATGAGGCTGTCTCACAATCTCAATTTGTAAAAAAAAAAATATTGAATTCAATAAAATGGTTCATAACAGAATCGAAAATATAATCAATACTTTATATTATAAATGTTGTATACTTGTACTTTGTAAAGTTGTAGTCCACAATTTGAATGCAATAAAGTAATAACATATCAAAATTACAGATATCAATAATATTTTAAATCTTATATATAATACTTTATAAGATATATGTAGTGCTTTATAACAATTTTCTATTAGACAATTTGTAGGAAAATAATGTAATAGCATAACATAATTGCATATATAATCAATAATTTAACTTTTGAAATATAATAATTTATAGTATAAATGTAATTACATAAACTAACTTGAATACTTTGGATATAGCATTTTTCTAATTTAGAGACTTCTTTAAAAAAAAAATTATTATCCAAACCAAGTTTAATATATTGTGAATTCAAGCCACAGCACAGATACTCATCTAGTTGGTTGAAAATTAGAAATAATTTGTGACATGAGATGATGTTCAATTCTGGACTCTAGAAACCATATTAAGTAATTCTCAAAAAGAAACCATATTAAGAAATTCTTAATTACTGTGTATTGTGTAATGAAGTCAAAATTTATTTTCATGAATCATTATATAAAGTATAAAGAAATTTAGTTAACCTGATGAGCTCCTGCTGAAGAGCATGGCCGTTCTTGGTTCTCCGGTGAGAGTTGGCGCCGAAGCCGTTGCTACCGGTGCCATTGTTCATAACCCACTCACTGCTGGCTTTCACGCCGGCGCGGGCAGCCTGGGAGAGCTCCACTTTGACGGCAATATCGCCGGCGGCGATAGCGGCGACCTGAGCGACGGTGAGGGTCTGGCCTCCGATCTTCACCGCGGGGTTCCTGAACTCCGCCACCATGCGCTTCACTTCATCCAAGTGGCTGCCCTTCAATGAGTCGGCCGCCATTTCCCAGTTCAGTGGATCAGCCTTCTTCATGCAGAAATCATTGTTGTGCCCGTTTGCAATTGCGCCCTCCATTGTTGTGTTGATAGAGAGGACTGAAATTGAGATTATCCGATCCGAAGAACAGGGAGGAGAGAAAAACTAAGCTTGGATTACTAAGATTGTGAGATATATGGTTGTTGAGGATGCCTGGTAAGATGATCCTGGGAGAAATGGTAGCAGACGACGTCGGCTATGTTTGGCAAACATAGCTCAAAAGTTAGCTGAAAGCCGAAAAGTAGCTGAAAGCTGAAAAGCTATAAGCTAGGAGCTAAAATCTAAAGAGCTGTTAAGCTAGCTGTTATACTTAAAAGTGTTTGGTAGAATTAGCTTTTGATAAGTTCATAAATGTAAAAAGACTAAAAAGGACATTTTCATAAAATTTAAATAGCTTTAATTTAAATAAGTTTGTTTACATATTAAAATATAAAATAATGAAATCAATATATTTTAATAAAATATAAAGTAAGAACATATATTTGAAAATATATAAAGTAAAATAAAATATTTATAGTTCATAAAATTAGTTCATACAAAAATTAATATTCAAACACACAAATGTCAAATTGAAATTACAAACCAAACATATTAAAGAGAAGATGCCAAAAGAATTTTAATTAGGAAGGGTAAAGGATGTCATTTCTTTAAAATAATAAGGTTAAAGATAGAAAAAAAGTTAAGAAGCTACTAGCTTATTTTGAAACGCTACCTTAGGTAGCATTAAAAAATAAGCTCTTATTTTAAGTTACTAGCTTATTTTAGGAACATTACCAAACAGAGCTTATAGTTTATTAGTAGCTTAAAATAAGCTATAAGCTACTAAATAAGCTCTGCCAAACATAGCCGACGAGGATATATATAGGGAAAAATGAGGTACATAGATTTTGGCAACCTTTGCTTACTACGAGCGCAAAGAGTCCCCACTTTCAGAGGTGGCTCTCACATTATTTTTTGTGAAATTCGATCTCGGATCATTGTTCCTAAATTTTATTTATGTGATTAATTGAGTTGTTCATGCAGATATGCTTAGGCAGGCTTATAACTAATTGAGCTGCTTAGGCAGGCTTGTGGCAAATTGAACGGCTCAACGCTCCTGTAGAGTTCAATTGCTTAGATGGCCAGACATGTAACATTGATTTTTCTTTTTATTATTATTGTTATTATTATTATTATTATTATTATATTGTTTGGTTTTATAACTTCTACTTTTTTTTTTTTAAATTTATACTTAAGTGATCTAGTGGTAAATCGTTAGTGGCACAATTACCTCACCGGTCGGATTCTAGCCTTTATGTGCGCACAAGAGATCCAATCAACACTTTCTATTGTTCTATACATTTTTACGTACTACCGCCTTTAATTATGACATTAACTCAAGTGGTGTACCACCACGCCAAGTTACAGGTAAACTTTTACTTATTCTTTGTGTCTTAGGGCAACGTTTACTTATTCTTTCTTCCCAAAAGGTTGAATCTCCAACCCCAAGAACCCCACGCCCATCGTTAACTTATTCTTGTTGGGTTGGAACGTGGTCTAATTTATTTTATTTTATTTTACCTGTCAAAATGTGGATTTTGGAATCGGTCTAAATAGCCAATTAGGGACTAGTTTGGTAAGGTTGGAGTTTAAGAAAACATTGAACTTGAAAATGTTATATGGTGTTCCATAATTTAAAGCATAAATACCACTTTTCTTGCCCTAGTCACCTATGACTAAGCCAAAATATTTGGGCTCGTAAGTTTTGTTATTTTATAGTTGATTATAACATACACTTTATTAATTCATAGTGAGACTCACTGATTCACAAATAATTAAATGGTAATTTTTATAGGTGATAATAATAGCATTTTATTTATCGAAGCAAAATTTTAAAAATTCTGAGTACAACGGATGACTTTATTATAATGTAGGATCTGTTCATATATACCTTCTCAAGATATTGAAGCTCTCATGGTGCCTATGAACATTGTGCGAATTGCTGGCCTCCCTTCTTTAATGATTTTGACACACATATAATTATGAAGTTTTTTTATTTAAATAATGTGTTCCATTTGTTTATAAATAGCACGGAGATCAGAGAAATGTTACTCCCCATATTTTGTAAATACAATTTTCTATTTGCATATCTATAATTTTCATTTATTAGTTGAATATTAATTATTGGTTGTATTCTACTTGGATATCCCTATGCTTAAACACAGCTGGTTGGAGATGTGATTTTTCTTACTCATAATATTCATCTATTCTTCTACTGTGATTGTTGACTTTGTTCCACCTTCTAATTCTTTTTTTTTTTTGGGGTTCTAATTTGATTATTTTTTTGAGATAATCATATTCTAAAAATTGGAAAATTGTATATGGACTCAGGTCATTCCATTAAAAATAGGGGCCCTGTCTAATAGTTTAATTTGGACCTTCACTATTTTTTGTTTCAATATGCAATCTAATTAAATATAATAGAGTAAAATTGCAATCTAAATATAATCGAGTAAAACGAAAAACACAAAGATAATAATAGAGAGACAAAAACATATGGGAAGAGAAATTTTTTTAACATTTAGGTTTCACTATAATGATACAAAGAGATATCTATTTATAAAAGTAAGACATTTAATCCAAAAAGACCTATGAAATATTAAGATAGAAGTCTAAAAGATTTTGAAGATTGAAACAGGAGAATTGAAGAATAGAAAATAGAAAATATGTTTACTAGCACAATTTTCATTTTGAAGAATAGAAAATAGAAAATAGAAAATATGTTTACTAGCACAATTTTCATTTTGAAAATTGAAAATATTTTCCAACGTTCTAGAAAAGTGGAGAATTTTTAAAGACTATTTTCTAAATGGAAAACAGAACCATATGTTGTATCATCTATTTGGATATATATCACTATAACCCCGTTATCATCATTATCTACTTACATATTTATTCATTGCTATGATTACATTCATTATCATATTCTTTTCCTTATCACCACATTATATTCTATCTTTTATACTTGTAATTACTTATATAAATATAACTTATTTGTTTACGCTTAAAGAGACATTATTCACATTATTAAAATTAAAACTTGAAATATGTGTGTCAAATAGAGTTGCTCTCTAAGACTAATACAATAGTCACAATACTTTTCTCTAATGTATTCATGTTCGCTCGTCATTAATTTTAAAAAGTAGTTTTCTATTGTCTCTATTTTCTTTTGTCATGAAATCTTTTCTTAGTATGAATTTATTTTGCCAAGCACAGATGGCATGTAGTGATGAATTTATCTTGGATAAATTTTGTAGTGAGGATATTGATTGTAAAATTGTCTTCCTTAAAAGATGAACAAAAATTCATTATCTACTGAGGCATGTTTCTATATTAGGTTTAGTACTAGTATTACAAGTTTTCTCAAATAGCTTTGTTTTCTATAAACTTTTACTTATTCTTTGTGCCGGAGCAACTTTTACTTATTCTTTGTTGGGTTGAAACGTGGTTTATTTTATTTATACTTGCCAAAATGTTGATTTTATTGGAATCGGTCTAAATAGCCAAATAGGGACTAGTTGGTATGATTGGGGTTTAAAGAAAACATGCATTGAAATTTTATGTCATGTTTAAGAATTTTACTTAGAAATGATATGTCTTGCATAATCTTCCACCAACTCCCAATTTATAGCATAAATACCACTTTCCTTGCCTAATCACCTATGACTAAGCCAAATTATTCGGACTCATAAGTGTTGATATGGTATTGTTTATAGTTAATTAATTATTCAGTTGTTATACAGTAGATCATGGTCTACATAGTGTTATATGGACCATGGTCGTCAAATGAAATTGTAGAAGAATTAAAATGATACTTTAGTGTTGTTATACTGAAACTATTGTCTATGAAAAATAAAACTAAAAAACAGAGCTCATTCAATAATGTATATTGTCAAATGAAACTGTAGTATAATTAAAATGATACTTTAGTATTGCTATAATAAAACTAGTGTATGGAAAATGAAATTAAAATTTAGTATCAATACAATAACATATATTGTTAAATGAACTTGTAGGTAGTTAAAATAATACTTCAGCATTACTATAATTAAAGTAGTGTGTGTGAAAAATGAAACTAAAAAATAGAACTCATGCAATAATTTATATTATCAAATGAAACTGTAATATAATAAAAATGATACTTTAATATTGTTATAATATAATGAAACTAGTGTGTATGTTAAATGAAACTAAGAGCAATATTGCCAAATGAAACTTCATGTAATTAGAATGATGCTTTGTTATCCACGCTACTACATGGACCATGGTCCGCAGTAAAATTTTCCTCAATTATTGCGTACTCTTAATAGCAATTTATAGGTAGACTCACTAATTCATAAATAATTAATAACAATAAAAAAAATTTAGAAAAAATCAATGCTATGTTATTGAGAAAATATTAAAGAATAATTTTTATAGATGATAATAATAGCATTATACTTAGCGAAGCAAAATTTTAAAATTTTAATTAATTAAAGACTATAATCTTACTTTTTTTTTTGAAATAACTATAATCTTACTTATTAATTTATAGATATATTTATAGAAATCAATTCTTACTTAATTCAAGCTCTCATGATGTCTAAGACCATTGTGGCGAATTATATTGCTGGCCACACTTCTTTAATGATATTGACACACAAATATAATTATGAAGTTTTCTTTTAATGTGTTCCATTTGTTTTATAAATAGCACGGAGAGAAATGTTACTCCACTTATTTTGTAAATAAAATTCTCTATTTGCATTTCTATCGTTTTCATTTATTAGTTGGATATGAATTATTGGTTGTATTTTATTTGGGATATCCCTATGCTTAAACACAATTGGTTGGAGATGTGATTTTTCTTACTCATCATAATATGCATCTATTGGTTTACCATGATTGTTGACTTTGTTCCACCTTTTTTTTCCCTTGTTGTTCTAATGTGTTTATAGTCTCTTAGTGCGTGCTATGTGTATACTCGTGTTAAGACCATTAACATGTGATTGCAATTTTTACTAGTGTTATGTGTAAGAATTTATATTTTTGGGACATATACTAGTAAGTGGTCTTTTTGAAAATAAGTTCATTGGCTAAATATTGGAGAATAATGGCATTACTTGTTCTTTTGTCTTGATTTCCCTAATGCATCTAAAATAAAAAATTCCTATTCTATAGATTTCTGTCATGGGTATTGAAGGAGGTTTCCAATTTGCAAAACATGATCTTTCCATATGATGAAATTGTTTTATGAATATTACTAACTCTTTTATAATGTAGTATATATTTGTACATACATACTTTTTCAACCTACTGAAGCACAACGAGTCAACGCCCCCACTGGGGATCGAACCTGTGACCTCTTACTTGGGAGGCCACAGCTATGGGGTTTTATGGCTATTCTATGCTCCAATATTAGTTTTTATAGCATTTGCATAAATCTTTATTAATGAGTCTATATTGTGTGATCCAATTATTATCATTTTATAATTCTGATGAGTTAATATTCCAAAGTCAATATCTTCATTATTTGAGGATCTAATAATGAGATTATGAAATCAGGAAAACAATTGAAATAAGCAGGACCATTAGCAAGACAAGTCTCAATTAATCCTAATATATAGGGAATTATCATAATTAAGGTCTCTATAGTCTTTTAGTGCTACATGTATACTTGTATTAAGACCTTATTCTGTTAATGGTTTGATTGCAATATACACTAGTCTTATGTGTAAGAATATATATTGCGATCTTTTTTTTAAAATAAGCTCATTGTCTAAATGTAGGAGAATAATGGCACTACTTGTTCTTTTGTCTTGGACCTAAAATAAAAAAATCCAATTTCTGTAGACTTCTATCATGTGTATTGAAGGAGGTTTCTAGTTTGCAAGAACATGATCTTTTCATACTGATTCAGATGATGAAATTGTTTTAGGACTATTATGTGTTCCACTATTAGTTTTTAAATTAAAGTTATTAACTATACTATCTTTGGTACTACCACCACGCACTTATCCGGTTATTAGTAAACCAACTCATGAATTGAATGAACAAACGAAATCCAGAAAAATTCTAAATAACAGTTTGAACTAAGAAATGGAAGAACAAAAGTTGTATAGGAATCACAAGAACTCTATTGATGGAAACTCAAGATATCTGTTGGTTTTATGACTTTTGGGTAGTCAGACCAACACTACCTTTTAGAGTAACGAGAATAAAGAAAATATGTAGGAAAGATATATGGAGAGAATATAAGTATTGTATTGCTCAGAATTGCTTCCCTTCCTTCATCAATGGAGGGTTTATTTATACATATTTTAGGCCTAAAATCCTTGACCGCCCCATATTGGGAGTCCCTATTACATTATAACTAATAAGCCATAATCTGCTAATATTATCATTTTAATGCAGACACTTTTTTAAGACCCACCGAATTAAAAATATAATTTTATCACATTAAGGAGTAAAAGTGGTAATAAGTGCCTAATTGTATACATTTTATCCCATGTCTTAACTCACTTTATGTTTAGTTTTTCCCTAAAAGCTAGAGTGCATATATGAGGCTTATTTGCACTTGATGTAGTAAATACTCTAAGTTATACAATTAGATCTACACTGTGATGGTAGTATGCGGGCTCGGGAGTATTTGGCAGTGAGTCGGAGGCTCCCAACCTAATACGAGTTAGGTGAAAATGTCAAAGTCGTCTTCTTTAAACAATAAATGCACTATTTGTAGAGGTCAAGAATGAACACATGCTACGAGCTCGACATGCTTGCTACATTTGCATGCACTTGATGGACTCGAGGTATATTTCCTATCAAGTAGCCCCTAGTCTGTGCCTCGACACTAGGCCACTTTGGAGGGGCTCAGACTATGAAATCCGACCAAAAATGCTTCTTAGGAACTTTCTAATGGGTTGTAGTCATGTGCGGTGCAGGTTTACAGTAACACACACGGATCATTGCTTACATCATCCCATCAGACATGTGTAGCTTTCTCGAATGTCGCCAGGGGATTTGCGTCGCAATTTCAAATTTTCCTGTCGTTGTCATCTAGAAATACGGTCTTGTGGTGGGCTAAATCCATGCTTTGTTTCGTGCAACCTTGAGAGCTTCCCGAGTTGAGCACTTTGGCAACCCACTGATTTTTAATTTAATATATTCTTTTTAAATTAATTTTAGTACCTAGACTTCTCAGTTAGTTTTTATTCTAAGCGTCTTTTCCTCCTAGAGGGAAGGATTATGTCGGACTCGGACAGTCAAAACGTCTCGGTTCAAGACTAGAATGATGAGGTCGAGGTCGGCTCGTTCTTGGTGTCATCATATGACACCGTCATTGAGGAGGTAAAGCAGTTCTCAGGAGTTCAAGAGTCTTCGTTGGGCGCAACCACAGGTCAAGCTGGGATGTCTCTACCCGTAGGCGTCGATTCGTCTAATTGTGTTGTATTAAATAGAAAAGGCTAATTATATATAAAAAAAATGTTAAGAAAATAAGCAAAGAAATAAAATTTATTTGGTTAATAATTTTTTTTTTTTAAATGACCACTATCCTAATACATTTGGGGATTTAATTGATACGTCTTTAATTTAAAAAATAAAAATAAAATAAAAAGAATGTACCAAAACGTAACACATTTTAAGTAAGTGTAAACTCCTTAGAAGAGTTGTGGGTGGGGTAGGGGGAGAAAATTCAGACAAGAAGTACAATTTCTTCATTCATCGTCTTCATGTATAAATAGATGGTCTCATTATATGCTTTTATCATAGCAACTTGTTTCGTGTAAGATTGTATCATGTAGAAAGTGCAATGTTTTTTTTTGAAAATATAATACTTTTTGGAAAATATCCTAAACTTTATATTTACAAAAAAAAAAAAAAAAAAAAAA
>NC_044924.1:10905352-11007395 GCF_003576645.1 Ipomoea triloba | reverse complement strand
ACATCAGCACCTAACATTTAGCTAGGAGACAAAATTTTTTTTTTTTGACAATTTCATGCAAATCATGGATATAAGAAAAAGAAAGAAGAGAAAAGCGCCTAATGGCGCATGCAGCTATCTGCCTCATGGCCAGCAGTGCCATTCTATTGCTCAATATCAGCCATATCGTCGTCATAGGGAACAACTGTGCTAGTGAAAGTTCTAGCAATATCAGGTGGATCCTCCTTGTACCCATATTCAAGTTCTGCTATGTGAGAGGACTCTGGTACATCATTTGAGTGGTAGACCACTGTACTCATGATCTGTTTACCTCGGTTTGAACCCCTAACCACAGTATGTTCGGATTCGGCAGTGGCTCGCCTTGGAGCATCCCCGCGACCGCCTCTGCCCCTAGATATCCCACGACCAGCCGACTTGTATTGTCTTGTATGCTCCAAATGTGGGTTGAAATTCGGAGACACATTCCTTTGCCACTGGTTTGTCACCCTCTAGGGATGATGGTTGGTACGAATTCTCGGGAGGGATGAACTAGCATTCACGTTTGTCTTGGATTTGTCAGTGGCAATATGGGGAATGCCAGTCACTTCCTCCTGTAACTCGTCCAGTATTGCAAATCGTGAGCTAGTCTCCGGATGACTCGATACCCCATTGTTTGGTGTGGCTTGGTGTGAACCTGTATTACGGTGTCCAGCAGATGGCTGAATACCTCCTCTCCGCTGAACACTTCTTCCCTTTCTTGCAACCAACCCTCCTCTCCGCTGAACACTTCTTCCCTTTCTTGCAACCAACATCCAAGACCCAAAGTTCTCTTTATAATCTTGCTTTGGTTCTTTGACTGGTGGAAAATCTTTTCGAGCAGTTTCAGCGGGGGGATGATTTTCCTGCTCACCCATCGACATTGCCTCCTCTGTGTTACGACCTTCAGTCATCTCATCCCCACATTGTCCTTGCTTATGACCATACATGCCGCAATTAAAGCAAACGAGATGAATACCTTCGTATTCGATCGGCCATACCTCTTCATTTAGAGTGAATTTCGACAACAGTGGTTTAGTCATATCCACTTCAACACATAACCTTGCGAATTTTCCTATAGAAGTCAGGCTTGTAGTAGTATCAACTTTGATCGGACGACCTATCTCTCTTCCAATCTTCATCAAGAATTCCTCCTCAAAGTATTCAATCGGTAATGCCGGAAATCTAACCCATACCAGTAGTTTGTCTGTCTTATTGCGCCTGGGGTTGAAGTTGGGTTCCCATTCTTGAACAACTAAGTAATGATCCAGTATGATCCAAGGACCATCATATTTGGCATACTCATAGTCTCTAAGCGACTCAAATTTAGCCAAGAAGTAGTCAGAATGGAGGGCGATGAGTTCGAAGTTTGCATCTGTTTTCCACATTCGCTGGAGTCTCTGCAGCAGGTATGAATAGCTCACTCTCCTTCCGAGGACTTTTATGATTAGGGAGCGTCGCCATGGCCTTCGCAGTCTTTCTTTTTCCTCTTTGGTAACCAGAATCACTGGGTAATTCGGATCTTTCTTGGCTTCATCCATTTCGTCATCTTCAGACACTATTTCCTTCTTAGCTGAATCGCTCTGCAGTTTCTGGCCCCACGCTTGATTGGGTGTCTCAACCGGAGTCCGCCATTGGGACGAATCCGGTGATTTTAGCCCAGTTGAGAGGGGCGTTTCTTGGATGATTCCTACGGAGGGCAACAACGCAGCAGCTTCCATTGATTTCCTGTCTCTTTTCGTCTTCTTAGTGTTCCTTTCGAGTAGGTCTTGAACCTCCGGCGGCTGAGCGGTCGCCGCCGGTGAGGCCATCTCGGAGAGAGAATCCTATATAAATTTGATACTTATATTTATATTTTTATAAGTTGATTTGTTTAATTGTAACTTTTTAAAGTTTGAAGACCTAATTATTTTTCATAAAAAGTTCAATGGTATATTTGATTTATTTTATACTTTTTGTTATAATTTTATAAAAAGTATTACTCCACGTTTTTACTATTAAAAAATAATACATGTTTCACATAAAACGGTCATACACAAGTTTTTGTGTTGCCCTAATCTTATTCAATCATTATTGCATGGATCATGATCTACACGGCTATATAGACCACATTCCAAAAACACGTAAAGTACATTATTTTAACTCATAAAATACATTATTCTAACACATAAAATACATTGTCTTACCCCAGATCAATATTTATTATTCTAACACGAGTGCGAAACAATAATTTTTTTAAAAAAATCAAAACGATGTCGTTTTGGACCGTGGTCCACACAGCTGTGTGGACCTAATTTGCCAATCTTCTTATATGAATCACATTGTTTACCTACCTAAGTCTATAGGCATTGCATGTCTTAATCACTTTGGGGAAATTAAGCTTCCTCCATTAATATATAGTGCATGTACCAGTTCACACAAGGCAAGAACAAGAATGGGTAATACAGTCAGCCTATAACAAAAATGTAGTTGTTGTTTCATTGCGTAGTGATCTTTGCAAGTAACAACCACCAAGAACTAACAACCTCATCTCAGCAAATAATTACTTTACTTTTAATTTGTCCCTATTTAACGTTTGTGTTGTTTTCAAAAAAACGTTTGTGTTTGTTGGGGGGAGTTGTTGTAATAGTACTTGGTGGGAATGGTGCAGAAATAATGAAACAACCATTACTTCATTGAATTTATTATTCTTAGTTAAGCCAATCATCTCTCACGTACCTTAAATATGGTTAGGTAGTGTTGGAGTTTTTCTATATTACTTTGGAAAATTCAACTTACTTATTTCACAAAATTATATTCTTCCGTCATAGCATATATTTGTTGAGTAAAAAAACAGTTATCACTAAAATAAATAAATAACTAATCAATGTAAAAATATATATGTATCAAATCGAATTGTATTATTGTTATAAAGTTACTGGTCACGAGTATGTGTGTGACAAATATAATCTTCACCTTAGCAAACCTCTAGTATCATCTCACCAATATAATCCGCTAACAGCTAACTATTGATTGTCAACAAAGGGTCTTGTCATGTTAAATTAAAGATAAATGTTGTAATTGTCTTTTTGATGTGATCATCTAGGTTAATAGATAGTGTTGGTCATATTTACCAGCGGGTAATTCTTAATAGACACTTCATCTTCTTTAATTTTGGATAACCTCCTACTACTTGTTCATCAATAAAAAGATTTTTTTTTGTCCCCATAGACAACTCAATTGGTCACAGGGGTGAAGTTTGGGAGTAAAGATCAGAGATCGATGATCACCAGCGGTAGAGGGGGGTTCTTGTGCGCCTTTAAGGTTGGGGATTAAACCTTTTGGGAGCAAATAAAAAGATATTTTTCAATGCACAGTTTAATTGGTTAACTGATCCAAAATAATATTGAGAAATTTTACTTTGCTAGCCGTTGTACTAATGTACAAACATTTGGGGACATATAAATCTGTTGAGGCACATCCTACTATTTATGTTGTTCACCAATCTTCAAGACAAGATCAGACTTTCAAGTTTGAGGATCAAACAATTGTTTAATTTGTGGTTGTTATTATATGTGCATAAATGCCAAAGGTCTTGTGGTCAAGCGGCATGAAGTGATTCTCCCTAGTGGGAGGTCATGGGTTTGAGCCTCAGTGAGGGCAATGTTGACTTTGTTGGGCTTCAATAGATTGAGAAAGTATATGGACAGATACTACATGTAACAGGGTCAATAGTATTCAAATAAAAAATTATATGTGCATAAATAATTGTAACTAATTGGTTTGGCATAAATGTTCTGGTGTTTTGGTTTTCAAAAAAAACTGGTTTGGCATATTAATAACTTTAAAAAGATTATAATTCCATTATTATAAAATGGTAGGTACGCATTTATTTATTTATTATTTTAAAAAAAAAAAAACATTCATCATTATGTGTGTTTGTGTCAAAATCATTAAAGAAGTGAGGCTAGCAATTCGCCACAATGATCCTAGACATCATGATAGCTTGAATTAAGGGTGTGTTTGGTTGGTGGGTTTAGGCATAAAGAATGTGTATGAAAGTGATTACTAATGTTTGGTTGATAGGTTTTGAGAATGCTATTATGGGTTTGGAATACCCCGTTAATGAGAAAACTCATACCCTTATTAAATAAGGTTTCATTTCCCTTTCTCATTTCTTCCCCAACTATTAATAATCAATCTCATTACACCCAACTACCAAACATGCTAAATACGTTCACAAAAACCCATTACCCTTATCAAGTATTTGATACCCATGTCGATTCCGATTCCCATGTGCGAACCAAACACACCCTAAGTAAAAATTGGTATCTTTTATTTACAAAAATGTCTTTGTTGCCCCTCTAACTAATAAATGAGCACGATGAGTCAATGAAATAAATCAGTCTAAGCAACTCCTACAGAAAATAAACTTAGAACCTTGTGGTTGTTGGAATTTTTAATTAAAATGACTTTTTTAGTGGCTATTTTGTAGTACAAATATTTGTGGAATCCACTTTCGATTTGGGTCGGGTCAAGGTGGACCCGAGTCCTTCGTAATGAGACGAAGATATTGATATATTGTACGCTCAAAATGGATAATAAGTGAATGAGAAATTGATTCTTAAAGTGAACCTATCTGAGAGAAGTAAAATTTGTATTGCTAATTGTGTAGCAAATTCGGAGAATGCAAGAGGAATTAGCACTAAAATATGCTAATTTAAGTGCTAATTAAGCATTGTAATAGTGCCATTAAGCACTAATTAAAGTGCTTAATTAAGCACTTAATGGCGACTTTTGATTTGCCTTGGGCAAAAGCATCGTAGGTACGGCGCTTAATTTATCACCTGCAAAAGGTACTTAGCTTTGCTCAGCTTTGCACTTGCGAAAGATACTTAGAACATCTATATCAGTGAAAAATGGGTGGTTTTTGAAATAGTATTTAGCCTAGTTGAAAGAAAGAGAGGGTAGGAGAGAGAGTGAAGAGATACTTCTGTTAAAAATGTATATAAGGGTTAAAAATGTATAATGTAAAAAAGGTTATGAATTTTCCTAAAAAGATTTCACATTCCTAAAGGATTTCTATTCCTAAAATGAGGTTTTCCATTCCTTTTGAAAGAGTGTTTTTTCATCACATTTATAAATACCCAAGAAAACTCTAGGGATCATAAGGTTTATGATCTCTAAGTTTTCCAGTCTCCGGATCAGGAGGTGATTTAAGGGAGACATTCTTGATTATTCAAGTTAGAGATTACATCCTCAATGGAATCAAGTAAGCCTTTATCCTTATTTTTATTTTAATTAAAAATTCATGATCATGAACATTTTGGTTGATTGATTTGATTTACAAGCGATTCAATGTTAATTGTGCTTCTGCATTCAAGTTATAAGTGCATAAAGGATTTAATTAACATTGTTCTGATATCAAATGTTAATTAAATCCTTTATGCGCTTATAACTTGAATGCGGAAGCAATATTAACAATGAATCGCATGTAAATCAAATCAATCAACTAAACAATGTTCATGATCATGAATTTTTAATTAATTAAAATAAGAATAAGGATAAAGGCTTACTTGATTCAATTGAGGATGTAATCTCTAACTTGAATAATCAAGAATGTTTCACCTCTCTGATATGTATACCTTAATCACCTCCTAATAAGACATTGATGTCCCACTCGAAGGGCTTAATTAGAGTCATATAGCTGAGTTTAGTTTCATCTAATCTGCTTCTTCCTTTTGTTATATTACCAAACAAAAAATTCTTCAAATATATCAATGAATGGAGGAAGTTTGCTAGTGCTTGATTGAATGGATAAATATAGTGAAATTAAGGATAGGAATATAGAAAGTGGATGAAAGAAACAAATAAAAGTAAATTAGATAGAAGGAAGCTATTGAGGACTTATGTTCAAAGTGGTTAATTATATTGAAGTGGTGGGAAAAGATGCATTGCATGTGTTGACTGTTGAATATATACTTTGATTTCTGGGTCAAGTCATCACCACTTTGCAAAAAAGTTATAGTAAATGGAAAATGATGGGAAATTATCAAATGCTATTTGATGTGTGGACTCACTTTAATACACCAATAATGCATAACTATTTGTTTGGTGGAATAGATGCATGAGGTTGCTCGGAAGCACACTAGCTGAAGGTAGTTGGCTGGATCTTTTCTGTAGAGAGTATTAATTACTATTCTTTTCTTTTTATTTTATTGAAAAATATAAAATTAAAAATGTGAGTCAATTGTCTTAGTTAGTGGATTTTCTTCAGTTAAGATTTTGTCAATGGGCGTCATATTTTTTTTAGGAAAGTTCCTTAACAACCACCATGCCGTTGATACTCAGGTTGTTATGCTATAGTTCCAAATTTACCTTGCAATGTGGACTCATGTTCATGTTCACAATTTTAGTACTCTATGTTCATAATTTTGGAACTGTTAGCAGTTTTTAAACTCTATGTTCACAATTTTTTAACTATATATTCATGATTTTTGAACTCTATATTCACAATTACAGAACTCTATGTTTACAATTTCATAACTCTATAGTTACAATTTCATAACTCTATAGTTACAATTTCATAATTCTATATTCAACCGTATAACACAATTTTTGAATCTATATAACAAAATTGTGAATATAGAATTCAAATATTGTGAATATTAAGTAATGTAATTTTGAATATAAAATTCTAAAATTGTGAATATGGACCTGGGTCCATCTTGCAAGGTGGACCCGTGTCCATAGCATAATTTGCCTTGATACTCTCTATGGACCAATTGTTACCATGGTCCATCACCTTGGTCCAAAAATTATGTCTGCAAACTGCAGTTGATATATTATGTATTTGTAGTTAATCGTTTATGTGTCTGTAAATAAATTAAAGACACATAGCATATTAACTACATACGCATACAATGGTAACTGCAGACAAATAAATCGTTAACTGAAGGTATTAAATATATATTAGCTGTAGACACATATTATGTTCACAGTCATATTATGTGTATGCAGTTAACATACATATTATGTACCCGCAATTACCATTTTATGTGTCTGTAACTAACATGTTATATGCTTTCAATTTATTTACATGTATATAAATACTTAAATAGTTAACTACATCTATAAAATATCTCAACTACTCTTGACACATAATTTGAATATTATTTTGAACTAGACTCTACAATGCAAGGTAGAGTGGTAGACCCTGGTCCCATGAAATTAATTTGCCCTCCTTGGACCTCGGGGTGTCAAAATGCGACAAAATTCACTTCCCTACAGTTCCACATCAATTAAGCTTCCATCTATTCTTAATTTTTTTTAATATAATTATAACACTATATATATATATATATATATATATATATATATATATATATATATATATATACATCAATTAAGCTTCCATCTATTCTTAATTTTTTTTAATATAATTATAACACTATATATATATATATATATATATATATATATATATATATATATATGGATGAGTCCTAGGCAATTGCCCAGTTCACCCTTGCTTAGGATTGGTTCTGCACGTGTTCAGAAATGCACTAAGGTGTGATGTATTTGTAAATGTACAACACCCTGGTGAATTTTCGAAACACATGTTAGCACATTTGTGAATACATATTACATAGTGGTGTTAAACTCCACAACCAATAAAAGCTAAATTAAAAGAAAATTTTAAAAGAAAAATATAGGAACAATCCGAATAATCGTTTACGAAATTAGAATACGCGGGTATATGTCCGTGAATCTATAAAATACCTTTTCTAAAGGTGACAACGAAGATGGCATTGTTTTTAAGACACGTGATTTCCATGATTTGCATTTCATATATAATACTCTGTAATAAAAAATGATATATTCAACTCGGGACTCGTGATCTAAATCAATACAGGCATGATCGACATCGCAGTTGGATTTCAGTTTTGAATCACTGATTCACTTTTATGAAAAATATATAACAAATTGGAATCTTTTAGGAAGGGTTCGAAATTGACAATTTCGATTTGAACCGTGAATTAGAATCAAGCTTCTTTTTTTTTTTTTTTTTTGTAAATTATATTTTTTATTTTTAAAATAATTCAAATTTGACAACAATTGCTTCCATCGACGCTCGAACTCACTCCCATCATCCATGTGAGAGTGTAAATTGGGACACCAAGTGCTACTAGACCACAAGGTCTTTAGCACCTATATAGTTCTCTTACCTTCTCTTTTATTATATATTTTCAAGAGTCATTGACTTTCTCATAAATCAGAATTTGAAATCGTCCGTATGATTCTAGTTCAGTTTCTACCATGCACGGTTATGTTTGACCTAGATCGAATCGAACCATGATCATTCCTACCAATACTCGTAATTTAAAATTCTCTTTTTAATGTTTAATTTTATACTAATATATCAAATTTATATATTTTAAAAAATAAATAAATAAAACTTATTATTACTATTACACACCCAAAAAATACAAATTAAAAATGATAAGAAATAATTTAATGATTAAAAAAAGATAATTAATGAATAATAAACAAAACATGTAAAATAAGTAAAAGAGAAATTACATTTAGCAAAATTCTTAAGATGTCGACTATTATAAAGAAATTTAAAAAAGAATATCAATATTTTTAGTATATTAAGAATATTATAATTATGTTAAAACCTTGTGGTCTAGTGATACCTAATTGCATTTCCATATGAAAGGAAGTGGGTGGGTTCGAGCCTTAGTAGCGGAGGCGGGCGATATTGACTCTTTGTGTTTATTTTTTTTTTCTTTTTTTTTGGTAAAGACTCTTTGTGTTAGTAGTACTCAAAAAAAATATTATAATTCCTTTTTATTTTTAGTAGTTGTATCTTAGCTTTATCATTTGGTATTGTAGAATTTCTTATATATCTTATGGTACGCTTACATCGCATTATACTCATTGTTGGTATTATTTGAATGTCAAGTTAATCGTTTTTAGTTTTATTTTTAATTTATTATTTTAAAATAAAAGTTTAATATACTCCATATTTTATTTATTTATACATTTTATTCATTAATAGTAAATTAATTAATTTTAAAATATTAAAATTTATACTTGTTAATTAAATTGATTTTTTTAGTACTACTAACTCTCAAACCTGTAACATCCTATTTGAGAGAGGTACAATTATGCCGCTCAACCACAAAGTATTTGGCTATTAAGTTGATTTTTGTTAAATCAAATTAGACATATTAAATTGAATAGATTGCATATGTTTTTAAAGAATTAATTCTATTTTAAATCAATTATAAATAAAACAACAAAAGAGAATAAAACAAGTGTTCATATTTGATATTCATTTTTAAAAAAAAATTATATATATACTATATAGTTCGTTGTTTTAAAACTCAAATTAATTCTCAACCAATAATCTTCTGTCATTCTCAAGTTGAGGTTGGTCTTCATAGCCTACCTAAATTGAGGTAGATACATGCTATTGGCGCGTGCGTTTGGTATATACTATACATGCTATTGTTTATGGATCTTAGTTGTCCTCGTATATGAAGTAGGTATTTTCATCAATATTATAAATGTATGAGTATATGTGTTGGTGGTGTGGCCTATTTGGCACGGTAATATGGGACCATAACTTTTTTTTTTTTAGTACTATTAAATCTGCTACAATATAGTATTGAGTCAATGTCTTTATTAGTGTTCAGACATGTGATCTTTCATTTGTAAGAAACACAGTTGCCGCTTGACCATAATGACCACTACAATTGTTTGGGACCACTGCTATCATTCGGGACCACTACTAGTTTTTCATTTTCTTGAATTATGTATATATTGAACATTTTTATAATGCCGTGAATTACACGGAATATTTTGTTAAAGGTACAAAGGGTGATAAGTACCACCTCTAAAGTACAACTTTGTAAATGAAATGATTTTATAAAACACAATTTTGTAAATTTTTCCTTCTTTTTATTGCGTAACAATTCTCAAAATTTTATATTTCCAAAAATCAAATTAAGGACATAACATAACATTCTCATATAAAATGCTTAAATACATGACGTGAAATTTCAATTTTTTCTCAAAGTCCAGCTTTACCGCCGCCTCTATTTGGCTATTTAGGCTGATTCCAACAACATTTCGACGAGTAGTTTTTTTTAAAGAAAAAACAACATTCCTATCAAAAGATTAAAAAAAAAATAAAAAAGTTACAAATTCAACTCTACGGATAACGATCTATTAACATTTTTGGCTTAGGCAACCGAGTAAGTCAATTATGAGTAACTTTAGATTGCTTTACTCCATTATAGTCCTTTTTGCAAGCAAAAGTTACAAGGTGAGATTCATTCCGTGCGCACTTTCGAATAGTAATTGCGAATTTTTCTTGTCACTCAAAAAAAAAAAAAAGATGAAATAAAAGTTTGTCTTGAAAAGCCTAAAGGTGACTAAGTGAGTGAGATATGATTCTCGTACCTATAAATGAGATTTACTCATGAACTCACTGCATAAGGTCTCCAAGTATAATTTACATAGGAATGAGATTTACGAGATCATTAGGTGGCAAAAGAAAAAAAAAAGGGGGGTTATAAAACCAAACAACTAAAAATAATAAATCCAGTTTGCAAAAAAAAAAATAATAATAATAATAACAATAATAATAAATCCATGTTACATGCCTGGCAAATAATAAATACATCATACATGACGTGAAATTTCAATTTTTTCTCAAAGTCCAGCTTTACCGCTGCCTCTATTTGGCTATTTAGGCTGATTCCAACAACATTTCGACGAGTATTTTTTTTAAAAAGACAAAACAACATTCCTATCAAAAGATTAAAAAAAAAAGTTACAAATTCAACTCTTACAGATAGCGATCTATTAATAATTTTGGCTTGGGCAGTTGTTATGAGTAACTTTAAGTTGCTTTACTTCATTATAGTCTTTTTTTGCAAGCAAAAGTCACAATATAAGATTTACTCCATGTGCACTTTCGTATAGTAGTTGCGGATTTTCTAAGTCACTCAAAAAAAAGTACAAATTTGTCTTGAAAAGCCTAAAGGATGACTGAGTGAGATATGATTCTTGTACTTATAAATGAGATATACTCAATAAACCCCGTGCATGAGGTTTGTGATTTACATAGGAATGAGATGTACGAGATCATTAGGTGGCAAAAGAAAAAAAAAGGGTTTTTTTTTTTTTAATGCTATTGACCTTGTTACATGTAGTATCTGTCCATATACTTTCTCAACCTACTGAAGCCCACCTCCCACTTGGAAGAATCACTTCATGCCGCTTACCACAAAGCCTTTGGCAAAAAAAAAAGGGTTATAAACCAAACAACTAAAAATAATAAATCCATGTTACATGCCTGGCAATCTGAACCATTCAAATCTAGGGCGGTGATTAATCTTCCACCAACCCCCAATTTTGAAGAGTCTACCACGCCTACCAATATCTTTTGAGTCCTCTCTCCCTCTCCCTCTAACAGTCTAAACCCACCTACCAAAAATCCCTGTAGCTTCATTTCCCCCTATATATATCCTCTCCTCAGCTACCACTTCTCTCAGGATCCTCTTACCAGACATCCTCAACAACCATCTCACAATCTTACTAATCCAACCTCTTCTCTCCCCCCTGTTCTTCGGATCATCTCAATTTCACTCCTCTCTCTCAACTCAACAATGGAGGGCGCAATTGCAAACGGCCACACCAATGATTTCTGCATTAAGGTTGATCCGCTGAACTGGGAAATGGCGGCTGACTCATTGAAGGGCAGCCACTTGGATGAAGTGAAGCGCATGGTGGCGGAGTTCAGGAACCCCGCCGTGAAGATCGGAGGCCAGACCCTCACCGTCGCTCAGGTCGCCGCTATCGCCGCCCGTGATAATGCCGTCAAAGTGGAGCTCTCCGAGGCTGCCCGCCCCGGCGTGAAAGCCAGCAGTGACTGGGTTATGAACAGTATGAACAATGGCACCGATAGCTACGGCGTCACCACCGGCTTCGGCGCCACCTCTCACCGGAGAACCAAGAACGGCCATGCTCTTCAGCAGGAGCTCATCAGGTAATAAAAACTAAACTTCTTTATACTTTTATAATTGACCATATACTAAACTCCATTTCAAAGTAGCATTATATAAAACAAATTAATTAGAATCTTTATATGGATTGCAGGTTCTTGAATGCTGGAATTTTTGGGACTGGAACAGGGGCAAGCCACACACTACCTCACTCAGCTACAAGGGCAGCTATGCTTGTGAGGATCAACACCCTTCTTCAAGGATACTCCGGGATCAGATTTGAGATCCTGGAAGCCATTACTAAATTGCTCAACCATAATATCACTCCGTGTCTGCCTCTCCGTGGCACCATCACCGCCTCCGGTGACCTTGTGCCTTTATCCTACATCGCCGGATTGCTCACCGGCCGCCCTAATTCCAAGGCGGTTGGACCCAACGGTGAGGCCCTCACCGCGGAGGAGGCGTTCAAACTCGCCGGAGTCAACGGTGGGTTCTTCGAGTTGCAGCCTAAGGAAGGGCTTGCACTTGTGAATGGCACCGCTGTGGGTTCTGGCATGGCGTCTATGGTACTCTTTGAGGCTAATGTTCTTGCGGTGTTGTCTGAGGTTTTGTCTGCAATTTTCGCTGAGGTGATGAATGGGAAGCCTGAGTTTACCGACCATTTGACTCATAAGTTGAAGCATCATCCTGGTCAAATTGAGGCTGCTGCTATAATGGAACATATTTTGGATGGAAGCTATTACATGAAGGCTGCACAGAAGCTGCACGAAATGGATCCGTTGCAGAAACCCAAACAAGATCGTTATGCTCTGAGAACATCTCCCCAGTGGCTTGGCCCTCAGATTGAAGTCATAAGACAAGCAACCAAAATGATTGAGAGGGAAATCAACTCTGTCAACGACAACCCTTTGATCGACGTTTCTAGAAACAAGGCCTTACACGGCGGCAATTTCCAAGGTACCCCAATTGGTGTGTCCATGGACAATTCTAGATTAGCCCTTGCCTCCATCGGAAAACTCATCTTCGCGCAATTCTCTGAGCTTGTTAACGACTATTACAACAACGGATTGCCGTCCAATCTCACCGCCGGGAGGAACCCAAGTCTGGATTATGGATTCAAGGGCGCTGAAATCGCCATGGCTTCATACTGTTCCGAGCTTCAATTCTTGGCTAATCCCGTCACCAATCACGTCCAGAGCGCCGAGCAGCACAACCAAGATGTGAACTCCCTAGGTTTGATCTCTGCAAGAAAGACAGCTGAAGCTGTTGATGTGTTGAAACTCATGTCCTCCACTTATCTAGTGGCGCTCTGCCAGGCAATTGATCTGAGGCACCTGGAGGAGAATTTGAAGAACGCAGTGAAGAACACGGTCAGCCAGGTGGCCAAGAGGACTCTCACAATGGGCGTCAATGGAGAACTCCACCCATCAAGATTCTGCGAAAAAGACTTGCTCAGAGTAGTGGACCGTGAATACGTTTTCGCCTACGCCGATGATCCCTGCAGCGCAAACTACCCATTGTTTCAAAAGCTCAGGCAAGTCCTTGTAGATCACGCCCTGCAGAACGGCGAGCACGAGAAGAATGTGAGCACATCAATCTTCCAAAAGATTGCAGCTTTCGAAGACGAACTCAAGGCAGTCCTGCCCAAAGAAGTGGAGGGAGCAAGATCAGCCATTGAGAACGGAAATCCTGCAATTCCCAACAGAATTAGCGAGTGCAGGTCTTATCCTCTGTACAAGTTTGTCCGCGAAGAACTCGGGACGGAGATGCTGACCGGAGAGAAGGTCAAGTCGCCGGGAGAAGTGTGTGATAAGGTGTTCACAGCTGTGTGTGATGGAGGGATCATTGATCCATTGTTGGAGTGCCTCAAGAGCTGGGATGGGGCTCCTCTTCCTATCTGTTAAGTATGCTTTCCAATTGGTTTTCAATTTTTATTTTTTATTTTTGGGTGTTGGGAGCTATCCTCCAACATGTGCTCTCTGTGGGTAAAAGTATTGTAATGTTTGTGGGATGGCTCTCTATAACTATGTTTGTATGTTCTTTTCTTCACTGGTAAAGATAAATGACAAGTGATTGTTTACCACTTTATTTTAATTTCTATTGAGTTTGATTACATGTACTTACATTACATTACCATATGAGTGAACTAGAAACAACTCAGAATTATCAATTTGGGAAGATCTATAGCTTGCTTTAAAGCAAAGAGCCATGAAAAAAAGTCAAAAAACATGATGACATTTTAACAGTAACTTTGACTTGCATTTTTTTTTTAATACTACTAACTCTATTAGAATGCAGTATCTGTTCATAACTACTTTCTCAACCTATTGACGCACAAGAGTATATATTGCCTCCACTGAGGCTCGAACCCACCACCTCCCGTATAAAAGGAAGGATTTAACTTTGACTTGCAATTAAAATACTAGAATGTAACTAACAACACCATAAAGTGCACCCCTCATATGTGTAAGTGCAGTGAACATATACACTTTGTATCTTTGTTGCATTCTAATAGTTTCACTTTAACTTTAAGGGCCACACTTGTGTGAAACCGTCTCACGGATCCTTATTTGTGAGACGGGTCGAGTCGCGTCAAAACACCATGCAAATGTCATACTTATATGTGCAAATGTCATACTTATGTGCTCAAATATAACACTAATCAAGAATACAATTTTTGTTACTTATAAGAAAAAAAGTAATACATTTTTCATAATAAGTAATGTTGACAAGTAAAAAAGTAATACATTTTTCATAATAAGTAATGTTGACAAGTGAAAAAGTAATACATTTTTCATAATAAGTAATGTTGACAAGTGATCCTTACTTATAAGGGCAAATATAATACTTTTGAGGAAAAATGTAATACTTTTATATCGAAATATAAAAGTATTGTATTTTCCCTTAAAAGTATTACATTTACCCTTATAAGTAACAAAAATTTTATTCCTGATTAGTATTACATTTGAGCATATAAGTAGGACATTTGTTCATATAAGTGACACACTTGCATCTTGACCCGACCCGACCCGACCGTCTCATGGTGAGACGGTCTCATACAAGTTTTTGCCTAACTTTAAAGTTATTAACAAAAGTGTCATCGCATTTTTCAACACATTCACTTTGTAGCTTTGCTTAATTTCACTTTGTAGCGTTGAATGTTGCAACTTACAGTGTTACTAGTTGCACTTTATAATGAGAGTTTGTTTAAAAAATGGCATTGCGTTTTTTCTCTAATTGCTTCATATCCGTCAGATCTTTCTAATGGATAGTTTTGATTGGTTTCTAATTCTCTTTTAGAGTGGTTCTCACACGAATGTGCCTACATATATATAGGCGAGAGGCATGTGTGAGTATCCGATAGACGGATCAAGTCGGATTAATATGCAAATGTAATACTTATACTACCAAATGTAATATTAAATAAGAAATAAACTTATAAGATAAAATGAAATACTTTTGAAAACAAATGTAATAATTTTATATTTTGATGTAAAAGTATTACTTTTTTTTAAAGTATTATATTTTTCCCTTATGAGTAATGTTGCACTTATAAAAGAAAATGTTATACTTTTATGAAAAATATAAAAATATTACATTTTTCTTCAAAAGTATTATATTTTTTTTTCATATAAGTAATAAACATTTTATTCTTGATTTAGTATTATATATATATTTTTTGGTAAAGATTTAGTATTATATATATATATATATATATATATATATATATATATATATATATATATATATATATATATTTTTGGAAACATTTAGTATTATATTTGTTAGTATAAGTATTACATTTCATGTTGACTTGACCCAATCCGTGAGACGCTCTCATACAAGTTTTGGACACTTGACAAATGAGCCAACAAAAAGACTTGAAGAAAAAGAGAAGAGTAATTTAAAAAGAAAAAAAAACAAAAGAAAAACTCATCCATGGGAGATGCTCTTATGGTCATTCCTGAATTATTTCATGACATTTTTGTAACATCCTTAGCCATATACTCTTTGTCAAGTCGGGTTAGTTCATTTATTATTCTTGCATATTGTTACTTATGAATTGCTCCATGATTAGTTATTTAGTTACTTTTGGATTGCTACCTGATGCCACTAGATGAGACTAAAGTGATAGAATTTGATCGTGATTGATTCAGAATCATTATTCCATCAATTTAATTATTTGAAAATGTAGTTATTATTTAAAACAAAAAAACAGAATAAGTGAATATTGACAAAACTTTTCAAAAATAACCAATATCAGATTTAGAATTGAGTTGTGAAATGAGTGGAATTTATGGTATTATTATGTAATATAGGTATTAGGTAGTTTACCCAAAGCTAAATTAGCACTTTTGTCACAGTTTCGGTGGTGGGCACCCACTACTATTTCAGATCTGAAATCTGAACCGTACACTCAATTACCATCAACGACAAGAGTGCAGGACATGCAATTATATATAAATGCAACTATAGATTCTTTTTGGCACATTTCAAGCTTTGGCCAATTTCGATAGCGGCTGCAAAATCAGGGAAAGATATCAAGCATGGAGTTCGAGGGAATTCTATTGGGGATGGGAAATCCACTGCTCGATATTTCTTCAGTTGTCGACAATGATTTCTTAAACAAGTAAAATCTCTCCTTCACCCAGATCTTTCGATCTCCGATTCCCACTTTATTGGATTGTGCTTTTTCAAGCTTCATTTTATGTAAAGATTGTATCTTTTGTGTGTGTTCTAGAGCTGAATCGTATGATGTATTGTTTACGTTCAAGATCTGTCAGAATCTTATGGTGTTTTGTTTGCATATATCTGAATCTGGTGTGTGTTTTGCTCTTATGACCTTGCTCTCCCTCTCTCTGCTGATCTTGATTTGATTAGTGTAGTTTTGACTGTTTTTTTTTTTTTTACCAATGTTGTTTTTTTTTTTGAAAGGTTATCAATGTTGATGATACTGTTTTTTCCACCGACAGGTATGAAATCAAGTCGAACAATGCAATTCTGGCAGAGGAAAAACACTTGCCTATGTATGTATTAAGGCTGTTTGTTTAGTTGGTTTTCCCATTTTTACTAGGCCCTTACTCTCTTGAATAGACTGTCTTAGAGATTTTGTGAATGCTGATAAAAATTGTGTGCTCCCTACCAGGTATGAAGAAATGTCATCCAAGTACTCTGTTGAATACATTGCTGGAGGTAATTTTGCTATTATGCTATATTTGAAGCTTTGTGGACTTGTCATTTTGTCAGTCTGTGTCCTTTGTTAAAGAAGCTTGTGGATTTTATTTACATGAGATGTTCATTATTCTTTCATTGTAGGTGCAACTCAGAATTCGATCAGAGTTGCTCAGGTATATTAACGATTTCATTTTGAACTGTTTGAGGTGTGATATAAATTAGAGCCTGAACATGAATATGGTAATGCATTTGCAGTGGATGCTTCAAAAACCTGGTGCCACCAGTTACATGGGTTGCATTGGAAAGGACAAATTTGGGGGTGAAATGAAGAAGCATGCAAAAGAAGCTGGTGTTAATGTAAATATTCTCACTCTTCTGCCTATTTATATCCTTAAAACTTGTGCATTCAATAATCATACTATCATATTTTCATCGGCCCGTGGCCTTATTGATGCTATGTATCTATTCCACTTTGCTCGGGTTGTTTAACTAGAATATAGAAAAAATATTAAAGGGAATACATTACTGATAATGATTTATGTTCTTTTTGATGGGAATTGGATGTGTTAGGCTCACTATTATGAGGATGAGAATACTCCGACAGGTACTTGTGCTGTTTGTGTGGTGGATGGAGAAAGGTCAGTCCTTAATACATTGCTTGCCTTACCTTGGTTGCTGCAACAATGGTTCTGCAAATAACCTCTATTTTTTAAAATAAAACAGATGAAAGAACATACTTGCACCAAAAAAAAAATTAGTATACACTTGTTCTTAATGTAAAATTTAGGATCATAATAGACTGGGTTTTGTGTTACTTAACATGCTTATTGCTTTCTATGGGATTAATAAGATCATGAATATACTACACATGCAGGTCACTTGTTGCCAACTTGTCAGCTGCAAATTGCTATAAGTCGGACCACTTGAAAAAACCAGAAAATTGGGCATTGGGTATTTTTCCTGTCATTCAACTCCTAGATTGTTTGAGTTAATCATTAAAAGCATTAGGCTAATGCGTTTGTCTATAGTTGAAAAGGCCAAGTACTACTACATTGCTGGATTCTTTCTCACCGTTTCCCCAGAATCCATTCAACTCGTTGCTGAGCATGCAGCTGCAAAAAACAAGGTACTTGACTTTGGGTTGTAACCCCTTTGTTTTTTGTTGTTTGTTTTTTGTTTTTTGTTTTTTTGTTTTTTTTGTTTTTTTGTTTTTGTTTTTTGTTTCTTTTTTGCTGTTCTGCAGCTACTTCAGGATGAACAAAATCAATGAAATTTTCATATATATGCAGGTTTTCACGATGAACCTTTCTGCACCATTTATATGTGAGTTCTTCAAGGATGTACAGGAGAAAGCTTTTCCGTAAGTCCAATGCCTTACTGCTTTAAGTAAGACCTCATTGAGAGGTAGACAAGATATTAATGTAATGTTGCTGTTTACGATGTTCAGGTATGTGGACTATGTCTTTGGAAATGAGACAGAAGCCAGAACTTTCTCCAAAGTTCATGGTTGGGAGGTATAGTTTGTTGGAATCATATTTTCTTCATCTGTTTAAATTTTCTCCTCCATCTCCCCATTTGCACTGTTTTTATTGATCAGACCGACAATGTCGAAGAAATAGCTCTGAAGATCTCCCAGTGGCCCAAGGCATCTGGAACGCACAAGAGAATTACTGTAATCACCCAGGGTGCTGATCCTGTTGTTGTGGCTGAAGATGGGAAAGTAAAACTGTTCCCCGTTACACAGTTGCCAAAAGAGAAACTTGTTGACACCAATGGTGCAGGTATGTGATCTGCGATGCTTCTGGTAGTTTCAAATACGGAGTATATATTAAATCTATTGGGCGGAGGCCGATAAAGGGCCAAGTCCAATGGCTAGGGAGATTGTTGGACAGAGGCCAGTGAAAGGTCAAGTTCAGCACCCTGCCTCTCGAAAATGTGACGATATAAAGAAATAAAGTTATGCCTTCTCTACGAGTTATAGCTTTTGGCGTAGTAGTAAGCGCTTGATCCTAACAAAATCCACTACTAGAATGATTAAAGCCCATAAGGAAGAAGAAGAAATAATCATGTTTTTTTTTTTTTTTTTTGTCGTTATCATGCTATGTTACTAATCAATGAACTATTTATGTGATGGTTTGGCTTGATGTAAAATGCTTTTTTACTTTATAAATGAAGTTGATGAGGGAATTTATTGACTTGTAACCCGACACACGAATAGATTGAACATGTATGGTTTGCACTTGTGTAGGCGATGCATTTGTTGGAGGGTTCCTCTCACACTTGGTCCAAGAAAAACCCATTGCAGACTGTGTTCGAGCCGGTGTTTATGCTGCAAATGTCATAATCCAGAGATCTGGCTGCACCTACCCTGAGAAGCCAGACTTTCAATAGGCACTTCACACTTTCTTAATCCCAGTTTTCCTAAAAATTTTCGGGTTATTTTTCTGTACTTCTATTTATTATGGTTGCTTTCCTATCATCTTTATACAGCGGATTTCATAGTTGCCATTGGAATATTTATTTTTGTTGATTCTGCAATGATTTACATTTTACAGTGGTGATTATTAATTGCTTTGCTTGCGGCTTGAAGTAATTTGTTAATCCAAAACATGAATGTCTATTTCTATACGGAGAGTATTATATATTGTAAGCATTCCTCTATACAAATGTATTATGGCCCTGTTTGGTAAATGGCTGTTGGCTGATTGGGTTGGCTGTTTGTGTTAGAAGGTATGATTTGTTAATAACATTAGGGCCCTGTTTGGTAAATAATCAGCCTATCAGCCAATTTTTGGCTTATTTGACCACTAGTAGTTGGAAAATAATAAGCTTTTTGTAACTCCAAAATGCTAAAATTCAAAAGGCTACTCAAAGTAGCCTTTTCAATTAGCTTTTTGAGAAAAAAAATTATACCAAACAGCTAATTTATTAAACAACTTTCGACAATCAGCCAATGTTATCAAAAAATCATACCTTCTAACCCAAACAGCCAACCCAATCAGCTAACAGCCATTTACCAAATAGGACCTAACTGATTGTAAAAACTTGGCTGATTGGGTTGGCTGTTAGCTGATAGCTATTTTGTATTTGGCTGATTGGGTTGGCTGTTAGCTGATAGCTATTTTGTATAAATTTTTTCTCAAAAAGCTAATTGAAAATGCTACTTTGAGTAGCCTTTTGAATTTTAGTATTTTAGAGTTACAAAAAGCTTATTAACCAAATAGTGATCAAATAAGCCAAAATTGGCTGATAGGCTGATTATTTACCAAACAGGGCCTGTAAGTTTTATAAAACACTGCATGATTGGATATTTTAATCTCTTATTAAAAGTTGATGCAGTTAATCAATGTACAGTATTCAATGATTATAAGCTGAATCAGGTGATCTTGGGAAAAACATTACTAAAACCCTTTGTCACATACTCAACCGACTTGATTGAAATTATTTATAATTTAATTTTTTACAATATTAAATTTAATATTAATATTTAAAATTTATATATTTAGGGTTTAACTAATAAACTAATAAATATGAGATATAAAATTAAAATTTATATATTTAGCAATTACCAATTGGTTTAATAACTAATAAATACGGTGTAATAAATTTGAGATGTAAAATGAGATTTTTTTTTAGTAAGGCGGAGGGGGCGAGGCCCTCATTAAGTGATTCTGCAAACCGAAAGTTCCTCCGACGTCAGCAAGCGCTGAAGATCATCTTCTTTTAGGTGGTTTCTCCAGCACAAGTTCCCATCTTTTAGGTGATTTTTCGAGCATAAGTTCCCAATCATTCTTCTGAGATTCTTAATGAATCAGATCTTCTAAATTAAGTAATTAAACAATTTTAGGCAATTCGGTGATTTCTCCAGCACAAGTTCCCAATCATTCTTCTGAGATATATGTAAGAATGACTTAATGAATCAGATCTTCTAAATTAAGTAATTAAACAATTGCTATAGTTGGTTACACACTAAGTGACATGTAGCGACTCTCCCAAATAAGAGGTCATTAGATCGAGCCTCAATAGAAGCATACTCTCTATGCTTAATGTGGGGTTTGAACTTTGAATTTTGTACACAAAGTCCTTTTGTGTATTGAATAAAATTATCCACTTATAGTTTTTTTTCGTAATATGACGACACCAAAATAGAAATATCAAATATAAATTTTGAAAGAGAAAATATCATTTTTAGTCTCTCGATTATAATATATGTATCAATTTTGGTCTTTGACTATTAAAATTTTCAAACTAAGTGCATGACTATTCAATTTGTATCGCATTTGATCTTGCGATTAAATTTTCTACCCAAGTCACGGGTGACAGGCTAGTTTATTTAATTTTTATTTTAAAATTATTTTAATAATTTTTAAATTAAAAACTTAAAAAAAAAACAAAAAAACAAAATTTGTTGGCCACACCCACCCTCCTCCTTCGTCTCCGACAGAGATGAGGGAGGAAGGAAGCTCTCATTTCTTCCTTCGACTCTGACGGAGATGAAGTGAGATTTCTTTGTCACCAACGAAAGCCAAGGAGGAAGAAGGGGGAGGGGGTTCAAGAGAACTGGTCCCTTCTTTCTTCGAGTAGGTGGGGTCGGCATTCTTTATTATTTTATTTTTAAATTTTTTAATTTAAAATTTATTTAAATAATTTTTAAAATAAAAATTAAATAAACTAGTTGGTCATAGCCCTCATAGGTAACTTGGCCATAAGTTTGGGCGAAAAATTTAACGACAGGACCAAAAGTGAACAAATTGAATAGTCATGCACCTAGTTTGAAAATGTTAATACTCAATGACTAAATGTGATACCAAGTGAATAGTTATATACCAAATTTAAAAAATTTAATAGTTAAGGATCAAAATTAATACATGTATTATAGTCGATGAACTAAAAATGATATTTTTTCATTTTGAAAATTATTATAGTTATTAAATATTAATCTTTATTATGTGGAATAAATGTGGATGTAGAATCTAATGAAAATAGTTAATTGCTAAAAATAACCTCACTTTGACTAGCATTAATGGTTTTCAATTCCGTATCTGAAATCCCCCAATTTTGTCGCGTAAAGCCGCCATGAACCACCACCCTCGGCCGCCGACGCCGTCGCCACCGCCGATCAACCACCAAACCACCATCTCGCTCCTGAAGCACACCGCATCCATCTTCGTATCCGATCTCCTCCTTTTCCTCTTCCTCTCCCTTCTCATTTTCATATTCCGCTCTAACGTCCACACCGGCACTCACTACCTCACCTCTTTCATAGATCGCGATCCCTCTCTCAAATCCCTCCTCTCCCGCCTCGATCTCTCATCTTCCCAATCCAATCATCAACCACTTCACCACCATCGCCGCCGCCGCGGCCCATTTCTCCACCTCTCTCGTGTCGGAACCCTCGACGATGACTTTTTCTCCGGCGACTCCGACCTCGATCGTTCCCTGTTCCATCCTTCATCCAAGCCACCTCCCAATTCCACTTCCGTTATTCTCTCGGATTTCAACCCCAATTTGGGGTTTTCTCACCCAATCGTTGACAATGGAATTGATTTGCCCCAGGCTGTTCGCAATGGTTTCTTTTCGTTTAAGGCTCTCTCGTATGCGGAAAAAAACGATACAGTTCTCGATGCTCCTCGTAACGACTATAAAATAGATGATTTACCATTCTTTATCAAGGGTATGGAGCTGGGCCGTCGTGATGCTACGACATTGTTGTTTCTAGTGGTGTTACTATCCACAGCTTATGGATACGTTATCACGTCGTTCTTGGTTACATACACTTGGGTCCATGGCATTGTCTTCCTTAAGGTGCTGGATAATTTGTTGGGTAATTACAGGTCATTTTGTGGAACTGTGTGGCGAGGTTCAAATTTGGGGCTTAAAAGGCTTTGTGCATTTGTTCTAATTCGGTGGGCGGTGAGGGACGCGTTGGCACAGTTATTGGGAATTTGGTCATTTGGGGAAGTCGAGGATCAAAGTTCATTTTTCAATGTTTTCATAAGGATGAAGTTGATGCCTTTTTCAGATGTTGCTCCATGGATTACAGGGCATGAGAAGGAAAGTTTGTGCTTTATAATATCATGGTTCTTGGTCGAGTTGCTGGTGGGATTTATGTTTGCTGTGGATTCTTGGATTGTTATAGTGGACTCAAGGAAGAGTAGTTGGGAAGTTGTGAAAGAAGGGTGTCATTTGTTGGTGGCATTGCTAGGGCCTGCCGTTCAGATCAAGTGTTGGGAAGTGGTGATTTGTGGGTCATTGTCAAAGTGGATATTGGGTGAATATTTTGGGGATGAATTTGCAGTAGCAATTCTGTCAGCTATAGAAGTTTATTTCATGGTAGCTTGGCTAGTTTTTTATTTGGCTGCAAGATCCGTTGATGCCTCTTCACTTGGGAGGACATTTGGGCGAAGAGAGTTGGAAGGCTTCCTACTAGGTGCTAGATGATATGTATTGACTTTAGCTGTGGATTAATTCCCAGGCCTATGCAGTTGCATCTTAGAGCCTCTATTGTCTAATGGTGACACTAAAACAGCGGTAATGTTCTGATATTTTGTATGCTCAATGCTTAGAACTTTGGAGTAATGTGACACTTGTATTATTTGATGTTGCCAACTCTACTTTGTATTTGCTATTGATGAGGCAATATATAATGTGTAAATTTCTCATAAATTATTGAGTATACCATTCTGCTTTCAATTCTTATTCATTACAAAATAATGCTGTCTGGTGGCAAATATATAAATGCATACATATAGTTGGGCAATTACTGTCTTAAGGTGTTCTATCAGGGGAAGACAGAAAACTGGAGTTCCTTATCCAGCCAAGGGGGAAGGATAGAAAATGGGAGTTTTCTTTTTCTATTTGTCACCTTGGTGTTTATAGTTTTGAAATTGTTTAATCAAAATGAGTAGCAGCATTTCAGGATTTCCTGTAATATGTGAGAGCATCTTATGTGGTCTTTAGATTCCACAGGATTAAGTTTCCCAGTAAGCCTTCAGTTCATAGTTTGGTTCTAAATGTTGCTTGAAATAAATAAATTATTTGATTTTTTCTATATCTTGATCAGTGTATTTATATTAGCATTAGTATCTCAAGCTCTGCAATTAGTGTAATTTTTTTTTTTATTAAATCAACATTATATTATTTCTTCAGTTTCAAACTATCTTTAATGGGTAAATGTGATTTAGGAATGTTTATTCCCTTGTCTTATCCTGCTATCAAGTGCTTAGAAACAGCAATTTCAAGCTTAAGGTTTTATATTTATATTTATATTTTTAATTTACCATTAAACTTCTGTTAATAAAAAATACAAACAGGAAATGAGAATGTTTTACAAACTAATAATGGTTAAAATTTCTTCTACATCATTTTTCCTTCTTTACTACAACTACTGGAATCCTGTATCATAGTTCAGAGAACTGGCTTTTGTCCACCCAATTTCAGGTAATTTTGAGAGTCTGGATTTAATTTTAGCTTTGTGGATAATGGACAGGTTTTTGGCTCCATAATTTTATGTAATTGAGGCTAGTTGTAGCATGACCAACTTTAGTCCATTGCTTTCCTGTGCAATATTAATTATTATTCACAGACCCTATTTACTTCCAATGTGATACAAGTATTGTTTATCCAACATTCCAACATCAATCTGTACAAGTAAAAATGTTTCTAAATGGTTCCCTGTACAGTTTATGTTGGCAAAACTTTAAAGGAAGCAAATATTTAGATGAGGAGATTTTTCTATCTTAGATTAAGCAAATCAGTCCTGTTAGTCCCTGAAATATTGGACAAATGGTGTAGATAGGTTGTATCTTTAGAAACTCTCTACTGTCAAATAGCTTTTGTCTTTTGCCTGATTTAGTGACAAAGTGCTGTTTAGCTTTTTTTTCTATTGCCTCAATTAGATTGTTCTTCTAAATTTCATTCCAATTAATGAAAACATTAGAAGAAGGGTGTGTTCTTTCCAGTTAAGAACACCTTTAGTAGAAGGGGAGTGCCACATTAATTCTCATGTGCAAGTGTGCTAAGCAACTTAAGGTTCAGTTCTGTTTCTTTTTTTGGCCTCAGTGTTATTGATTTTGTGCAGCAGCATATGCAAAGAGTTAAGATTAATGAATTTTGATATACATATACTATAGTACACAACAGGGTCAATATATAATGTAATGAGTTTTACATCTGGATCAACAAATGCAGATTGAGATCATTTTGCTTCTAGGAGGTGTAGCACTTCTAATGACACTGATGAAGATTTTCTCATCACAAGGTATCCAGAATTTTGAGTCAGCTGTGAAATCGTATGCATCCTGAGCTTGATCCAACAATGCCTTGAATAGTGGATGCTGGAGTATGGTGATTTTGATAACAAATCTTTTCTGGTTTTCCCCTACATAGACCACCAAGTGACCCTTCGGAACATCGCTTGGGATCGTATTGTCTTCATGCACAAAAGACCACCATGCCCATTTACAGCACTTGTCGGCGGTGGCTGCAGAAGGTACAAGTCTGCTACCCACCCTCTGCAATTTGTTTAGGCTCACCTTGAGAAAATTCCCCTTCATGATTGTTTAAAATCTTTTATATTCTGTGCAAGATATACACTGAGAATCAGCTAGTTGTACTGAAGGGAAGAGAAATAAGTAGTAGTGCTCATAAATGAAACTAAGAGAGGTTTATATAAGTGTTGGAGAGACCCAATATTTTGGATCATTAAATGCTTGACATGGCGTGTAGCTATTAGGCAAGTGTGACTATAATATTTTAAGTATGCTAGATAGTGATTTTGCGTGCAGTACCTTACTACCTTTATTTCATTTATAGTATGCTTATTGATACGAAATGTACGAACATGCATTGCATGACGACCTCTAGTAGTATGTTTCATATACTTCCATAAAATCTTTTTTCACTCTTTTCTTGACTTATGAGTAGTAAATGATGCCAGATGAACAATTTTCGTAGCATCCAAAGTAAGACCCCACAGATGGAGAATGGAGAAGATAAGATAAGAAAGATCACTGACATAAGCTTATTGGGTGAAGTGCACTGCCCATTTCGCAGTTATAATTGTCATCTTATAATAAATCACATGTCTGGGATGAGAAAGAGTGAGAAGTGCATGTCAGTTTTGGATCTTCAATTTCAGACTTTTCAGTCATTTATGCTGTCAGGGAGAATGATTTAGCCATGATGAGTGAGAATTTAATACTTAATGATCTGCTTTAAAAATGCACTTATGGACCTAATTAAGATGGTTTTGCATGCAAGTCTGTTAAATTGTGTCATCTTCAACTGTCTGTCATGTGATTTTGGCTAGTCCTAACAAATGATGGGTGAGTGAAGGCTAAGATTACATCATTTTGGAATTTATTCTGCTGTCACTTTATCTATCTGTCTTTCTACATAGCTAGTGTACAATTCTGATAATCCATTTTGGGTTCAGTGCAGAACTTATTGTACTTGGTCAGAGTCTCTCCAACAGGTTAATTTCAGAACTTTTTGTACATGCCCATGAATGCAGACATGGGGGCTTGGAGTTCCAGGCATTAATAAATCCAAGAATAAAACAATTGCAGAATGATATGACACCTGAAAAAGCTTCTCCCCCTTTTGTTGCAAGAAATCAAGAAGTAACAACATGATATGATATATTGCTGGAGATCTAGAGTCCTTTGATCAAGGATTCGGAATTTCAGTTTACAGAAAGTAATACCCAAGTTGGACGAGATATACCCGACCTCTCATCGGGCCAAGAATAATAACGGTTGCAACGCCAATCTAATAGATGGGTACCTGTGAGTTTTCACTCATGGAGGTACTATCTTAGTAAAGAAAGTCACAATAGGTTGATATGGAAGTTGATGTGGTGATTAGTAGTCCAGAAGTCATGGTGATTTGGGTTTCCTAGCAGTAAAAAAAAGGTCCCCTTGTTCATGAAACTTCTTGAGCTTAGCTTCAGATCTCATCCCAATTCCCAACTGACACATGTCCCTTTGAAATGACAAGGTAACTGGGTTTTATTTTATTGGTTGAAAATGGTGCATGGAAGAAATGATTGCCAAATCTGAGCTGTAAGTCCAGATGAGAAGTATCCCTTCCCCGTTTGGTGTTACACACTGATGTGATGTGATGTGTCTGCGGATTGCAAATTGCAGAAGAATGAATGATTGAAGAAGCCAGCTAATGGCTAATGTTGATATCCATCCTCCATAGACGGGATACTTGATTGGTGGAAGAACATCCTTTTGCTGATTCTGATACATAGAGTGAGTGCATTATATGTTTGAATGTCAAATTGCAGTCCATATTGATTGCATCGGATGAAGAAGAGACGATGGCTTGCAGGCTTGGTGGCCATACTACCCAAACTTTTTTCTTTTTTATTAGTTTATTATCTACTTCAGCTTTAAAAATACACAACTCACCACCAAATCACTTTAAAAAGTCACACACCATGTCTAGTTACCAAGTTTTGGAGTATATGGTAACTTGTTGATTGTATTTTTTGTGTAAGTTTAAGGTCTAATTGAAACTTTTTTTTTTTTTTTTTATAATTTGGGGATTTAATTGTACAATTGTTACTAGTTTGAGTAGTTTGAGAGCCTTTTCCTTCTTAATAATAATAAATAATAGAGTTAATTTTATTTTTTATTCTAGATTTATAGATGGTAATCTATTTTTAGGGTTTTTTTTTCCAGAAAATTCTTATTATTATAGCATGATCATATTTGGTCATTTATTAACAAAATCATTGAAATACCGTTAAAAATGAGGACATTTCAATCTTTTTTATACAAAGTATATTGACCCGCTAATTTTTTATGTTTAATTTAAAAAAAATCATAATTAAAGACCAAAATACTTTTGTATTTAATAGTATTTAAATTGTTTTGTTGATAGAAGGATCCAAAATGGTCGTGTAAATGGATGTTCAGAATAAAAATGACTAAAAATGGACTGACACCTATAAATTAAAAAAATAACAAATAATAATAATAATAATAATAAGCGGTATACTGTGCGGCCTAGTAACAAACGTGGGGGTTGCCATGCCACCTACAGGCAATGATATTTTGGTTCATTCCAAAGCCAACCACACGAATGCATGTCTTAACTTCTTTTTTTTTTTTTTTTTTTTTTTTTTTTTTTTTTTTTGGAAAACATGCATGTCTTACTTAAGGAAGCTCAACTTACGCATTTGAATAACACTCCGCTACAAATCAGTACAATTATAAACTCACATAAATTTTCCCTTTTTGGAAACTATTACCCACATACAAACTTCTATTTAATTATATATCCTCATTTATACAATCTATTTTGAAAAAAAATGTCATTTAGTCTCTAATTGTGTTATAACTTAAAACTTTATAATGGTAACTCGGTCTTTTAATGTCGTTATAACAATTAAATTTGAAATTTTATTTGCTTCTCACAAACTACTAGCCAAATAAGCATATAATTGAATATGAAATATATTATAAGTATTTTTGTTATATAAAAATGTCAAAGGAATATATTATAATATTAGAATGTTCGATTCTCTAGTAATCGATAAGTTCTGGTGGTTATTACACGAAACATTCTACTATTGTCAATCCAAATGATATCACTGGATTCATTCTCTAGTTCCTTAATTCTCCATTTCCCATATTCTATTATGTTTAAGAATTTTAACGCAGAATTTTCTGACCAATCTGGTCATGGCCAGCTTAACAACTCGATCCCAACCTAAATTCGATCATCCAAAAACATAATTCTTTCATTGTCTTCCTTTTCTTGTGTGGCATAACAATGGAGAAATGTCTTGAACCTCTCATGTAGTACATGTTAAAAATGTATGCCCTGCTTAAGAAAATTTCTTCTCTGCTTGTTAAATATTGCACGTTTTAATTTGTTCTTGTGTGGATTCTGGTGTTTAAGTTCTTGAATTAGGTTCATATTGGCTCCCTTCATGTTGAGCTCTAGTATTATTAGGTTTTTTTATGGTGGGATCAAAATCATAGGCCAAGAAATCGATGAAGAAAGTCATTAGAGAGTAACTGGAAATGTTGAAGTAAATAGAAAATCAGTTGTTGAGCTAGTGGTAAACTATGATGAGCCTCTAAATGTATGCCACCAAAAGATATAAAAATGGCTTTAGTTGGCTTCTCTTCTCCGCAACGTCCGACTTATCAGCTGCACCAATTTGAATCACGGTATTGGAATATAATTTGTTGTAGTTAAAGTTGTAACCATTATATTTCTTACATATGAATATAATATATATTATTTTTCTTCTTTGTTTTCTATGCAATTTCATGTAAATCAATTTTCATATTTGCCCTTACATTAACATTAAGTTTTAATAGATACTTGAGGTGAGGGGTGAAAATGACCACTACACGAATAATTTAAGGACTAAATAGAGGTCACTTTCTTTCCTCAAAAAAAAAAAAATAGAGGCCACTTTCACATCTATTTTTTTATTGTTTCAAAATAAGTTCATAAGTTTTTCTTTGCTAGTAGCCGCATGTTACATGGTTTGAATGCTACCAAAGATTAAAAAATGGAGGTACATATTCATTTATATACTGAATGTTCACAATTTAAATTGTGAACATTCTATGTAAATTGTGAATATTCAATACGTAAATTGTAATACTTCATGAACCCATGTCCATAGTATAACTATTAGTGGCAATGAAGAGTGGGCCGAGAGGGGAAGATTGGAAACATCACATGACAATGATACGCATCTTAGCCTGCTGCTATGCCCATTACATTACACAATGATTATTGTGAGGAACATGGGACCATAAATAAAAACTAGTCCGTAAATTATTTGTATATGTAAAGTATATTATTTAAAAATATATTATTTGAGTATCGAAAGTATATTATTTTGTATACTATAAAATAATGTATATTCAATACACAAATAATATACTTTTAATATATAAAAATATATTTTATATTTTAAAGAAATATTTTTAAATACTAAAAATATTATTTTATATAATATACATACTAAAAATATTATTTTATATAATATACATTAAAAATACAAATAATATATTTTTAATATATTAAAAATGTACTTCACACATCACTACGTGGACTATATAGTCCACATCATATTTTGCCTACATTACATATACCAACAGGACAAACACTGATGGTGTATTAAATGAGGCGTCGTGCCAATCCCAATTATTTGATCCCACTCCATCCCTGCACGTGCACTTTTCACCCCACTCATTAGCTCCCACCATACTTAATTCCTAATCAAATGAGTTAATGCCTAATATAATCCTCAATTATAATAATTTTACTCAATTTAATCATAAATGATTTTTTGTGCTCAATTGAGTTTTTTACATTTTTAGTCTCACAACTATAGTGGCTTGGAGGATTGGTCCACGACTTTCAAATTTTGCAATTTTGATTCATGATTATTGTTTTTGTTGCAAAAATGGTCCTTCCGGCACTGGAAAACAAAAATCGACAGATTTTCAGGCAATTTTTCACCGGAAAACAAAATCGATATATTTTTCATTAATTTCTCGCCGAAAAAAAAAATTCTCCTTTCAAGTAAGATTAAAATTGACATTTCAAAACAATTAATTTAAGTTAAAACAAATTCATTTCTAAAAACATATGTAGTTAGTTTAATTATTTTTTATTCTGGTAAACTAATTAAAGTTCAAACTAATTCATTTCTAAAAGCATTCGTAGCCAAGTTAATCTTAGTAAAATTAAATACAAATTCAAAATTATTTTTACTTTTTCGTTTAAATTTAAATTATATTTACTTTTTAGCCAATTAAATACAAATTCAAAATTATTAATACAAATTCAAGATTAACAAAAAATAATAATATTAAGATTAAATTTAAACTAAAAAGTTAAAATAATATTTGAATTATGCTCGGTAGTAACATCTGCCAACACAAAGGAGAATTTTTTTAAAATGTCAATTTTGAATAAAAAGTAAACTAAATTAATTTTTTAGAAATGTCAATTTTAATCTTACTTGAAAGGGAAATTTTTTTTTTCCGATGAGAAATTGATGGAAAATATGCCAATTTTTTTTCCGGCGAAAAATTGCCTAAAAATCCGCCGATTTTTATTTTCCAGCGCCGGAAGGACCATTTTTGCAACAAAAATAATAGACATTGACCAAAATTACAAAGTTTGAAAGTCGTGGACCAATCCTGCAAATGCCACTATAGTCGTGGGACTAAAAATGCAAAAAACTCTGCTCAATTTAATCATCAACTTTGATGGTTCTGGTTCTACATAATTTAGTCATTTGTTAAAAATTCTGTTAGTTGACGGTTAGAAATATCGTCCTAATGGTAATTTCTCATCCTTCATCCCATTTGGGATGATTCCTTATTCTTCCCCTTATTAAGAGCCACGTAGAAATGCAAATTTTCATACCAAATCAACTTAAACCTTAAATAAATAAATACAGAGTAAATAAATATTTGTATACAAAGATTTACATTTCTGCGTGGATCTTAATAAGGGGAAGAAGAATGAATCATCCCAAATGAATGAAAGATGATAAATTACCATTAGGACCCTATTTCTAACCGTCCACTAACAAAACTTTTAACAAATGACTAAATTAGGTAAAATCATCAAAGTCAAGAACTAAATTGAGCACAAAAAATTAGAATTAAATTGAGATAAAAAAAATGAGGACTATATTGGGTATTAATTCCTAATCAAATTTTTGGGATGACATGCAACACCTGCCAACCATTTGAGAGCCCTAGCCCTGCATATGGAAAAAGGGGCAGAGGTAACACACATAGTTACGTTCAAATGAGAATCATGCTTAACGTAAGAACTGTATGAGTGCACACAGTTTACTACATAAATGTATATTAACTACTCCAGAGTCTTATCATGCCTGAAAGTAATTAGTGTGCATTCATGTAATAGAATGTGTGCAGTTATCCAACTTCATTTGAAGAACCAATCAACATCTATTGTTTTAGTTCCAACTTCATTGGAAGAAGCAATCAACTTCTATTGCTTTATTCATAAAGTTCTAATCCGAATCTATGTTGTGGAATATGATGTGATGCAACTAAGGGAAAGGGGCTGCAAAATCTATGCTTATGTTCTTCACATGTGTAAATGCAGTAGGAAGATGTGTTTAGTGGATACTTGGACAATGACCTATTTGGTAACATAGTTAACTAATCAGCCAATTTTAACTTATTTGACTACTATTAGTTATTTGACTTGGTTAAACAATCAATATAAATGTTTGATTAATTAGCCTTTTTGTAACACTTTATTGCTCAAAAATGCTAAAATTCCAAAAAGCTGCTCAAAGTCGATCAACTTTTTGGAAAAGTCATTTTGCATGTAATCAGTTATCAGCTATTAGCTAACCGCTAATTTACCAAACATTTTTTACAATCAGCTAATGTTATCAATTAGTCAAACTTACTATCACAATCGGCAAACAACTATTTACCAAACACCCCCAATATATTTCATGCACAACCACAACCAAAGAGGCAGGGGGGAGAGTCTGCATTATGATTTATGAGAGAAATAATAAAAAATATATACATGGCTAAAGGATACCAAAGACAAATAATTAGAAGCAGAAGAATGCCTAATGCATTACATGCAAGCTATAGTCAGTCGAAATTTGACAAATTATGCACACAATTCACAATAACAGAAAGTCAGATGGGTGAGAAAACAGAGGGTTAAAAGAGCCAAAGAGACTTTGAAAAAAAGGACTATCAGAGAATGGCAAACAACTATAAACCAGCCAAGAAACAATCAACCTTGACTACCAATAATTCTGTGAATCCTTCAGTTGTCACTAACTTACTTTGGTAGCTTTATTTAGGAGAATGGAAATGGAGGATATATGGGCAGGGCATTAAGTCTTGGATTTGCAGTTTCTTGGGTATGGATGAACATTGGCCAGTTCACAAACCTGGTTCAAGATGGACTTCGGCAAGGGACGCCAAGAAAGAGTTTGCTTTCCCTTATCCTGCATTTTATCATTTTAAGGGTTTCAAAATTATTATGAATAATCACAATAAAAGTTCTTAAGGGAGTACTTATCAATCAATAAATAAATCAGATTCTAATGGGGGGAGAGCATAGTAAATAAGGATATAAGAATGTTCAATCCATGGAGGTAAGTCATAGAGGAGGGCAAACAGAGAAAGGCACTTTAAAAATGAAAAAAGAAAAAGTAGCATTCAAGTTACCAAGTGAAAAATATCAGAGAGAAGGGCACTTCAAAAATGAAAAAAGAAAAAGTAGCATTCAAGTTACCAAGTGAAAAATATCAGAGAGAATACATGCCATAAAAATGTGAATTTTGTCTCCCTCTAATTTCCAAATCTAACAGGCTACTTGGTAGTTGGTACACATATCACATACCTTAATAAAGCAGATACATCCAGTTAAAGTTCGCCAGAAAATTCAAGTCTTGTAAAAATTGTGAAGCACAAGCAAAAAAAAAAAAAAAAAAAAAAGAGCTGAGTGAAAAAATAAAAATAACTGACCCCTTTCTTGCTTTGATTCTGAAGACGGCTTGCTTTTAAAAGATTTCTCCACTTGTCCTATTTAGTTTGTGAACAGAACATTTTATAATCATTAACAAGAAAGATTGTTTTTAACAGAATAAAAAGCTAGAAGATGAAAAAAAAAAAAAAAAAAAAGGTTTTTCGGCTGTTTACTATTGAATCACAGCTGATAAAAGGATGTACACCTTTAGATCTACTGGTGTCCGATAGTCAGATGACGCGAAGAAAAGACTCTTTATTTGACTCCACTTTCCAACTCCACATTGTGAAACACCATCAACTAACTTTCTGACCTCTGAAATAGTCCATAGCCTGTGGTGCTTTCTCCGAGCACAATTCCCATCAGATCTCATGATTGCGGCACTATCATCTTCTATCACAACCAGTGCCATTTCTTCAAGAGAATCCTGACCAGTTTTGTAAAAATGCAAACCACATTACTCAAAGAGTTAAGTAACCATGAAGAAGTACTGGAATTTCAAAGGATTAAGGCAAAAGATAATGGTGCATTCATTCTGAACTAGTCATACATGACCCAACTCAAATTAGGGTGCATACATGATACATCATTGACCATTTGACCTTCATAAAAGAAAATATTAACAAAGTTGAAAAATAAAGACAGTGGTAGTAGGACCACTCTTTAACATAATTGCCTAGCCTTTTAACAAATATACTCGTTAATTGTTATATTGATGTCTTTTATCAAATTTGACCATTCTCTTTATGCTTATAGGTAGAAGTCCTTCACCAGAAGATATCAAACACATGAAAGCACAGTGCAGTAGCACTTAGTAGTATATTTTGTTTGTGTTATTAAATGTGTAAACAGTGAATACATGAAATGAAGCATAGACAATACAAACTTCACTACATCTGAAAATTATGAACTTGCTAAAGAAACCAAAAAGGGTATATTTTCCAGCTTTTACCTTACTAACATTGGGTGCATGCCTCTTACGACATTCCTCAGAATCAAAAGATATGTGGTTTGACTTTACCATCTTCACAAGGGATGCCTGCTTCTTATCAGATATTTCAGAGCCAAAAGATGATACATAGTTCATCTTTACCTTCTTTGCATTGGGTGAATGCTTCTTACACAATTTAGGGTCAGCAGACGATAACTGGTTCAACTTTACCTTCTTCACATTAGATGCATGCTTCCTATCACACTCTTTGAGGCCAAGACGTGAAATCTCTATTGACTTCACTTTCACCACATCAGATGCAACATTCTTATCACATTCTTCAGGTACTAGAGGGCCAAATGGCACTTGAATAGCATTGAAAGTAGAGTCCTCAGAAAGAGACTCTATTGCTTCAGATTCAGGTTTGGGTTTCTTATTACATTTGACTCTTTGACTCTTACTCTTTGATGCAGAAGCAGAACCCTCTTTCCTTTTCTTGACATATCTTGTGTTAAGATCTGATGATTCGTCAATATACCTGCGAGTAGGTTTGCGCACTCTCCTTTGTGTATGAGAAGAGTCGGAGTTACTTGTCTGGGAAGAGTTCATTTTTGGTGAATCCCCAAGATATATAGTTCCATGGCCCCCATTCTGCCCTCCTAGATTAAACTCTTCACTTTGCTTGATTGTAGACATGCAGACCAATCCACTTGATGTTAGAGCAGGAGTGAAAATCATGTCTTCATCTTTCTTATTAGAAGATATGCTTCCTGGGAAGAAGCTTGCTACATCTTCCAAATAGTCAATATGTCCTGAAGTGAATGAAGTAGGGAATTTGTGACAGTTCCCCTCAACTGACATTTCACCCTCATCTATGTGGCTGGGGAGTCCATGAAACTCAGGCTTCGTCATCTGAAGTATATTGCTCCAGCATTCAGCTTCTTGAACTACACCTGTCAAATAGCATTCTTTAGACCATTAGTATATCATGATTTGAAGTTGGAATCGTTTTACTAAATTCATGATGGTTTCAGCAAATATAGTCCTGATCCTGAAAAAGACATGTAGAAACATAAAAATTAAATTGCAGAATGCTCATAATATTTATCGGGCAACTACAAGTATTTACTATCATATTAAAAAAAAGAGTAATATCTATCAAAAGGGTAGCAATAGTTAAACCAAAAGCAAGTTCACCTAAAAGATAACCACCATATGCATCCAAGGGATCATTTGGCACTTCAAAAGTTACAGCTTCAGCATAACTTGGCTTCAAAATGAAATTAGTTCACATAAAATTTCAATTGTTCAACGTTTTTGGACACAGAAGGAAACAACTAATTAAAGCAGATACTTTGAGCAACTAATTAAAGCAGATCACAGCTTCTCAAGAAAAAAATTAAACAACCCTTATCTTCAATATATTTATATGAACTATATATTAATCAAGCTTATCACGGCGTCCTGTTAAGTCGCAACGCCCCCCGACAAAAGAAAAAAAAAAAAAAAAACAGTGGCAGCCGGCAGAAAACCAAAGAAAATGGAGAAGAAAGAAGGACGACTCACGGACTAGGAGGGCAACGGCGGTGGGAGGGCGATGACGGTGGGAGGGCGACAGCGGTCCGAGGGCGATGGCTGTGGGAGGTTGACACACTAGGTCTAAAGAGAGGCGGCGGAAAATGCAAAAATGTTTCTTCTTCTCTCTCTTCTCTATTCTTATTAGGTCATACCTTTTTTTTATAAATAAAATAAAAAAAAATAAAATAAAAATAAAATAAAATAAAAATGGGTCGGGTTTACGGGTTTGGACAACGGGGCAGGGTCTATGGCATTATTTGGGACGCCTGGGCGACGCTTGAGCTCGCCTCGCCATTTTCAGGTGAGGCGAAGCCTCCAGGCATCCTGTCTCCACCGACAGGACGCCTAGGCAACACCGTGATAAGCACGATATTAATGTATAAACCTTAGGCTACTTTTCAGTTCCAAGTTTGGGTTTAAGAATCAAATAGCCAACAAGTAAACAACGCTGAGTTGGTTATGGGTTTGATGATTAAAGCTGCAAAATCTAACTTATAGATGATGGTTATTTGATTTTTAAAACTAAAAGCAGACTACCTATGTTTGAGCTTATTAACTTCAGCTTGGGTTTGTTCAGTTTGGAAGGTTATTCAATGCTTCTACTTCCCCTAGAAGGAAGTATCTCTTGCTGGGGAAAAGTGGGAAACAATGTAACAGCACTGTCACACCCCCAAAACAAAAACAGAGCCCAAAGACAAGCCTTTTGAGTATGCTTCACTTTTTAAATTTAAAAGTGTATGGATGTTATCTTTTTTCTTGTTGGTATAAGTATCCAAACAATAAATTTAGGCAAATACCAGGTCTTGGTTTCAATTAAATGTAAGAGGTATGTTTTCTTTTAAGGGACCAAGGTGTGCCCCCAGCCCCCTATTATACAAAGAGTGATTAACCCAATGAATCAACAGAAAAGCATCTCTTTCACAATGTAGTAAATTCAACCATTGGCCAGAAGGAAGGGCAACATCCAACATACCTCCTGAGTCAGCTCTTTCTCCACTTGTAATGAAATACTAGGATCTTGCCTGCCTTTTAAAAAATAGTGATTAAAAAAAAGGATTGCAATTAGAAGTGAGATAGATTTTATCCATGTTAGAAGAAATAAATGAGAGTTAGCTGAGAAGAAGCCAGATTACAGAGCAAGACCACAAAAATGGAATAAATGCATGCCATGACAAGAAATAAGTTAGTTAAGCCAAGTGAACAATTATTAGCCATCAACAGAAGAAAATTCTACGTTTATCCATTGACACAGAGTGTTAACATCTATCACAAAAGAAAATCATTACCTCAAACCTCGAATAGATCTCCTAACAAGTTTTGCTGACATATTACTATATTAGCCCCAAGACATTTTTTTTTCTTCGTTTTCTCACCTCACTCTTGTTGCTTACAGGTTGGAAATACTAAAGGATTAATAAGAACCAAGTAATTAAGAAGAAGGGGAAAAAAGAGGTACAAGAAGCCAAGTATTGCAGTAGCATTTAACTTCATTACATATGGGCCTACAACAGAATATATACAAGTATTTCAGTAGCATTTAACTTCATTACATATGGGCCTACAACAGAATATATACATACACACACACACATAGTTTAAGAAAGTTGAAGACAGAAAAAATCAAAGCATATGAAGTGTAGAATTGGCATGCAAATTTAAGTGCTAGCACCAGTCAATTATAGACACAAAAAGAATGCCAGTATACATCCACCAAACATAAGTTCCTACTAGCATCCATTTACTGCTGGAGTAGCAAGGAAGGGGATTGAGAAGGGACACATTAGTCTACTAAAACTAGTTTTTACCTTCCATTTTAGTGCACTTCCTTATGCTCTCCCTTGTCAAAGCATATGAACCCAGTTACAGAAACAAGCTTGTCTTTGGGCTCTGCAGGAAAAAAACTCAAATTCAATTGCATAACATTGAAAGAATGAAAAAGGGTTTATATTCTATACCAAGCAATGCCCAAAGCTCAAGCACAAATGATAAGGCAATTATAAGAGGTCTTCCTCCCCTAAGTTGAGTTGCCAATCATCAGTCAATGTATAATAAGAGTGAGAATGGAGTTGTATAGAAACTACAATCATGCTAAAGCAAACTTCTTTCAAAAGTATTGGATGAACCTGTTTCAACATAGTGCATTTTCCTATTTGGGAAGAAGTGTGAACACCATCAAGCCCATCATACTGAATTGGAGAATGATATGATATCTATAACTAAGACTCTTTCTTTAACGGGAAAATCACAATGCTACTGGTTACCTACTCTTTTTTTCTCTCTCTTTTTTTTCTAGGTAATTGCATTGACCAAAAAAGCTTGAACAAACTACATTGACTAAAAAGTTCAAATGAATTTTTTTTATGATCCGCTTGTGTGAGCAAAACCAATGTGTGAAACAAGTGCTGCAAAGTTGTGGCCCTGATCTAAAGGTATATAATCTTCTAAAGATTCGCTCCAAGTTGATAGCAAACTCATAAACGTAATCAAAATGATATCCTCAAATGATCACCATAATTCATAATTGTACAAATGCGAGAATTGAATATTGTTTCTTCCATTTCCAGTATAAACTACTAAACGATATACTTTATTATTAATGATTTCAAATGTGATTTCAATTAATGTGATTTCAATTTCATCCAGCATTCCTACAATATCCATAGCAGCATTACTGATTCTGAACAATGCAACGTGGAAGAGATTTGGGAGGAAAATGCAATCGTTGAGCGAGAGGGAATGGAGAGGAAAGCTAACCTGAATCATCATCGGCGGGAGATAAGTATTATGCGATGAAACGCTGCTGCTCGCTCCTCTACTACAAACTACAAAGTGGAGGAGAGTGGGGGAGTGAGAGTGATAGCGCTTTCACAGGGGAGCAGTTTTATACCACGGAACCCAAAGGAGTTATAGGGAGGAGTGTTGAAATGTGGTTTTGGCATTTGGAGTCCGGTGCGGTGACGCGTGGAGTACACTTGGGCCTTGTTGATTACGAGGACCGGTCGGCTCACTCCACGTTTTCACGTAACGGCTTTCCGCTCATTCCCGGGCTAAGGTTCAGTTCCGCTCAACACACTGGAAGCAACCACGCCATCCTTTCCATCTCCGCAAATTATATCGTGTACCGTGGTCCACAATGCATTGTGGACCGCGAATCAAAACGACGTCGTTTTGATTAATGAAAACAGACGGATGAATTCGCGCCACTCACTTTCAGTTCATATACATTGCAGTTACATTTCAACACAACTGCAGTTACATTTCAACACAACTACAGTTATATTTTGATATAACTATAGTTTCATTCGATAATATAAAAACATAAATGTGAAACTGTTATTTAGTATCAGTTCATATACACTGCAGTTACATTTCAACACAACTACAGTTAAATTTCGATATAACTACAGTTTCATTCGGTAATATAAAACACAATGTGAAACTATTATTCAGTATCAGTTCATATACACTACAGTTACATTTCAACACAACTACAGTTACATTTCGATATAACTACAGTTTCATTCGATAATATCAAAACAAATGTAAGGCAGAGTTTTTTGAGATGAACTGTAGTGTCAATTACGGGCTCCGTCTTTCACTTACTAAAACGACGTCTTTCAGTTACATTGTGGACCGCGGTCCACGATTATATTATTTGATAGATAAAAATAAAATGAATAAGAATTAAAAAAAACACTCATATAATAATAATAATAATAATAATAATAATAATGATAAAATAATAATTTATCATCAAATTACAATTCTACAGAATGTGAAATTGTAATTTCTGAGAAGTGAGAACCCTAGGAATTGCAATTTTATAATTGGAAGGAGTTGCAAATCCAATCAAACTCAATTCCATAGAGTTTAAGAAAAATGGAATTACAATTTCATTCTACCAAGCACTCCATTAATTCAATTCTTCTTACATTTTCAAAATGTGAATATTGATAAAATTCCTTTCATACAACTCCAACTAAAACTCAAATTCAAAAAATATTTAAAATGTCCGCAATAATAAATCTCTAAACATTAAAAATCAATGACTGGGTTTAAGAGCGCATTCTACATTCTATAATCATACACCATCTTTTCAAGGACCGGAAAGCAGATAACAAACGCAACATTTCAGCCTAATTGCCCAGATGTTAAGACATTCAAAACAATCTTAATCACCAGGGGAGAGAGATGGGCAATTGTTATACCATGGAATTAGAGTCCATCTTACATTGTAAACTTTGGTCCAAATTATAATGTCTACAATTAACATATTATATGTTTTCAGTTAATAAATTTGTAATTAACATGTTTAAGCAAAAGTGAACATTGGTCCATAATATAAGCCCACTCCATTTGAGGGCACTTTAAAACTGAACATGGAAAGGACTTTAAGAAACAGCTTGGGTATGACTAGCGCTAGAGATTTAGTTCATGACTAGTAGATCTCCACAAGGGCTCATTTGTAACAATTAGATAGTTACAGCAATCCAAGTTCAGTTGGCATTTTTTCAATTGTGCAAAAAACAGTAATACATCCTTAAGGAATCCAGAATTTCAGGAGAAATTGATATTGCAAAGGTCACAAAATCATGCTGCTTCTTCAGTTTCCTTTGAATTTGCATTGGTTGCCAAGCCTCGAATCTTTACATCATAATAAACCTCTTCCACTTTTCTGAGGTCATATTTCATTCCTGTCACAAAGTCAACCGTTTATGGTCAGCTTTCTATTCATTTTGAAAACAAGATTGGTAAGGATTGGTAAGTCAGGAGGGAGTAGAAAAGATAATCTTCAACTAATAACATTGAAATGAAATAATTTTTAAAATGCTTCAAGAGAGGAATAAGAGAGATAATGTAACTGAAACAACAAACTAAAACCATACCATCAAACTTTTTACGCAAGAAATCATTTCGGAGATTAAGCATGCGAAATGCAGCATGAAGATCTGTCATGAACTTTAGAACCTGGCGTGGGCAATCATAATCCCCAGCTGTCACTCTGTTCACCACATACCTAGGCTGCAAATTCCAAATAAAATTATCATTCTTCCAGCATAAAGAACATACAATCAACTCATAATCCAATTATCCTACATTGTTTAATGTAATAATGCCTGAGAATAATTTGGCTCAATTTAAACGGCAGTCTTTTAAGGTTCTCAAGTTTTATACAGCATACCAAACTTTCAAGCAAAAACTCATTCTAAAACTATGTCCAAAACATAAAAAAATGAGTATCTTACCAACTCATTAGACATGAAACAAATCCCTGACACAAAAATAACAAATGTTGTTAATATAAGATCTTCAAATACAGAACAGTGAAAAAATTGATAAGGTGAGAAACTTCATAGAACAGAAAAAACAAGAGAAACCCTAGGAGAATAGATGCATATGAGGACATATGAACTATTCATAAATCTAATCCCCATAAGTGTTTCCAGCATTACATTAGATTTTCAGAAAATGTTAAAGTCACTCACCAATAAGGTAATCTTCAGTATCAAGTCCAAAATCTGAAGGATTTACTGCAATTCAAAAAGTATCCCAATATCTCAGGTCTAATATCTCTTAAAAGAATTATGGAAAATGAAAGAATTACAGACATAATGTAACTATAACTCCCAGGTTCAACCAGTCAGTCTTAATATGCTAACACTAAATAACTTATTTGAATAGAAGAATAAAAGGAAACATACATCCCAATTTTTCCTCAACTTCACTATGAAGAAGAAGAGTCCCCTTCTCCAGCCAATGCATATATGCGAGCAACGACACCACAGTCTGTGTCTCACTCCTCCAATCACCATGATACCTATACATCAATAATGTCAATCAGTAAGCAAACAAAAGTTACAGATGGTGAGAAAAGAGACAATTGCAATTGCTACTAACCTATAATATTGTCCAGGGCATTCACGCAGAACTTCTAACAGCTTGCTATAGAGTTCCTTCAGCACCCCGATATGAACATTTGCTTTTTCTAAGACCTCTGATTGCATAAACATACTAAATTTAATTACTTCACATAAGTATTTCCGGGAGATGAATGTGCATGCATTTGTTTGTACACATATTGTTTTTCTATGTTTGAAATTTAAAAAAATGCAATTCACAGAGGCAAACTCTCCAATACATGCTTACAAAAAAATAAAAGTTCGTATATACCAACCGGGAACGGGGCGAGACTGGTGAACGAGGAGGAGGGTAGAGTGAATGAGCCGAGAGGTGGACTCCATCTCCATAGCCACAGCTCTAATTCGATCGCGTAAGCTCGAGGAGTCCAGCAGATTCTTCCGGAATTCCTCGAACTGCTTCTCAAGCTTCTCGGAAGAATGGGAGAGAGGCGCGTCGAGATCACCGGCCGCCATTGAAGTGCAGTATGAAACCGAAAGGGGGACGTTGCAGAGAGGGACTGAGAAATTGCGAGCGGGAATGAGAGTGGGAGGGAAGGTGGGTTTAGGGTTTAAGGCGGTGCGAGATAGTAGAGAAATGGCGTTCCGGTACACCGATTTCATTTTGGTATGCCCGACTTTGTGCTACAATATTTTTACGTACAAAATTTTGAAAATGATCAAATTTAGAAGGTTGTGTTACTTGTGAATATTTTTGAGAGCTATGATATACTCTTATCTTTCTTATTTTATTTATTTTGTTTATTGTTGATGTAATTAATTCGTTTTATTTACTTTTCTTTTAGTATTTTTAAATGTAATAATAATTTTTTTAAATATATTTTTAATGTCTCAATTGTTCTTTGAAATAATGATCAAATTGGTCATTCAACTGCAAAGCAAATTGCAATTAGGTCATCGAACTAAAAAAAACTTTAATTAGTTCCCTAAATAATGCAAAATCAAGCAATTCAACTTAAAATGAATTGTTGACCTGAAAATATGCTGATGTGGCGGTTACCGAAATTAAGAATATTTTTTAACATTTATTTTAATAAATTTAAATAAAATAATTATTTAAAAAAAAACAACAAAAACAAAAAATCCCACCTCGTATCTCGTTCGTTGACGGTCAATTACCTTCCCCGATAAGAAGGCAACCTCACCTTCTCACTGGAGGCCTTCTTAGTGGTCTCCTTCTCAGCAATATGATGACATAGCGGTTGTCGAATTTAAACATATTTTTAAAAATTTTATTTGAATAAATTTTAATAAAATAATTATTTAAAAATTAAATTTAAAAAAAAAGTCCACCCCAACCCCTGTACTTTCGTCAACGGCTAGAATGCCTTCTCCTGTTATGTTTTAAATTTTTAAATAATTATTTTATTTAAATTTATTAAAATAATTATAAAAAAATGTCAAATAGGCCACTGAACTTTTACACATTGTGCAATTGAACCATCAAACCAAAAAAGTATGCAATTGGACCATTAAAATTAAAAATTTGTGAAATTGTGAATATAGACAAATTTGTGGGGTACAAAAAGATGAGTCTCTTATTTTCCTCTCTCCTTTTGTGAGTGTCTTTTCCTCTCTCTTTCTGTGAGTGCGGAGTTCTGGTTTTTTTTTCCAAGGTTTTGTGCGGGTTTTCCCGAGATGGAGAAGGGTGGTTCTAGTGGATTGAGTGACGCTTATGAAGCGCTAACGATTGTGGATGACGATGACGGGGTCATTGTTGAGGAGGCAGACGCTCTGAAACCTACCTTTGATTACCGTTTTGCGGTGGTTGGTCGTGTGGTTACTGATAAGCCGGTGAAGTTGGTGGTGTTCCGGGATGTAATGGCAACGGCATGGCGTTTGGGGAAGGGAGTGATGGTTCGTGATTTGGGGTCTAATCGATATCTGTTTACTTTCTACCATGAACGTGACATCGCCAGGGTGCTGTCTGATGGCCCCTGGACTTTCGACCAAAATCTGGTCTTGCTTCGTCGTTTGGAGGATGGTGACGATCCGATGATAGTAGCCTTAACAAAGGCATCGTTTTGGATACAGATGCATGATGTTCCTGTGGGCTTTATGTCTGATAAAGTGGCGCGAATGATAGGCAATCATGTGGGCATCTATGAACAGTCCGATAGTCGGAGTTTTGATGGAATATGGAGGACTTTCATCCGAGTTCGCACAACGATCGATGTGACTAAGCCGTTGAAGGCTAAGATGAAGATGAAGAAGCCGGGTGGGGAGTGGTTTTGGGTCACCCTGCGTTATGAGCGTCTCCCATCATTTTGCTTTCATTGTGGCATTATCGGCCACGCTGATAAATTTTGTCCAGAAGCTTTTGACAAACCTATGCAGTCGACTGAGAGGCCGTTCGGGTCTTGGATGAGGGCTGTGTAAGAATTAAAACTGAACTGAAGTATATGAAATATAGGATCTAACCTCCAGCCATAGTTATTTGTTTGATGATTGCCTGATCTGCTTACTGTTGTTGCTTGAGCTTTCTAATTATTTTTCTCTCACTTGACTCAACTCTCTCAGATGGTGTACAAGACTGTATGTCAAGCAGTGAGGGGGATTTTGATGGCCTTTATATAGTTGCATTCCATCAATACACTAATCATGAAAATTTTCCTATTCTTAATTATTTGCACCACTTTCTGAATAAGAACAAAACATAAATTAGTGGATCCCTAATTTAGGTGTTAGTGTATCCCTGATTTAAGGTCATAGTGGAGTTTAGTGGACTCATACTTTTGACCTTTTATTATTTGTTCTTACAGGCTGGTGGTCGACGGGGAGGGACGACAACTCCAAATAAGTGGCTGGTTCTTGACCAGTCGACGGCGGGAATGTCGGCAAGAGCCTTAGGCAGATCGGGTTCTCCGGTGACGAGTAATGAGAAATTAATGCAGCAGGTCGTGGGTAATATGCCGTTACATGGATTGAATGTGGATAATGATGAGGGAGTGAGGGCATGTGAGGGGTCGGGTGAATTAAATGCTGAGGGAGGGTCTGAGGGTGTGGTCTTTACTGACCAAAAAAGGAAAAAAACGATTAGTGAGGGGGAGAGTGAGGAATCTGGGCCGGGTATTTGGAATAGCCCAATGATTGTGGAGGAAGTGGGACATTTTAATTCTGAGGAGGTGGGCTCTGGATTCCAGGCCCACCGGGCCCAATGAGTTGCTTTAGTTGGAACTGTCGTGGGCTTGGAAACCCATTAGCAGTTCAAGTGTTATTGGGCTTTGTCCTTCAAAAGAAGCTTGATATTTTATTTCTGTCTGAGACTTTATGTACTGCAACTAAGATGGAGCGTGCCCGTGTACGACTAAAATATGACAATTGTTTTACGGTTGACTCGGTGGGGAGGAGCGGTGGTCTTGCTCTGCTTTGGAATGGGGGCTTGGACGTGGAGTTCGTAGGATACTCGAATCACTATATAGATACAACGATAACGATGCCCGATAATAGTACGAGATGGAGGTTTACAGGCTACTATGGTCACCCAGAACGCTCTCGGCGTCGTTACTCTTGGAATCTATTGAGGTATCTGTCTACTTTAAATGCTTTACCCTGGGTTGTAATGGGAGATATGAACGATATAATGTGGAATTGGGAAAAGGAGGGTCGAGTCGGTCATCCGGAGTGGCTCAGAAGGGGGTTCAGTGAGGCGGTGAGGGAGAGTGGTTTGGGTAATTTTGCTTTTGAGGGTTGTCAGTTTACGTGGGAGAGAGGACGGGGAACTCCGGGATGGGTCCGAGAGAAGTTGGATAGAGTTCTGGTGTCTGGGACTTGGCAAGATTTATTTCCAAATGCTAGGGCTTGGGCACTGGAGGGGGGTTATAGTGATCATCTACCCTTGTTTCTACAAACCCAGGCCGTGGGGAATAGAGAGTTTGTGCGCCGCCCACGTTATGAAAATTCTTGGGGACTGTTGCCGGAGTGTAGAGAGGTGGTAGAATCTGCCTGGAACTGCTGTTCTGGGGAGTCTATTGGGGTGCGATTAGCACGATGCGGGAAGGAGGTCGCCGGCGAAATAAGGAGGAGGTGGATGATCTAAAGTTCTGTAAACATCGGATGGGTTGGCTGCGGGGACGGCGAGACGCTCAGGGTGTGAAAGAGTTTGGGGAGGTCCAGAAACAATATATTGGTTTAAGTCCAGGCTCAGAGCGATAGATGGAAACAACGAGCGAAGGAGCATTGGTACATTGGCGGTGATAGCAATTCTCGTTACTTCCATTCCTCTGTCAATTGGCGTAGGAGGCGAAATTACATCCATTCTCTGAAAGATAACAATGGCGTGAGTGTGACTGATCAGCATCAGAAGGCTACTATTATGGTAAATTATTTCCAGAATCTGTTTCGGACAGAGGAGGGGAATGATCGGCCAGTATTAGAATGCCTCTCAAATTGCATCTCTGTTGAGCAGAATGACAATCTGATTCGTGCAGTTACCCATGATGAAGTTAAAGCAGCAGTTTTTATGATGCACCCAGACAAGTCCCCAGGTCCAGATGGCCTCTCTCCGGCTTTTTTCCAAACTCATTGGGACGTGATAGGAGACGAGGTAGTCCATTTCTGCCAATCTTTTATTACTTCTGGTCACCTGCCAAATTCAATTAATGACACCCATATTATTTTGATTCCTAAAAAGAAACATTTTGAATTGATGTCTGACTTTCGTCCTATTGCACTTTGTAATGTTGTTTACCGCATTTTGGCGAAAGTTTTAGCTAATAGATTCAGGGGGGTGTTAAATAATGTAATTTCCAGTGCCTTTATTCCGGGTAGATCCATTATTGATAATGTTTTGATTGCTTTTGAATCTACTCATGCTATGCATAGGCAAAGAAAGGGTAGTGGGGGATTTGGGGCTCTAAAAATTGATATGAGTAAGGCCTATGACAGAGTCGAGTGGGGCTTTCTAGGTAGAGTCATGGAAAGGATGGGTTTCAGTGAGAAATGGGTGGGCTTGATGCGTGAGTGTGTGACCACGGTGCAATATAAGATTCTAGCTGAAGGTAAGGAGTGGGGGCCTATTATTCCCGCAAGGGGGTTACGGCAGGGTGATCCTTTGTCTCCATGTCTGTTTATTGTGGTAGCTGAGAGTCTGAGTGCTATGTTGCGAGTTCAGGAAGATGGAGGGGCCTTGCATGGGGTGTGTGTGGCTAGAGGAGCTCCTATGGTGTCTTATCTGTTCTTTGCAGATGATTGTTTGCTTTTCTTTAGAGCAAATAACCTCGAGGCTGGGCTTGTAAGGGAAATCCTTCGGGAATATGGGGAGGCGAGTGGTCAGCAGGTCAACCTTGAGAAATCTACTATTGTTTTTGGGAATAATGTTGAGAGGGAGGATAAGGAGGCTGTTTGTGAGGTTTTAGGTATCCACGAACAGCATTCGCGAGGGAAATATTTGGGGCTGCCAGGCTGTATAGGGAGGAGAAAGAGGGAGATTCTGGGGTTTATTCGGGACAAGGTTCGGGCTAGAATTTTTCATTGGGGTAATCGTTTCCTCTCAAGGGCGGGTCGGGAGATTTTGCTTAAGACTGTGTTGCAAAGTATTCCGAATTACGCAATGAATGTCTTCCTTCTTCCGAAAGGATTGTGTGATGAGCTTGAGAAGCTAATGAATGCCTTTTGGTGGGGGTGTGAGGGGCGTGGGAGAAAGGGGATTCGATGGGGTACTTGGGCTGATTTATGCCGCCCAAAGAGGTTTGGGGGTTTGGGTTTTAGGTCAGTGCGAGAGATGAATGTGGCTATGCTTGGCAAGCAAGGATGGAAATTTTTAAATGAGTCGGATGCCTTGGTGACAAAAATCTTTAAAGCCCGTTATTTTCCCAAATGTTCCTTTCTTGATGCTTTGCCTGGGTCTAATCCGTCGTTTGTTTGGACTAGTATTCATGCGTCTCAGAGTTTGTTGAGGGAGGGAATTAGATGGAGAATAGGGGATGGGGAGAGGGTGACTGTTTGGAATGAGCCTTGGTTGCCGGATGGTAGTAACCCATATGTTTCAACTGCTAAACCAGTTTATTTGGATAATGCTCCTGTGAAATCTCTGCTTTATAATGAAACAAAGCAATGAGATGTGGAATTGTTGACTGATATCTTTTGTGAAAGGGATATTAATCTTATTTTAAGCATTCCCATTGTTTCTATGGATATGGAAGACTCCTTATACTGGAAAGGTGAGGTTAGTGGTGTATATTCTGTCCGAAGTGCTTATAGAATTGTCAAGGGCTTGTATGTATCTGATCGGGGGGATGAGTGGACCGATATGTGGAAAATGAATTTACCTCCAAAGATTAAGAGTTTTTTCTGGGCATTGTGTTCTATGAAGTTGCCTACTAAAGACGCTTTGATTGTCAAACAGGTGCAATGCGATCCTATGCCCTTTGTGCGGTAGCGAAAGGGAGACTATTATCCATCTATTTGCAAATTGCCGGTTCGCTCATCAATGTTGGTCAGTATTGAATAAGGATTGGCAGTTAGGAAGGATGGAATCAATTAGAGAATGGATTGAGGATATGTGGAGTCATTTGCTGCCTTATATGAAGGAAAAGATTGTGACTGTCTGTTGGGCTATCTAGTCTAATAGAAATAATCTTATTTGGAATGATAAATCCACAGACCCCTGCAATTTAGTTCATCATGCATGTATGTACGTGGCAGATTGGCAGTCTGTCCAGAGGAATTCTCCCCATGCTCCACCTTCCATTCGACATCACTCTCAAAGGTGGATTCCTCTTCCATTGGACTTTTTTAAAGTAAACATTGATGCAGCACTTGATGTGCATTCTCGGCGTACTGGCTTTGGATGGGTGGTGCGTAATCACGAAGGGGTCGTGCAAGCAGTTGCCATGAAATGTGTGGAGGGATTATTTACGGTTCGTGAAGCGGAAGCTATGAGTGCTCGAGAGGCGTTGAGCTGGATAAAGGCGAGTGGTTGGCGGAAGATTATTCTTGAAACTGATGCCCAGGTGGTCACTACCGCGGTTGCTCAGGGTAGTGATAAATCTCCTTATGGTGGCCTTATAAAAGAGATTGTGGTCCTTCTTCAGGATTTTGAGTCGGCTACGATCGTGTTTTTTCCCCGTGGACTGAATATACCGGCTCACACTTTGGCAAAGACATCTTTTCATATTTCTAGTAGTAATTTAGTTGAGTACTGTGATTTTATTCCTACTTATTTGTCAAGTGCTTTGTTGAACGATTTTTAGTTTTAATGAAGTTTTGTTTGTGATTCAAAAAAATTAAAAATTTGTGCAAATAGCATTTTTTTACTAGTTACTTCCAAGTTTCTCTTAAATATGATGTCATAATGTCAAATTATATATAAAAAGTTATTTTAATTATTTTTTTAAGCGAATACAAACTAGCTTGTTTACGAGCTCTTAGTAAACGAGAATACAATTGTTCATACATATTTGTTTATGAACCAAGTTTTAAAATTTATTTATTTATTGATGTTCATTTACCTTAATAAACGAACGCTTACTGAATACGAAAACGAGTAATTACCGAAAGTTCTGTTCGCTAACACTCTTAATGGGGTGCAATTCCATTTTCCATATACACACCCATGAGCTTCAGCTCACATCTCTCTCTCATCTTCCCTCTATGATCTAGCAATTGTTCTATTTTCCATTTTAGATTCGAGATTGAATATAGCAAGAACGATTTGTTCTATCGGCCACTAAAGACAAGGGAAATTAACTCATTAGAAAAATAATATAAAAATTTGAAGGTACCAAAATATCATTGCCTAAAATAGGGTTTTACTGGACCGATCAAAAGTATCCAAAATATGATAATCTAAGATGTTAAATGACAAAAACGATAGTTTGAAACTAAATTTAAAATTACCACAAAATACAATGTGGTATCCAATTGTGAATATCGTTTATGAATATTAATATTTGACAATTGTAATTAATATTTATATGTAATTTGCATAATAATGTTTATATAGTAAGTACATTTAAATTATTTAAATTCGAAATTTTCAAATCGTGCGGGTGGTATCCGATAGCACAATGATTTATAATTTGAGTTGGTAAAATATTGTGACGATCAATATAAACAAAGAATTCAATAGTGCAAAAGAAAAAAATATATTTAGCAAAAAATTTTGAGGATTAATGCTTTACTCTATCATTGTTTAAAACCTTATCAACAATAAAGTTATTTAAATTTCATGCAGTGTGAGACACATACAAAATTTAAGATATCAACTATACTGAGTACAATAAAAAAATAATAGATCAAAGCTTTTTAGATGTTACCAGATACATTATACCGATTACAATATTCTTTCAATAAAGCATTAAATAACACTCTGTATAAAAAAAAAACATGTAGTAGTGTTATATTTTCCAAATATAATCCAAATCTTGATTGCTATTGCAAAATTGTTCATATCATTGAACCAAATATGATTAATACAACTTATACAAGTATACAACAATTCCTAGTCATTCGAAACTTAAAAATCTAATAATTGTATAATACAAAATTTACAGTATCTGACTGATATCATATCATGACTTGTGTGTAATGAAATGATATCTCTCTCGTTTCGTTAAAAGTAGAATGAGAGAATACATTTTCACCCAACATATATTGTACAATGGCATTTGTACAATGGCATTGCATGCATGCATGCATGCAGTAAAATATACCAAAGGAGACTAGTGTTATGAAATTTGTCATTTCTTCCCTATAGAAATCAAGCAAAGGTAAGCTACCAATCGACTAAGTACGCCAGTGAGTAGGAGCAGAGCTAAACATTGATTAAAGTCATGAACATCGAAACCTAGTTTCATTAGCGCCCCGCAGCGAGTTATCAGCCAAACTCCGGAGAATCTGAACACAAATTAAACCATAATCAAAATGGAAGCTCATAGCTGTGCTAGTTAAGGGTGGAAATTAAAATAATTAAAGACCTTAGCGAAAAAGAAAGCAAACCTTTCAGCATTTGCAGTGACAAAGGCTTCTAAAGCCCACTTTGGATAACAGAACTTTGCTACATACTTCCCAATTCTATCGTCTGGTTCCTGGTTCGCTATGAGAGTCAGAACGACAGGAACAAGAACGCACCACTGCATGTGTAAGGTGGCAGGCATACATGAGTTTTCGACGTGATATATGGAAAAACATATTATGAAGGGAGTGCAGGAATATATATATGTACCAGTTGTGCAGGACCAGGTTGAAAGCAGACAGCAAATACATAGGCCATTCCAGAAACACAGTACACGAGACACAGGAAAACAATATAATTCTCTGCAAAGGTGGATCTGGGATTGTTGAAGAAATAGAACATTGAAAGGAAAACCAAGGGCTTTATGATAGTATTGAAACAGTCCAGAACATCCTTTGACATAAAATATGCTAGACTGCTCATGCCACTTGATCTCTCTCTCAAGTATTCTAACCTGTCTGCGGTAAAGGATCTCAGAGCTGCAATCTTACATAGAAGTGCTGCAAATAAGAAACATGGCTGAAGAATGAGGAATTGTTGTATATGCAACATGGCTTAACTGTACTATATATGTTTTGTTAGTTTCCACTTACAGACTGCAATCACGCTATACATGTAGCCATAATATCCAAACGTGTCGCCCTTTGTCTTTGAAAGAGTTCCTAAGCATGCTCCAGCTACCAAAAGGATCATATAATCTGCTGCTTGTACTTTAGCTTCTCGCAATCGCTGCTTTAATACCCTGAACATAAAAATTTGCAAATCGAAGTACATAATTTTACCCAGGAAAATTTTGTGTTGAATTTATCAGGCAAATAAACTTCTACTACTAGATAATTGCTCACTTTCTAAAATGCATTGTGGTTTAATGATAACAAATGTCTTTGAACTGATCTACTAATCAGACTGATGAATGAAGAAATGTTTTGCATTTTCTATCTATCTCAAAAATGGGGAAAGCAGCATATGAACTCACCAAAAAATTGTTTGCCAAATAGAAACTAGTGTCATCATTGCAGATATTTACTAGATTTCAATAGCAATATCACTGTCATTTTTCAAGAATAGATGAACTTATAACTGTGAATACCCTGATTCAGTTAAGGCGTTTAATTATGATTCATTTTCTTCTGAGCTAGAAAGCATCTATGCAGACAGGCAAAGTTTCAGATGATTGACTTTATAAAAGATTCTTATAATATTAAATGATATAACAGATAGTAATGAAATTATATAGGAAGATTTTAAAATCAATACCTTCCAATATAGTACCTAAACTGTCGGGCCACACCAGCAGTGACTCGATTAGATAGGTCCTCATGGGATGCAAAGAAATTGGGATTAGAATCTTGCTTCTCATGCACCACTTCTGCTACAACAGGTGTAGCACCCTTTGATGATGCTTCCTTGTCACATAAATGCATCATGTCTGGGGGCACAGGGTACCCATTATAAAGCATCCAATGAACAGGAAGCTGCTCAATGCTCAGGCCATCAGGTGGTTTCTCAATTCCCTCAAGGATGTCAATGAAGTGATCCGGAGGATTTACACGCTCTGGGACAACGATTCCAAGGCCTTTAAAATAGTCTTCTACTTTCTTCACAGATCCATGGTACACAGTAAGGCCACCTTTGGCCAGAAGTACTAAGTCATCAAACATCTTGTACAGGGTGTAGCTGAATTAGAGAAAGATCATGACAACAATCAAACTGTCTGAACAATGATTCAATAAACTGAATTCTGTATGATTCATTAAAAATAATTTTTATCTATTGATGGAGATTTTGTTTTATCAGCATTCACTTGTATTTTAAATGATACCCAATGCACCAACTTCATGTGGCTTAAAGAGCATATATTTTTTGAAACTTCAGTAGAAATTAACAGAAATAATGTCAAATCGTGTATAGGTATCTTATTTAGAGATCTAAAGAAATTGATTACTTGACTTTAGTGAAAAGAATAGTGGCAAGTTGATTGTTTATTGCATTTAAATACCAACCTTGGTTGATGAAGAACCATGCAGATGTTTACCCCTTCAAGAGCTTCACGTCTAAGAGCTTTAAGAAGTAAATTGGAAGATGCACTGTCTAAACCAGATGTAGGCTCATCCAAGATTAGCAGTGAAGGTTCCATGACCATTTCCATCCCAACATTTACTCGTTTCTTCTGGCCACCTGAGATTCCACGCATCTCAACAGTCCCAACCAACGAATCCCTCACCCCCTGCAGGCCTAGTGATTCAATGACCCTTTCAATGATAAGGACCTTATCAGCCTTTGGCAGGTCTGCAGCTAGCCTTAATGATGATATAGATGGATTGTCCAATATAAGATGGATAAAACAGTCAGTATACAACATGAATCTTGAACATAATAAACAAGGAAGTATAGAGTATATAGACATTGCAATTCTATCCTTTAAAATTCAAACAAAATAAGGAGCCAAGTCATGTAATTGGTATTGAAGATTATTAAGTCACAATCAGCCATTGATATTTTGTCATGCTTTATAAAATAGTTCATTAGTGTAAACAAAGCTCTCTAAGATAGAAAACTTACCCCAAAAAAATCATTTTTCCTTACCTGGGAAAACACAGAAAAATCCTTACCTTTTCTCTCTATCGACTGATAATTTCAATTCCAAAGGGGTTAATAAATTGATTTTCCTAATGAATCCAAAGAATATAAAATGCATATTTGAAGTGTATCAACCTTACTGCAAACAAACTAAAAAAATACTATTCAACCTGATTTCTTAATATAAATTTAAGCCTGTCTATATCAACATGAGGAGCCTCCTCAATTAAAAGTAGATTTTTTATTTCTTTTTCCTGGATAGATGAAAAATTAACTGTTGCTAAGTACCTGCATCGTGCATTGAAGCGAAGGTTCTCTTCCACAGTCAAGTTCCCATGGACAATATCATCTTGGGCTACAAAACCGATAATTTTCCTGTAACACTGAATGGATACATCCTTTCCATTTATGAGAATTGAGCCTGTTATTGTGCATCCGGTTATCTTTCCTAGCACAGCAGTAAGAAATGTTGTCTTCCCTGCTCCTGATGGGCCCATGACAGCAGCGACTCGACCTGGCATCATTTTTCCTGTAACACTTCTCATCAAATGTATGTTCTTCTTTTTGAGAGTTATTGTTAGATCTTTGAAGGCAATCTCAAGTGTGGGCCTAGTCTTGATATCTTCATGTGTGGCCATTGAAATTAATCCTGAGAAGGTCATGTTTTGCTGTACCTGCTCCAAAGCTTTCTCTTTCTCAATTTGACCATATGCATACTTAAATATTTGGGTACGACTATGCAATTGTTTAGCCTTAACCGCTTGCTTTTTAATATTCTTATCACCAATCTCCATACTTAAGCCTTCTTGATTTTCTGGATCTTTATCAATTGACTCCATCATTTCGGTAAGCTTGTTTGGATCCTTTTTCTTTTCTGATGAAGGGTCTTTAGGTGGTAGTGATGAATCCGGCTGGTCTGATTGCTTTACATTATTTTTCTTTGAGACTGCACGTGAGAGCTGTCGTAATCCAGTAAAACCCCCAGCTTTGGCAACTTCTTTTGCAGACTTCCACCTTTCCCTTGCCTGGGCAGTTTCTCTGGCATGTTTTGCTGCAGCTTCCCTGGACTTAGCCATTCTTGCATACCGAGTTGTTATGATTTGATCAGAGAAATTATAGAAGATTATGAGTATAAAAGTCAAAGCGCCCTACATGTTCAAAGAAGAAGAGAAAGAAAAATCAGATTGTGTCTATAGCAGTTGGAACTGGAAATTTTTATCTGTGCATTTAACACTAGTAGAATCTACTTGCAAATTGCACTAAGATTTTTATAGTACATAACCCTTGATCTCTGTAAACTATAAGATCAATGAAGTGATACTTGAGAGATTTATCTGATAGGAAACATAACACATGGGGAAAAAAAGAGAGGAATATAAGCCAAGACAACTGCAAGAAAAAGATTATTATTAGCCCAAAAAAGATGAGCTCATAAGCTCATAACAAGGCAATTTTCTTTTTATTCCAATAAAAAAAAAACCACTTACAATTAACATGAACCCAAAAGCATGCAAGTTTTGTATCTCTGATTTTGGATTGCATGTACTCAACTTGAAGCATGCTGCAAAATTTTGTTCAAAAGGTTAATTCCAAAGAAAGGTATTTATCTACAGGTCTATACAAATAGAATCGAAGTCATATTGTTTGTTTGAAGAGGATAAAATGCAACAGGGATCACCAAGCTAGAAAGGATGCAATAACTGAAATGGATGGAGTATATCACTCACAACTGCTCCAGATATTGCATACAAAATGAACTCCCTAGGTTGGGAATGAGCTATATGTTTCTAGCTACATATTGAAGTTTTCACGAGTTCAATTACAGGCCAGGCTTTCACTTGATATCTGAAGATTTACTGATTAATGCCATAATCAAACTAAAGAGTAAAGAGTATGTTCAAGATCTTTTTTTTTTTTTTTGGGAATCCTCTTTAAGGGTGGAGGTCATTCTTTGACTTCAAATATCTTACAAGCTTTTCTTTTTCCAGACGAGCAACTTCTGTTACTGTTTCTGATCCTTTCACTTTTACCTCTTGCTATGTGTCTCTTCCTTGCCATGTACTGAAGGATGAAGTGGAAACATTCAATTAACTAAATTGCTATAATTTCTTAATTGTTTCTTGTACATAAACTAGATCCACTATCTCATTTCTCGGAAATTTTTATCCCTTCTGATGCACCTGAAAAGGGAAAGTATGGCTGCACTAGTACTTTTTGCATGCTACACCATAGAAGATGAGAGTTTGTGTACTTGCATTTCCAAGTAGACATATTTCATGTGTGTGCAAGGACATATGTTTTTGGTACCAAAGTTCTTTATATATCTATTATCTCTTGAATGTTTTGGTAAACCAAAAAATAATGGTCATGTATAAGTATACTTTCTTGGTGACAAAAAAATTGTAAGGGTAAATGCAAAGATTTAGGAATTTACCACTCTAAAGCTAAACAGATAAACAAGCTAAGTAAAACTTTTAAAAAAATAAAGATTGACACTAACAGAAATTTTCAGCAATTTGGATATTGATGAGAACTAACCTTTTGGCTTTATAGAACCTTTCATGCAGTAATGCCTGAAGGTGAATTAAGTAGATCATCAGTGAGTGCATAACCAATCATCAATAACAAATAAAATTCATTGAGTTTAGAAAACGTCATGTTAGGATTTAGCTAGAGGGTAATGCAACTTGTTAACACAAATGCACATGACTGGGGAATAAATGTTAATACCCTTTAGAGCAAGGAATCTTTTGGATAGTAGAGGGACAATAAGTTCCTGCTGAACAGAATACCCCCTCACTACTGGCGTCACCAGCCCATATATCAGCTCCGCCACAGCTATGGTTTAACTCGCCAGGGGGTATTTGGTAATGATACCTGAATTTTATTTACCAAAACTTGTGTTAACTGATGATGTATACAGTAGAAGAAACTGTAATGGATTAAATAAACCTTAAATTAATTCTAAGTGTAACTTACGGATCACATACACCAGTTGCTTTGTTGAGTGTGGCAAGAGGGCAGTAAGAACCTCTGGGGCAAGCTATAACAAGGTGACAAAAGAAAATCATGCAAACTAGTAATGAATTCCTACACTCAACAAGTTCTGCATGATTACTGAAAATTTTAGCTTTAGAACTAAAAGAAACTGCAAATCAAGAAAAGCCAGAAGCCCAGAAGTAGTGGAATTAAAACACAAAGAAAATGCTGAAATTGCAGGATCAGACCATTTCTGCAGACTGAGGACAATGGATGCAAGTCAACTTGATACTGCCTTGTGATTTTAATTAGTGTCACTGATTCATATCTATTAAACGGCAAAGACATACTATCTTGTTTAAATGTTGGTTTTTAATGTGTAAGTGCATACATCGTTTTGCCATTATCTTCCCTGCTGTACTTTGTCAGCTTGCAATATGCATAATACATCTCATTTATTCATGATTTATGAGCCTTAACACAAGAGACTTCTACCAAGTTAAAGTATTAAAAACTAGAGTAAAAATGCCTGCGTTTCAATACAAAGATTATATCATAATTTTCAGGAGATTTAGCTAGCATTCTTTTGGTCCTTAAATTCATTCAACAAAAACAATGAAGCTAACTTGTATAAAGCAAGTCCTAAGATAGAAAACCCAACAAATTATCACTAGTTACTGGGAGCAAACAATTTTGATGTATTTTACTCATATAGAATACAAGTGTTTAGATAAACTTACGTATCATGCAAGTGAGACCTTTAGGGCAAAAAAAACCCTCACAACAAGGCTGACTATCAAGAGTTCGATCAGGGATAACCTTTGAGTTTCTAAGATCCACCTTTTCACCTTGAGGAATACTGCAAGCCCATCCAGGTTCACATCCAGGAACCCATGAGGTCAAATTACAGTTTGGGTTGGGTTTCAAGTATTGAACATCGGCTGATTTTGTATCCAAAAATGCAGTGAAGTAAAACTTTATCTCTGCAGCGGTACATAGTCGTTGTCTCAAATCTGTCAACATGACCAACCTAACGTTAAAGACTATGCGAGATGGAGAAGTAAGGCAGAGTAGACTGTCTAAAGAGCTTCTATGCTGAGCTATAAAGTAAAAATAATGGAACTGGTTGCTTTTGGCTTCTCTTACAACATAATTTCCTTTTCAAGTTTGTTTCTTAGTTCTTGGTTTCTTATATTCATGACTGAAGTCTATTTTCAGTTCAAAATGCAGTTGAGATGACAGAAGTACATCCAAATTATTTACAGGGCATAGGGCCAATACATATAGCATCTAAAATGGAATGGTGTTCCATGAACATTTGCAGCATAAATTTTCTGAAAGAAAAGGTTCATTTATAAAAATTGGTAATGGAAAAAACAGACATTCTCAATGCTTTTCTCCAGAGCAGCCATGAATGTAATTATGATACTAACATTGATCTTTATTAAGCCTTCCAATTTAATGCCTGATCAACCTATGCCACTACATTGTCCCCTAGATATGAATATTTGAATACCGTACCTCTTCTCTCTTTATAACAGTTACTCAGAAAATCCAAATTTGTGGAAAAATTGAAGGCTTCATTCACATCAGCATCTCTGCAATCAAATAGAAGAAAAGGATGATGAAAATGCAGAGCACTACTTAATCATAAAAGGAGATACATTATATAGATCGACCACCTCAGATAATACTTACACATCGTTAATGCAATATCCCAGCGCCTGGTTTATTTCTTTGTTATAAACCTTTGTGATGTTTGAAAATTGGGAATAGATGAGAGATGAAACAATTGGTGCAGCAGCAGCATGATTGCCTTTATTGGCGTCACTAATCTCAGAATCAGGTTCATCCCCATCATCACACCAAGCAGGCCACGAGGACCACAAAGTAAGAATCAGAAACAACAAACATGGAACGGAAATCCTCGTTCCACTCATCTCAATCATTTCTTATATCATAACTCAGTACTAATCAAAAATTATATCTAAACCTAGGTTTTCCCCACAAAAGCGTCTAGGATTGCTAGTTATGTTTTCCTTCTTCAATTCAAATTAAAGCTTCAGGAAACGATGGAAACTAGCAATGCTCAAGTAAAAATCTGAAAAAAACAAGGAAAATTCTATGCACATATAGTTGTAATCTCCAAGCCTCCAGAAAAAATAAAAGATTGGTAAGATGGAAAAGAAAGAGGTTGGTGATTTGTTATGTGGGAAGCTGGAGATCGAGTTTGATGAGAAAAACGAAGAAAAGAGTTGAGTTTTTGGTGAAGCGCTTCATGCATGGATGAGGTCCATTGTTTCTGGAGCAAGAAATGGCGGGGAGAGATTAATGGCTAACTCTGAGGTAGAGAAATAAATGCTTTCTTCCTCGTGGAAATGTCGTCCAATGCATGAAATGTTTGGACTGAAAGTCTCAATAAGGGAGAGGTCCTTCTCGTTGGGTAAATTTTACGAACACGTTTACCTCATACTCAAATTTCCTTTTTTTTTTACCCTTCTCCGGACCCAAACTCTAGCTGAATCAAACATCTGGAATATTATGATTTATTAAAAAACAATAAAAAAAATAAAGTTTTAAAATGTAAGAAAATATATATATATATATATTTTTAAAAACATTTTTTTAATATAACTAACCCTATTACATTGTAGTATATGTCCATACAGACTTTCTCAACCTGTTGAAGCACAAAGAATCAATCATGGGAGGTCACAACATGCCATCTGAACACAAGGTACTTGGCTTAAAAAAAAAACAATTTAGTAAGCAAAGGAGAATTATATTTTGCAGTAAATATGACTAGTAAATAGAATAGGTGAAAATTCACACATTTTGAAACTTCAAAAAATAATTTATAAAGGATCATTCCCCGGTTCCAAAATAGGTGATTGAGTAATGGAACATAATTATTATACTTAAAGATCATGAGTTCAATTATTGTCAACATCCTTTCGATCTAAGAGTGACTCTCATTTGAGACGTGTCAGGTCAATATGAAATGCAATACTTAACTAGAAAATGTAATGCTAATCAATAATAAAGTGTTTGTTACTTATAAGGAAAAATGTAATACTTTTGAAAAAAAAATGTAATATTTTAAAATTAAAATGTAAAAGCATTACATTTTTTCCTTCAAAAGTATTATCTTTTTCCTTAGAAGTAATAAACATTTTATTATCGATTAATATTACATTTTTCAGTATAAGTATTATATTTTCATTTTGACGTGACATGTCTCACAATCAATGATCCGTGAGACGGTCTCACATACAATTATCCGTGAGGCGGTCTCACAGACAATAATCTGTAACACGGTCTCACACAAATTTGTGTTCAATCTTAATTATTTCACTTATTTGTCCGAGTGATGAAAATAAGTTAATGATTTTTTTTTGCCCATAACATGTATTTATAATTTGAAGATATTCAAGATATTTTATTTACTATGAAATGAAGAAATGAAACACTGTAGCCCATTCCGGGCATGCTCAAGATTGATTCAAATATAACTCAATCAGCATAGAAAGCATTGTACAACATTCATAACAACTTATTTTGGCAGGGTGGCACATTAATCCCAAAGCATGAACCACCAATTTGGATACTTAAGCATTATTTATGAATCTTGTCTAAAAAAAGCATTATCTATGAATATTTGTTAGTAGTATTATCATAGCGAATCGGTGAGATAACAATCATCAAAATTTACTATTTGAATGGATCTAGAATATACAACCCACCTTTGCACCCTTGTCATGGCTTACGGGTTTTGAATTTTTGATGACAAGCTAACCTGTCAACATTATTTTTAAAAAATTAAATATAACAAAATATTAGATTTTAAAAATCAATAGTTAGACAATAAATTAGCATAGATAGTTAAAATATAAGTGTAAATTTCAGCTTGTACCCTTCGATTATGATGCATTTCCACTTTAGACCATAAAGTGACGAAACGACCACGCAATGCCTACATATTTTCCAAAAGTGATCATCGTGTGGCCTACGTTAGCCTAACTATTTATGAGGTATAAAAGTTGATGTAAATGCGTAAGAGCATACTCAATAATATTCCTTCTGTCTCATTTTACCTGTCTTATTTACTATTCATTGGCAAAATCAATTCTTTCTTCATTTCTTATTTTCTTTAGTAATTTTTTTATTTTTAAATTTAATTTTTTGTGTTTAATAGTACTTTTAATGTAATTTCTAAATATATAAATTTTATATATTAATGCTAAACTTAATATTATAAAAAATTAGATTAAAAATAACTTCAGTCCAATCTCGTTAAACAAACCAGACAATCAAAATGGGACGGAGGTAGTAGTATTTTTTTTGTGATTTTTGAAGTGCCAATTACGAGAGAGATATTATGGCAAGACAAAAGGGATAAAAAAGAAAGAAAAAAAAGGGCTGACAATAAATTTAAAAAATATATATGAAAAAGCTTAAAATATGTGTGTGTATAACACGCGCCTATTGGGCGTGATTCTTGCGTTCCACGCAAATTCAACTGCATTTCTTTTCCCTTTTCTCTCTCTTGGCGAGTCCCACAAAAAATAAAAAATTGCTGGAAACAAAATCAACTAAAAATCACTCTTCATATTTGACAAAAACCAACCTTTTAGTTTTTCTTTTTATTGTTCCAAAAATCATGAAAAAACCCCTATTAGGGATGCTAATCATCTATCTCCTTCAATAGTAACACTCATATTAGTCATATATCATCCATTAAAAAAAAACTTAGGTTTAGGGAGTTGGTCCTCATTTCATTACGGGTCCATTTGAAAAATCCAAATATGACTCATTTTTTGGATTTTACTATGTTTGATTATCTATGAATTGAAAAACGAAGTTAACAAAAAAAAAATACACATTATAATTGAAAGAAAAAAATTCATTTTCATAGAAAATATCTTTCAAGATTTATACTCGAATTTTTTTTTCCAGATCTCTCTCTCTCTCTCTCTCTCTCTCTCTCTCTCTCTCTCTCTCTCTCTCTCTCTCTCTCAGTGACCAATTGATGAAATTGGTTGGATCGGTTATGTTTTCTAATGTTTTCTTTGCTTGAACATGTACATTTATTTGATTATAAGATTAGTGTAACAGTATCACTCAATTAATTGAATAATATATGACTTGTTTGTCTACAATTATTTTAAAAAGATCGATATGTAATATGACTTATGTAATTATATTATTACTGAATAATAGTAGTAGTAGTAGTAGTAGTAGTAGTAGTAGTAGTTGATGAGCACAAATGATGAGTGTAAAAGGGTGTAATGTCGTTCCGCTGAGGATTGGGGTTATGGCACGCAATTGTGTGAATTACCAGGCACTAGAGTATATGAATTAATAGAATCCAAGCAACAAAGACTGAATGGTGTAAAAGAAAACAATTGATTAAGGTGTAAACTGTATGATAAAAGTATGGGTCAGATTAGGGGAATTGTAACCTTGATGTTCTAACAAACTCAGGATTAGAGAAAGAATAATTAACCAAAGGATATATTGGCAATGCACAAAAGAATTCTACTCATCTACTTTCGTAATCAATAAGAGAATTAGGCTAAGATTGTCCCACTGTCGTGATGCATCAATCATAACCTAAAGCACCTAAGCATTGTAAGCCCCCAAAATTACCTCTACTTTCATAGCAGGAAAATTAGGTTGAAATTGGTAAGGCTCGAGGTCTCCATCCAACTGTCGTTGTAATGAATCCCTCTCCTAGACTAGCAATTAATTGTGGCCACAAACCAATAACTAGTACAAAGAAATCCCCAAATCAACATAAACCCTAGGTAAAAGATTTAATCCCTTTATGCAATAATCACCAATTGAAAATCAAGATTAACAATAGATCTCTAATCCAAACCCATAAGCGAATTACTCACGCATGATTAAAGTAAACAAAGCAAAGCAATAATAAATAACCATAAACATTGCAAGAAATAAAAGGGAAGAGAAACTTAACTGATAAAGAACAAATCCAACTTCAATCCAAGATTCCAAGCTTGAAAGTAAATAATCTAATGTAAAACTAATCTAAACTATGCTAGGGAAATATAAAGAGAATAACTAAAACTAACTAGGGTTTTTAACTCTGTAAGGGGAACTCCTTCAATTGTAGATAATAGGTAGAATATATAGGAGGTAGATAGGCCTTGGCCCATTAGGCAGCTTCCAATTCTTTTCCAACTTGTATTCTTCCTTGTAATTCCCTTTTCTTCTAGAACTTGTCCAAAATGTTCCAATATTCTTCCTTTGTTGTTCCTTGTAGATAATTCAGCACTTGGACAATATAACACACAAACAATTCCCAATTTCACTAGGATACAGAAAATAACCTTCAAAACAACTAGAATAAGGGGTAAATAATTGTACAAAATAGCAGATATCAACTCCCCCACACTAGAACTTTTGCTTGTCCTCAAGCAATTACCTAGGATAATCCACCCTCCATGCACTGCAACTGATCACACTACCTTCCTGCTCAACCGAACATACCACCAACCGACTTGTACAACCTAACCTGCTTCAAGAATCATCTCAGAATCACAAGTGAGTTCCACTCTCAGGCTAATAACCGGGCACCCGAAATTAGGTAGATTAAACCATGTATGCACATGTACTCATTTAAGATTATGCAAGACTTGACTTAAGATGAACTCCCATAGACATGCCCTTCATACTCACATAGATCACTCTAAAACTGCATGCTAAGATCAAATAGGTCTTTATTTGGCTTGTAATGGGGCTAAGGGTGAGTGGCTAAACAAAGAAGGGGTATGGAAAAATAAACAAAGGAGAGAGAATTTCACACCTATTCGCAACTAAACCTAGAGGAGATATGGAAAATATGAATCAAGAGAGCAAAATATAATTGGAAAGACAAGAGTATTCTAAACTAGTGGGGGTGAAGACAATTATTCCAGCAACCTGACTTGTACTTTTATTCATCATTCTTTTTCTTTCTTTTCTCAAACCTTTTCTTCACTTTCAACCTTCTTTTTCAAACTTTTCTTTCACAACAATTTCTCACTTTTCTTTTCTTTCTTTTCAACCAACAAACATTTCATTTTATTTCATTCAACCAACCAATAAAATCCTTCACAACACCCCCACACTAGAACAAAGATAACAGGAATAACTCTATCAAAAGTAAGCTCAAAAAGGAAAATCTCCTCTAAAGTAAAGAACAAATGCTACATTCTCTCAAAGGGTGAATGGAAAATATATGGCTTAGGGCTAAGGGTCAAATAATAGGGTTAAACAAAAAAAACAATACAAAGAACGGGGTTAAGTGCTTTTGCACTTATTAAACAAAAATAAGGCTCAAAGGTGACAACTAGGGAAAATAAATGTAACACAGAGTAGGTTTAAAAGCTTGGTCTAACAACAATGGCCTAAATCACTTCAAAGCATGCAAATTCTAGACTTCACTATGAGAGCACTGAGACGAGCTATGACAGAACAAATATCACCGAAATCCCACATAAGCCTTCACTAGCAATGCATAACACACAGGGTAAAGCATTTAGGTTAGAGGTTAACCAATTATTGGCAAGAGACTGAATTAAACACAAGCTCAACCTTGAATCATCCCTGACAAGCTAGGCTTTAGCTGCAAATTGAGTCCTTCAAGCAAACTTCATCCAAAATTCATCAGAAATAGTACCCCCCACACTTAAACTGGACATCGTCCCTGATGGACAAACAAGGCCTCACGAACTAGAAAAAAACGAACTAGAAAACATAACAGTTTTTTTTATACTCTTTTTTTTTTTTTTTGCTTTCGTACGGACCGCCATCGCGGCCTGGGTCACGGCCGGGATGTGGCCCGTGACCTAGAGGCCTCTAAACCGCTGTTCAACACTGGAAGTATCCTGGAGCCATCACGGCCTGGGTCACGGCCGGGATGCGGCCCGTGACCTAGAGCCCTATTTTGCCTGTTCGGTACTGGAATTTTGCCGCCGCCATCACGGCCTGGGTCACGGCCGGGAGGTGGCCCGTGACCCAGAGCCCTCGTTTGCCCTGTACACACTGGAAATTCTAGATGCCCCTCACGGCCTGGGTCACGGCCGGGATGCGGCCCGTGACCCAGAGCCCCATTCTGCTCTATAGCTACTGGAATCGACGCCCAGGCATCACGGCTGGGGTCACGGCCGTGAGCCATAGCTCTCTTTTCGCACTTCTGTTCTTTTCGCGCCCAAGTTCGGTTTCACCTGCAAGTTAGTCCAAAATATGTCCTAAAGCTATTCTAAGGCCTAACCTCTTCAATTCTAACCATTCCCCACTCTCTCAAAGGTAAAATAATGCAAATCTCTCACCAAAATAACCCCAGGAATTCCCCGTAAACAAAGAAAAACTCCTAACTCTACTTCGAACTAAAAATAAAAAGAAAAATGCAGTAAAATAAAGTGCAAAAAGTAAAGGATAACATGGGTGCCTCCCATGAAGCGCTAAGTTTACTGTCGTCAGCTCGACTCAACCTCATGGATATCAGGTGGGATTGTGGCCCACGCGATCTGGTGGCCTTTTGAACTTAGACAGCTCCTTCATCCATCTTTTGTAGAACCCCAGGACCAGAGAACTTTTTCTTTTGTTTCAGCACACTTGACAGTTCAGGGGGTCTAGGATCAATAGGGGAAACATGCAAATCCCCTAACTCAATCTTTCTACTTTCAGTAGCGCACTCACCCAGCCCTTCTATCAAGTAACATTCATCCACATACGAGGGCTGGTACTTCGCCATTTTGAATATGTCAAACTCAATCTTGTTCTCAGCCACCTCCATCACTAGTTTTCCTCTCCTCACATCAATAAGTGCACCAGCAGTAGCTAGAAAATGTCTACCAAGTATAATAGGAACCTTGGCATCCTCCTCTATATCCATAACAACAAAATCCCCCAGTATAAAGTACTGATCAATCATGACCGGGACATCCTCTAGAACTCCCACCGGACGCTTTATGGAGCGATCCGCCATCTGTAGGGTCATGGAGGTGGGTTTTGGTGTTCCCAGGTTGAGCCTCTTACATAAAGAATATGGCATAAGACTAACACTGGCACCTAGATCACACAGAGCACCCCCAACTACAAATCCACCAATGATGCAAGGGATGGAAAATAATATATGACTTGTTTGTCTACAATTATTTTAAAAAAATCGATATGTAATATGACTTATGTAATTATATTATTACTGAATAGTAGTAGTAGCAGCAGCAGTAGTAGCAGTAATAGCAGCAGTAGTCTCATTTCCTTCTTCCATTGCCCAGTAATACATTATTTTTAATTATTTGAATTTAATAATATTATATCTTATTTATAAAGTGATAATATGATTTATTACTGGGCAATGGAAGAAGGAAATGAGAGAGCCACCAGCATAGGAAGATGAGGGAGGCACTACAAAATGAAGAATGTATTTATAGGTAGAGAATGTGAGAATTATAAATTTGTATAATTTTTCAAAAAAGGAAAGTGTAATTAGTTTTTTAAAAGTTTTTAAATAATTTTTAGTCAATTAGTAATATCCTTTTCCTTTTTCAATTTGCCTAATCTCCGTTTCCTTTTTCAATATGATCTTTTTATATTTTCAATCAATTGTAATATCAGTTTTCTTTTTCATTTTATCTTTACAATTGTTTGGGCAGGGATTTCACAAAGGATGATTTTATTTTTATTAATAGTAGTATCTACATTTATAATAAGAGAAAATAATGTTAGACCCTTAACTGGAACTAAAAAAAATGTCGGTGTAATAGTCTGCTATAACATATTGTACATTGTGTTCTTCTTATTGTGCAACCTCCAATTAAATTCCTAATATATCATAATCTTTTATAATTTTACCAAATTTTTCCGTTAAATATAACGGAAGTTTAACATTAAATTCTTTAGGCAATTTGTTTCTTTATTGCAGTTTTCAAACAAATTGGCAATATTCTATGATACAATTTTTATAGATTCCTAACTTAAAATTAGAATATTGAAATCTTAATAAGATTCTATAATACAATTTTGTATAGATCCTTAACTAAACCATTATTCTACCCAAAAACAACAGTATATAAACCCCTCCCCTCCTCACTGTTATTCACTCAAAACTAAACCTAACATATTCTGCAACACACCATCTACTTGGCATTCTAAAAGTATGACTGTCAAAATATTATCATGCTAATTCTATTATTTGTATTTGTATTCATAATGATTACAGTTTTTTTTTAAATCAATGATGGTATACTCATTAATTAATATAACTTCAATATCGTTATGTAAATATATCTATTGTATAATCTGTTCATCTATACTTGTATCATTGTATGTAATATTGTGGTTCTCATTATATTCCTCTATAATCTACACATTTTAGTTACTCCTTATTCCATAATCTATGGTTTTTGAATTTATGTTGTGGTTCCCATTATATTATTTCATAACATCCTTTATGAACAAATTTTCCATGACACAAGGATATTAGTAATGACAAATGCAGTAAAGTTAATTGATATTGACACACAAGCTGTGGGCTGGAGTTGTACAGTTTATATCATTAAGAAAAACGAACCAAAAAACGCTATTGGAACGTTTGAGAAAAAGTATATGTTCATCGTACTTGATGACGAAACAGTAAGTAAATAGTAAAATTTTTCTCGCTTTATTATTATTATTATTATTATTTAATTTTTATCATTATTAGTGTTATTGTTATTATATATGAAGATGCTCTCATTCACCACCAACATCATTGTAAATGTTTATACCTAAATGCAAGAAACTCAGGTTCAATCAATAGTGTTTAATTTGATAATGACATTGGAATGTATGATATCACTTTACAAACCAACGAATGGTACATCATCTCAAATGCCATTGTCAAACATGTCCAGACGAACTATAAAGTACTTGATCACAAATACAATTACACATGAATTTTAAATGGTCGGACCGGTGTCCAAACAAGTGACAATGATGACACGTCATTTGCTCCCGTGTAAGTGGTTTATTTGTTTCTACTTATTTTAGTTGCAACTTAGCTATTTACAATTTACAATTTCGTTATGTTTTATTAAAATATATAAGCATTGAGACTATTTCTTTGATTTTTATTAATTTAGCATTTTTTCTCTCTCATTATTATATGACTACTTTAACTAATTAAGAAACACTAATTTAAAAATACGCATTGGGCATTGGTTTAATCACGCAACGCGTGTGTAATAACTAGTAGATATAGAATTATAGACAAGTATTCAAATTATTATTAACGGTGTAAATAATAATTAATAAATTATTATTTCTTATAAAATTACGCAGAATTTTCAGGGAATTTTCTTATTTATTACGCAGAATTTGACCAAATAAGCTCTATTAATTATTTGACCGATAAAATATTTAATTAATTAACTACAAAAGTTTGGGTGGAAAAATGAAATAAGAGGATTTTTACTTTTATATATAGTATATAGATAGTATAGATATAGATTTCTTAGTTTGTCATGTTCTAGATCAATCATTATTGCATAGAACATGATCCACACAGCTGTATGGACCATAAATAAAAAGTACATTTTTTTTAGTACTTTCGACTCTGTTACAATGTAGTACATGTTCATAGCTACTTTCTCAACCAAATGAAGTACAAGAGCCAATATCGTCTCCACTGAGGCTCGAACCCACCCTCTTCCATGTGGGGTGTAACCAAGTGTTACTAGTAGGGGTGTAAATGAATCGAATCGAGTCAAATACTTCAGTATTCGATTCGAATTCGATTATTTTGATGAGTATTCGAATTCGAATTCGTTTAGTGTTCGAATCCTAAATTCCGATTCGTATTCGATTCGATCAATTTATTCAAATATATTTGATCCGACTCGAATATTCGAATTCGAAATGACTATCTTAAATTTTTTCTAAATTTTTCAATAAATTAAGATAAAATATAACAAAAATTGTTGCGGCTGTGAAGATTGTTGCCTTCGCCAAACGACAATGGATGTGAGGAGTTGTTGCACTTCCTTGCTGAGTTGCTCTCCTTGTTGCTGTGGTTCCTTGCCACGACAGTGGTCTGCCGCGAAAAGGGGAGGACAAGAAGAAGGTGAAGCAGTTGGTGGAAGAAGCGAAGTTGGGAATTGCGGCTGCCGAACTGGGAAGACTGAAGGGTGAAGCACTGAAGCGGTTGCTCTCACTTTTATTTTAGCTTAGGGTTTATGCCTTTACTAGTTTAGTTTCTTTATATATATATATTCGAATATTCGAATACTATTCGAATCGAATCTATCCTGATTTGTATTTGGATTTGAATAACATTCGAATCAAAATGTGTATTCGAATTCGGATTCGTATTCGAAATATTCAAATTCGAATATAACTATTCGAATTCGAATCACGAATCGAATCAAAATTATTTGATTTGTTTACACCCCTAGTCAATAGACCACAAGGTCTTTGACAAAAGTACATTTTTAATATACTAAAAATACATTATTTTTGTACATAAAGTACATTATTTAAGTACGGAAAGTACATTATTTTATATATACAATGAAATAATGTACCTTCAGCACAAAAATAATATATTTTTAGCATAATAAAAATGTACCTTATATTCATGATTCACACAGATATGTGGACCATGGTCCACACAATAATTTGCCGTTTTGGATGGGGTTGTCCAAACAACAAATATTTGGGCCTAACTAGCCCATTGTCCATTTTTAGAATTAAGTTTTAAAAAAAAAATTATAGTTGTTATTTTTCAATTATTTATTTAATTTGGGTTGGGTTTAGCCCAACATTTAAAATATTAGTTACTAGTTAATAGTATGTATGGTTATATTTTAAATAAGTACGAGACAAGCCCACAAGTCCAATATAACGATATTTTTATTATTTGCACAGTACAAGCCCATAAGCCAAACACTGTATGTCTTTTGCTTTATCATTATTATTATTTAGGTTATATTTGGCAAACCTAGCTGAAAACTATAAGCTCGAAGCTGAAATCTGAAAAGCTGTTAAGTTAAGTGTTATGTTTAAAAGTGTTTGGTAAAATTAGCTTTTTGATAAGCTGATAAATGTAAAAAAAAAAAAAACAAAACAAAAAAAAGGGACATCTTCATAAAATTTAAATAGTTTTTAATTTAAATAGGTTTGTTTACATATTAAAATATAAAATAATAAAATCAATATATTTTAATAAAGGCCAAAACTTGTGTGAGACTGTCTCACCGTGAGACGTGTCGGGTCGGGTCAAAATGCAAACGTAATACTTATACGCACAAATGTCATACTTATATGCTCAAATATAATATTAATCAGAAATACATTTTTTGTTACTTCTAAAGGTAAATGTAATACTTTTAAGGGAAAATATAATAGTTTTACATTTCGATTTAAAAGTATTACATTTTTCATCAAAAGTATTATATTTTCCCTTATAAGTAAGGAGCACTTGTCAATATTACTTATTATGAAAAATGTAATACTTTTTCTCTTATAAATAACAAAAATTGCATTCTTGATTAGTATTATATTTGAGCGTATAAGTATGATATTTGCATTTTGCTTCGACCTGACCCAACATGTCTCACGAATAAGGATATGTGATACGGTCTCACACAAGTGTGACCCTTTAATAAAATATAAAGTAAGAACATATATTTGAAAATATATAAAGTAAACCAAAATGTTTATAATTTATAAAATTAGTTCATACAAAAATTATTGTTCAAACACAAATGTCAAATTGAAATTACAATAAAACATATTGAAGAGAAAAGACCAAAGAGTATTAATTGAGAGAGGTAAATGATGTCATTTATTTAAAATAATATGGATAAAGATGGAAAAAAGTTAAGAAACTACTAGCTTATTTTTGAAAAGTTGCCTAAATTAGCTTTTCAAAATAAACTTCTTTAAAATGGGCTCAAAAAAGGAAGGTGTTTTTCGGGGAGAGCCAAAAGGCAGTTCTGTTTCCCTTCCAAAAATTGTTAAAAAACAAACGTCATCACGAGAAGTTAGCGGTTTAGATGTGTGCCAAGGTTTCAGATGGAAAGGATATACAATCTTGATCTGAATACCTTGTGTCAACCAATTTTCCGGAAATTCTGTTTCGGATAACGGTATTTTAAATTACTAATTTATTTTGAATACATTACTAAACAGAGCTTATAGCTTATTAGTAACTCAAAATAAACTATAAGCTCCTAAATAAGCTATACCAAACAGAGCCTTATTAATATGTATGGTCATTATTATCGTTCAGTAGTCTAATTATATTTTTAGGTTACATTCAACGATTAATTTAGAACTTATTAATAACTAATAATTCTACTAAATAATAATAATGATGATGAAGAAGAAAAAGACATGCCCATGTTAGAAAATTAGATAAACCAAACTCACATGATGAAAGAAATAAGTTCGTTAGAAATTAGAAAAATAATCAAAGCATTCATATAAAATTGATCTCAGAACACTAATGACCTGTAATAACATGTCATTTATCAGTTTTTAAACTTCATTACCTCATATAACATGTTAAAGTGTGTAATTGTACTTTTTAAACATTTAGGAGCTAATTAACTTTTGAAGTAAAGTTTATGAGCTTATTTGATCATTTTATCTGAAATTATTCATGTAGAATAACCGACTTGTGCAAAGTAGATAGAGTAATTCTTTGCTCAATAATAATAATAATAATAATTCTCCGTAATAATTAATAATATGCACTATGCTAAGCTGTCTTGGGGTTTGGTCTACCGGATGAGAGGGACTTGGTTTCATATTTCAAAGGACAACATCTGCCATCTAGTATTCAATAACTTGTTCGACAAAATTATTAATTTTATATTAATAATAATGTCTGTTTGTTTCTGAAAGTTATATATAACGCCATAGAATATGCATGGCTTGGGGGTGGGGTGTAAGATATGATTTAATTTTCTTCTTCTTCTTCTCTAATCAACGTCTCATTCTCATTTAATTTGCTCAGCCGATGACTTTTTCGCCTCTGCTCTTTTGTCCCTTCCCACCTTTCAAATGTGAACGCAACTCCACCTTTCTCTTGTGCTGCGGCCATCTACCTCCTTTTATATATATAGTCATATATAATCCTGAGATCCAATCATAACATGCAAATCTGCGAACTTTTAAAGGATTGTACGGCAATTATTATATGATTGCACTGTCGTAAAGTGCATCTATATAGTAAGTGTGGTGCAACTGCAGTGCATTTTTTTAAAAGTTCTCAATTTTACACGTTATAAGGTCAATTAGTACCTGATTATATATATATATATATATATATATACTCTTCTTAGATCTTTCCCCGCACTTGGCTCCAACTTTGACCCACTCTCTAGTTGTTGTCATTCTATATGTCAACGGAACTTTCTTTTTCCTGTGTAAATAATTTCCTTTAATTTCAAGATTCCATTTTTGACGGGTTAATTAATTAGGTGGAGACTGTATATCTGTATTTATACGTTCGTATTTCTCATAGGTTGACTAATTGAAAAAGTTAATAAACTTCACATCTTACAATTTTTTTTTTCAACTAACTAATTTAAGCCAATTCGTGCCCAAAAGCTGTTAGAGGAGGTAAATCACGAGTTGCTCTACTTCTTACCTGTAAAGTCTACTTTGTGCACAAGACAAGGTCTTCATCACTTCTAATCAGTCAATGTCTTCCAATGACTTTGTGAAATTTGAACGCCCACAATGCTGTTAGAGAAAGATTTTAGAGTGACTTGTTGAACCAATTGAACTAACCTCCCAACCCACATCTTATAATTTTCTTGGATTTTTTACTAAAATGTGTAAATTTTGCTAGGAATGGACACAAATGGGCAACTTTAAAATTTGAACAAACTGTAAAAAAAAACTCATTTGAAACTTGAATTTCTGGTAAAAAAAAATACAAGTCTAGAGTAAACTGAGTCTCATTCTAATTTTTTTCTTTTTTTTGTCCAATATGGCCATATGCCCATTTCAGTCAAAAAAAACACCCCAATTTTCTTCATCCATCTAAGATTTGAGGGTGGTGGGGGCTTTGAGATTGGGAGCAATCAATTTTTTCATATTTCTTGTACTCAGTATTTTGTTGGTGGGGTGGGGTATGTGTCCACTTGTTGTAGAGCGTGGACTAGTAGTGCAGCCGTGTGTAGACCATTATTGCGATTGGTTTTTCACTTTTCAGGCCCTTGCTCTTACCTGGCAACTGAGGTGGCTAAATTCAGCACTTGGTTTTCTAGGATTTGATCAAAGATTGAGTTTTTATTCACTTCTTTTTGAACCCACCACCAGGCTTCCTAGAATCCTAGGACCCATTCATTATCTTCAATCAGATTGAGAACCCCAGAGGTATGTTTCTTTGTTTTGATATTTAATGATGTCTGTTCTTGTTGGGTCTACAACTTACATATCTTTGCACTGTCGGAACTGAATTTTATCTACTTTTTTTTTTTTTTTTGGATGGATGGATGGATGAAAATGAAAATCTTGCTAGTATCTGGGGTTTTGTAAACATGGTGGGTCATATATATTTTATACAATTATATCTTACTAAAAGTTTATTCTATTTCTGCTCTGCCATGGTTAGTAGTTTTGTGTGTAAAGATTGTCTTCAAGAATCAAGACAATGAGATCTTGTATTTTGTGTTAAGCTCAGATGATTTATTTTGGTAGTTTGGTAGATCTTCATTAATGGCTGTTCAATGGAATTGACTTAAAACAAAACTTGCTGTAGGAAAGGGACTTTCTTGAATTGATGGGTCTTGAAAAAGATTTGCACAAAATTAATATCCCTTATCTTGTAACCATGATGATGATACTAAAAGCTTCAATTCTTCAACCAAAAATTGCAGTTATGGTGCTGTAGTTCATTGAAGGAAATGAAGTGTTTCAGGCCTTGCAATGCTGAAAAGAGGGAAGACCCAAAGATATCAAAGTCAAATTTGGGCATCTCTTCCTGTTCTGGCTTTTCTGAGTTTGATGTTACACTTGCATCTGCTTCTCTCAATGCTTCAGATACTAGTACAGATTCCCGGGGCAGGAGCCAGTTCCCGAATCTGTCTGACCGCCCCTCCGATCTCAGGGTGTTTACCTTCACAGAGCTGAAAGAAACCACGAAAAACTTTAACCGCTCGACCAAGATTGGGGAGGGTGGATTTGGATCTGTGTACAAGGGGACAGTTAAGAGTCCCGAGGATCCAAGTGCAAAGATTGATGTGGCCATAAAACAACTTAGTAGAACCGGGATGCAGGTAAGATAGTTTCTCCTATGATTTTCCTCGTTATATTTCGTGGATTATAGTGTACATCAAAAGTCTTTATGTCGATTATGGATGAGTATCTATAAATTGCATATGATTTCACCCTTAATCATTTCTAGGTTTTCTATTATCACAAGTGTTTTTACGGTCTCTAGTGTATAGCTTTCTGTATAATTTATTATGTTCTTGCTATGTGCAACAGGGACACAAAGAATGGGTGACTGAGGTTAATGTACTAGGTGTGGCTGAACACGAAAACCTTGTTAAATTAATTGGCTACTGTGCAGAGGATGGCGAGAGGGGAATTCAACGCCTTCTGGTATATGAATATATGCCTAACAGAAGCGTGGACAGTCATCTGTCAGCTCGATTGGGAACACCTCTGTCATGGGCAATGAGGTTGAAAATAGCTCGAGATGCTGCTCGTGGCTTAGCGTATTTACACGAGGGAATGGACTTTCAGGTGTGTGTGTGTTCGTGTTCCAGATTTTTTTCGCCTTTATAGCTGCAATAGAAATTCTTCGAAGTTCCATAATTTGAGTGTCGTGTCTCTTTGCTCTAAACCGCAGATCATCTTTAGGGATTTCAAATCTTCGAACATTCTCCTGGATGAGCAATGGAATGCGAAGCTATCAGACTTTGGGTTAGCTAGGCTCGGGCCTTCTGAAGGACTTACTCATGTCTCAACCGCGGTATGCTTCCTTTTACCTCGTTTTTGGACATGTTTAATTCATAAATCCCTAGTTTTTGCCGGTGTTGTGAAACATAGAACATGGGAGTGACAACATCTGTCCAAATGGCATGTAGTGGCTCTCCCATACGGGAGGTCATGAGATTCTCGCCTCAGTGGAGGCGACTAACTCTTTGTGCTTCAACAGGTTGAGAAAGTATGTATGAACATATACTACAATGTAATAGGGTTAGTTGTATTCAGAAAAAAAAATGTATGTGTCTTTTAACTTCTCTGCTTCTCCAGGTTGTTGGAACCATGGGATATGCCTCTCCTGAATATATTCAAACCGGTCATCTCACGTCCAAGCACGATGTGTGGAGCTACGGGATGTTCCTCTACGAGCTCATCACAGGGAGGCGGCCATTGGACCGCAATCGTCCCAAGAACGAGCAGAAGCTCTTGGACTGGGTAAAGCCACACACAACAGATCCTAAGAAGTTTAGGAAGATATTAGACCCGAGACTCGAAGGGAATTTCGTAAGGTCAGCTCACAAGCTCTCTCTAATTGCCAACCGCTGTTTAGTCAAGAACCCCAAGTCACGCCCGACAATGAGCGAAGTCCTGGAGATGGTGAGCAGTGTTGTCGAAGCGCCAGCAGGAACGGGGAATCCTAGACCGGCTATAAAATCCCCCAAACCGGTTCGTGCTAAAGAAGAAACTGACAGGAAAGGTAAAAGAAGGATGATTAATATCAGAATTGGAGACAGTGGGTGGTTGGTTCGTATGCTGTCGCTAAAGCGTGCTAAGATGACCTCCTGATTGCTGCCGCATTTGCATAACATGGAAGAACACTTAACTCTAGAAAACTTCCCTTTAGGCGCGACACCCTATGTTCTTATAACAGTAGTGATTCTCACTAGTGTGCAGAATCTCACAAGAAAAAGCTTGCACTTTGTTAGCAGATTCTGAAGCTTTTGCAGATATGCAGAGTGTGTGAGGGTGTGTAATGGTTTCTATTAGTGGCTTTCATCTTTTCAAGCTTGGTGTAAGTTCTGCCTTGAGATGAAAAACATTGTTAATTCTTGTACTGCCTGCAAACTGCAGAATTTTGTGAGATTTTGTACTCCATTAAACAAGAAACGATGAAAATATATTATTAAGTATAACTCGGGATGGATAATAGTTTTTGTTTTTTTTTTTTTGGTGAGGAGTTAGCAAAAAGTTATAAGGAAGTAAACTAACTTAGCTTGTCCATAACTGATCGATTCAAACTAAGAAAGTTAATAAGCTACTCACACTGAAGTTGAATATGTAATTTTGTGGTTATTAAGTCAATGAAAAAAAAAAGATAAAGTATGAACTTATGATTTGAAAATGAAAAGAAAAAACATCTTTCTTTTTCTCTTCTGCTTTCCAACTTCATGGAAAGGGAAGGTCACCATGACGTTGCACTTTTATTTGTTATTGAGGAAATCATCTTTGATTTCTGAACAGACAATTTCTTCTGTGAACTGAAAGGTGCTGAAATATAATTTAACCCTTTTATGTTTTAACACCTTAGGGCATCACCGGCCCTACCCCTTACATATGAACATTTTTCTCTCATCAACAAGATAACATCTTTTCGACAGCCAGCACGTTGCATGTTGTGCACGTAACCTACTGGCTAGTATGTGCGCAACATGTACCCGGGCCCATTTTATTGAAAAAAAAAATATTACTTCTACTCTTAATTTTTGTTTTATTTTACAAAATTTTGATTTTAACATTTTTATTGAGTTATGAAGAAAATTAATCACTATTGACATATTGGCACCAACCATTATTTACTCGTGTGAAAATTGGTGGATCTAGATAATTGAGCCTTTTCTATTCTATTTACTGACACCTTCTCAAGGGTAAAAAAGAGTCAACAGTTGTCTTTACTGAGGCTCGAACCCACCCTTATCATCCATGTGAGAATGTAAATCGGGACATTGGATGTCACTAAATCACAAGGTCTTTGGCTCTAGTTTGAGAGTTCAATTGTACTATGAATAGTTCAAAAGTCTTTTTTTATCCTTATCCTACTTGAAATTAATTTTTCTTCCCCGTGAATCAAACATATCTATGTGCTTGCGCTGTTTCATGGCACTCATCATTGTCTTATATTCTTATCTATATGCGTCAGCTTCACGAAGAATGGCATGGAAGATCTATAAGAAAAGCACTAAATAAACCACAAATGAGAGAATCTTAATTTGGTCCATTGAAAGATGATTTCTGTCTTTCATATTTATATTTATAATATAGAGTTAATTTCACCAGAGCGTGTTCTCTTTAGTGATAATTTCAAATTTAGTTTCAAACTAACGTTTTTACCATTTATCATCCCAAATTATTATTTTTTGGACACTTTAGTCATTTTAATGACTTTTCCTATTTTTAGTAAAGATATTTTTTTTTTAAATTATTTTTCCGATTTCAATTGGTTTAATTGGTATAGAACTTTAGGTAACCTCTAATTTTTAGTAACCATATTTTTCAATCGATTTTTAGTAAAACTATAAAAAATCATGAGAAAAACTAAAAGTATCCAAAAAATAATAGTTTGGATGTTAAATGACAAAAACGATAGTCTGTAACTAAATTTGAAATTGTCACCAAAGACAATGGACCTCTGGTGAAATTAACTCTTTGTGTGTGTGTGTGTGTGTGTGTGAGATAACCACTCCTTAGGTGACAACCTACGACTACTGCATGAATGCAATAATCTAATAATACTCCAGGTGCACAATGCACACAACACACAACACAATCTACCAATGGAGTAGATTTTTTACATTTGTGTAGTAAATTGTGTCTATTTATGTAGGTTGGCAAGTTCTCACCTAAGGCATGTTTTTCATTTGATATTGAATATATATATAAATTTGAAAGTTTGTATATGTTAACAGTTGGGAGATGTTGAAAAATGAGGAGAAAAAGTGGGTTATTTCTATAAATATTATAAATATAAAAATTTATAATAATTATAAAATTGGCGACACGTATTTTCTTTTTATTAAAATCTTCAATCATTAATGAACTTTGATTAATGACTGAGACTAAGAATCTGAGATTAGCCATCCCTTTTTACAAGAGGGGTTGTTCTAATTTGAACCTACCATATGTGTGTGTATGTGGTGGTGGTGGGGATGTTCAGTTCAAAACATGCTCATATATAAAATGTGAAGGATGATACGATATGATCAATCCATTTAAGTATATTAATGATTGGTCATTATTGAAAAATAAGGGAAAAATGTGGGGTTACTTTCATAAATATTACAAACTTGAAAACTATAATAATTATAAAATTGGGCTCATATTTTTTTTAAATAAAACAATCAATTGTTGATGGATCTAATGGCCGGTCCACGTCAATCTTCACTTTTGTAGGAGGACCCTATTTGCATTTAATCCTACATCTGTGTGCGCGCGCGCTGTGTGTATGTTCAAATGATAACCACTCCTTAGGTGACAACTTATGAACTACTGCATGAATGCATATAATATAATAATACTTCAGGTGTACAATGCACACAACACAATCTACGCCTGGAGTAGATTTTTTGCACTCGTGTAGTAAATTGTGTGCATTCATGTAGGTTCGCAAGATCTCACCTTAGGCATGCTTTTCATTTGATCTTGAATATATATATATATATATATATATATATATATATATATATATTTGTGTGTGTGTGTGTGTATGTATGTATGTATATTTGAAAGTTTGTATAGGTTAACAGTTGGAGTTGTTGAAAAATGAGGAGAAAAAATTAAAGCGGGTTATTTCCATACATATTATAAATTTGAAAGTTTGTAATAATTATAAAATTGGTGACGTGTATTTTTTACTAAAACTTTCAACCATTGATGAATTTTGATTGATGACTGAGACTGTGAATCTAAGATCAGTCATCACCTTTTACAAGAGGGGGTTGTTCTCATTTGAACCTACCATGTGTGTGTGGGGGGGGGGGGGGGGTTTCAATTGAAAACATGCTCATATGTAAAAGGTGAAAAATGATATGATCAATCCATTTGAGTAGATTAATGATTGGTTGTTATTGAAAAATAAGAGAAAAATGTGGGGTTACTTTTATAAATATTGTAAACTTGAAAAAGTTTATAATAATTATAAAATTGAGCTCATATTTTTTTATTTTTTACTAAAATCATCAATTGTTGATGAATCTGATGGGCAGTCCAAATCATTCACTTTTTGTAGGAGGACCCTATTTGCATTTGATATTATGTATGTGTGTGTATATATAGGGGTGGAAATAGGCTAGACCGAGCCGAGTTTTAGAAATTTAGGCTTGGGCCTGCTATGGAAATCTAGAGCCTGAGCCTGCATGTAGGCTTTTTTTTTAGGCTCAAACCTGAGCCTACAGTTGGTCTGGCCTGGCCTGAAGCCTTTTTAAAAACCTATTTAACATATATAAGCTTTTAAAAAGGCTTCAAAATAGATCATAAATAGGCTTTGAGTCTGTTTAAGGCCTCCATTTTTAAGCCCTTTAAAGTATACCTGTACAAAATTTACAAAAAAATACATAAGTTCAATTGTATTATTATTTGTTATTCTATATAATATCATAAATAATAAACAATCAACTAACATAATTAAGTTGTGATATTTCATTAAATATTACTCCCTCCGTCCCATTTTACCTGTCTTACTTTCCTTTTTAATTTGTCCCAAAATGATGTCTTCTTTCTAAAATTGAACATAACTATCATTCTACATTTCCCAATTTACCCTTTTGACTTTTCAAATTTTTAGACCATTAATGAGGTAAGTACAATTGTACTGTGTACAAATAACACCTACTTTTGAAGGGTAAAATTGGAAAGTTAGTATCATTTGTTATGTTGTATTAAAAACCGTGCAAAAAGTAAATGAGACAAACAATTAGGGACGGAGGGAGTATAATAGTAAGAACAGTTAATACAAAATTAAAGAGTTAATTACCGATTTGGTCCCTCGACTATTGGGATTTCACCACTTTGGTCTTCGACAAATTTTCTTGCCCAATTAAGTCTTCGACTTTGAAAAAATTAACCAATTTGGTCCTCCGTTTATTTTGGTGTTAAACAGCCGTTAAATCAGGACCAAATTGGTGAAATCTAAATAGTCAAGGGACCATTTCGGTAATTAATTTTGACTGAAATGGTCCCTTGACTATAGTGAAATTACTAATTTGGTCCTGATTTAACGGATATCAAATGGTAAAATAAACGGGAGGACCAAATTGGTTAATTTTTTCAAAGTCGAGGACTTAATTGGGCAAGAAAAATTGTTGAGGACCAAAGTGGTGAAATCCCAATAGTCGAGGGACCAAATCGGTAATTAACTCAAAATTAAACAATAAGAATACATACAACATGATTAGCAGCAATGTTTATAGGTGAATCATAATTTATAATGAGATTTTGGAGGTGGAGGGTTAGAGTTTGGTAATTATATATACTTGCGATTGTATTGTAAATATAAAAATATATATTAGGTATAAAATAGAACATACACATATATATATATATATATATAGGCTAGGCTTGTAGGCCTGAAGGCCGAGCCTAGTATATATAGGCCTGACCTGTTTAGTTTAATAGACTTTTGAAATTGGCTCAAGCCTAGCCTTTTTACTAACCGAGCTAGGCCTAACTAGGCTTTAATTAGGACGGGCCATAGGCCCCTACAAGGGGCCTGGCTTATTCCCACCCCTAGTCTTACCTTCAGATTTAGGTAGGAGTGAGATTCCAATTCTCTTCAACCAAACGAATTGTTAAGAGTTAGAATACATTTTTTTTTTGAAATAAGAGTTAGAATACATTTAGAAACAAAAATAATGGCTTTTCAAACATATATTTACTATTCATTTATAATAAATAAAAGTTTAAAATATCACTAAATTAGAACTTGAAACAATCATAAAAAAAAAAAAAAAGAACTTGAAACAAAACCTGGATATCAATGTAAACTTTTAAAATAAAAGTGTTTATCATATAAAGTAAAAATGACATGATATTTATTTATATATCTATATAATAACAAAAGTATTATCAATGTCTATTTCTATCCATTTATGTATACATAAATTATATTTATAATATTTTGTACAATATAAAAATATGTATACTTTTTTTTTTTTAAAATATAATTGTGAATAATGCTATAATTATACACATCAATTGCTACAATGGTTACTCAGTAAGAAAATTTATTTTAAAATCTGTCTAAACACAGCTCTTAATTAAAAATTTCGTAAATATTTAAAAATCTGCCTAAATACATAGATGATTAGTAATTATATTAACCATGCAAAATTTTAAATTTTAATTTTGTATGCTATAAAATAAATATTTGATCAAATATATGGAAGCCCAATTGTATTATTATATTATACATTTTAACATTTTTTAAATTTAAATTTTTTTTATTTAAATTTATAATAATATAATTTCTTCCATGCATCGCATGGGTAAAGCACTTGTTATATAAATATAGAAAAGTGTCAAATAAGCACTTTAAGCTGTAGAAATAGTACACTTCAGACTCATACTGAGAAGGTGTCATATAGAAAAAGTGTCAAATAAACACTCTAAGCTGAAGAAATAGTATAACTGAAACTCTTAACTAAAAATGTTTCGTTGTAAGCCCTTTTACATATAAAAATTGCAATTATATTACTATAAAAAATAATAATTTTACATTTTTACTTAGCAAGTTATTGTTGATTTGACACTTACTAAGCTTCTATATATACACTTATTCATATATGACTATGACTTGAGTTATGACTTATGATTTGATTTGAACGTTATGTCTTTCTATCACGCATCGTAGGATATACATGACTCCCCTATTATATTGTACAAAAATTTTAATTCATAACCTAAGTCACTAGTCACTACTACATATGAATAAATGTATACATGAGAAATTAGTCAACAATAATCTGGTTAAATATGTAATATTTGAATTAAATTATGTTATTTTTTAACAATTTAAAAAGTTTTGATAAAAATTGATTAATTGAAAGCTCAAATATACTATTTATTTGACTTATATGACATTTTTTTTTCAACATAGGTACTTGAGGTGATTGATGCCGTGGAAGGATTCCATAGTGGTGAATTGGTGATGTAATTGATTTCCCCTCCTTTACTTTATTTATATTGGAAAATGCAAGATGAGGCGTTCAAGAAATGGCCGCCTATCGGCCTATATGAAACGTTTTCTTCGAATACACACAAAACCCATACATTCAGAGTTTCTGGCTTTTCCGTACCTTGTACTCCATTATTCCTTCCCCCATTTTCTTCTTCTTCTTTTTCATCCAAATTTCCTACCAGAATACACGCACATATACATACACACAGCTTTCTCGCTTTTCAACTACCAGTAACTTTAGCCGCAGCCAAAGCTAATTTTGCACTGCTGTACGTATTTAAATCTATCTTTCTTCCTTTACAATCATTCTCCTTTTCTCTGCTTTTTCTCAACTTGATTAAATACTTATTTTTCTTCATTTCTTTATGAGACGAATATTCACTTGTACTCCGTAATATATTTGTATATATACATGTATAATTGTGGAGTTTTATTCAAGGTGGGTTTGGATTCGTCTATTATGCTGTTTTGATATCAATTGGTTTTCCTCTTCCTCAATTCTGTTTAGTTTTTAGCTCGGTTTCTGTGTTTATCTATTTATTTATTTATTTATTTTTATTTTATTTGGTTAGCTGCTGTGCGTGGATTTAGAATTGCGTTGTGCTAAAGCTTTGATTATTTTTTTTCTTTTTCCAATTTATGTTTTTAATTTATTTTTATTGTTATGTTAATAATCTGTATAATAAAGATGCTGATGCTTGAGAAATGAGGATATATCTATGGCTGCTGATTACTTTTGTGATTCTATTATTTTTCAATCTGCTATATGTTACTTTATTAGAGTGCTGATTTTGCTCCTTTTTAGGGTAAAACTGTAAAAGAGTGTTTTATGCCCTTAAGTATCTGTATGTCTCAAAATGTAATCCCTCATATAAATATATTTGAAGCTCTAAAATATATTGGACCCTTGGAAGTTGGAAAGGAGAACTCAGAAATATAAAATTGAGGGTTTAACGTGTAAGATGTATTTGTTGTGTTCTTAGGGCAGAAGTGTCTCACTTTATGCAGTTTACGGATATTGAAGTTAGTTCAAGCCCTTAGCAGCTATGTGTAGAATGGAAATGAACTTGCAAATGAGTGAACATAATGGAGTGTAGATTAGTTATTAGGATAGTTCATCAGTGCTTTCAAGTGTCTTATAATTGTAGCTTAGATATTTAAATGCATGTTTAAGGTTTTTGAATTATCTATATCTACATATATACTATTATGTTCAACCATGGAATATACTATTATGAAGACCAACTTGATTATTCCACTTCATGGTTCAGGGATCCTGAATTATTAGTGAACAAAAATTTATTATGGAGTGTTAGCTAGCAGATAGTGAGCTAGAACTGCGTAAAATATCCTCCATTTGAAACACTGCAGTTGTAGATTGTATAAATGTTACCTTTTTGATGCTTTTAATGGAAACTCTTTGTGAATATATGTTTATGCTATTATAAATGCAGTTAGAATTTGGAAAGATGTTAGGTGTTTTGAGAGAAATATCACTTGAAGCATCACCTTCATGATGGAATATGGTGCTTTTGAAATCATTGTGGATTTTTTTTTCCATCTCACCTATTAATATCATGACTAGTTCTCACTAGCTTTTACAATTAATTGCATGAATGGAGTATTTTCTTTGCTAAGTTTAACTGCAAGGCTGCATGCCATCTTTAGAAAAATCATTACTAAAAGATATAAGTAGGTTATTTATGTGAAAATGAACAAGTAGGCTTTCCCTGGTTCTTTTATGGAAACTGTCATGATTGGGCAACATTTATTGAGTAATAGAAGATTTAATACCTAAACATACTCTGAGTCCAACGTCTCTTTCCTTCTCTCTTTGTGGGTACTAAATATTCAGCAGCTAATTCTTATCACTTTAATTTTGATTGTGAATCCTAGTTTTCAGAAACCTGCACTGAGCTTAAATGGAAGGCTAAAATACTTTCAAACAAACAAGGTTGATTCTAGCACTTTCGAACTTTTAATAAGGAAGTTGACAATTCTGCTGAGAGATAAGAATGTATGAACCGGAATCAGATTCTGCTAGTGGGGTTCTTAGGTTCCTTGGCATGGATGAACTTTTCAGTTGTAATGGTTATGGTGATAGTAGTCAGCATGCTGTTGAAGTCTGGCATGAACATTATGCCAGAGAAAGTTACAATGACACATTGTATGGCGAGATTGATAATGATGAGGTTATTGCACATGCTCTCCAAGAAGAATTGTCAGAGTTGTCAGTTACAGAAGCTGCTGAGCCTTCACATAGGGATACATATGTACAAGCCTCGACTGATGTCCAACCTTGGTCTAGCCCATCAAGAAATTATTACACTGGCACATTTCTTGCCTTCAGTATTATCTGTGTGCTTTCTACTTCTTCAAAACATTATTTTGATACAAAGAGTTCTGTAATTTTGCAGGCCATAGTGGTGTTTCGGATGCCATTGATGATATGGGATCTTCAAGCTCTTGCTCTAGTCCTGGAGATAGATCGTGTGATGGGGACGAGGTTGCTCATACATTAGAAATAATGGATGAGTCAGAGACTGATGGAGAAGTTGCCAGGCGATTGAACCAAATGACTGCTCTAAAAGTATGTTGGGCTTTTGAATTTACCATCTCTGGAATGCTTTTTTGACTGAGTGTTCAATTTTATCCTTATTACTACATGCAAATCAATAGACAATAGATATGTGAATGCATCAACTTTCAGGTTTTAGTAAGCACTAGATTTTGTAACTCTTGGCTGCGTACACGTGGCCTAAATATCACTCATTTCCATATCTTGGCAGGAAGCATCATTTAATGTTTGTAAATAAATAGTTTTACACAATAATGGTTGCACACAAATATGCAATTCCACTAAAACAGTATGGTTAAATTGAGAGTTTAAGGGCCTGTTTGGCTGCTGGAAAATTTTCCTAAATTTTGGGAAAATAGAAAACAAAAATGGAAAATAGAGTTCTTGTTCAAGTTGTCTCTGTTCTCCAAAATTGAAAAAGGAACAATGTTTTCCAACTTTGTTAACGAAGTTAGAAAACAACTTTTGGATGTTTTCCATTATCTGCATTGTAATGAAAAGGAAGGGAAACTGGTCCATCCTTTAGAAGATGAAATGGGGAAGATATTTGGGAATTACAAAGCTCCATGGCCATGTGGATGACATTAGAGGGAGTGATTGGAGAATTGAGAGAGGATGTAGAGAAATTAGGTTAGCGGCAGCAAGAATTGGTCTTGAAATGGTGAATTTTCTGGAAATTTGGTGGTCCACGTTTGGTGAATTGGGCCTTTAAAAAAAAGATCCATTTGGAGAATGAAAACAGTGGAAATTTGTAATTAAAAAAAGTGGAAAAAATGAGAAATGGTTTCCTTTACTAAACGGTCCCTTAATATACTATATATTCATGTTTTGCGTTGAGTCTCTAATTGTTGATCAGGGATATTTCAAAGATGTCAAATTCTCAAATGCAATATCATGGATTAACTTTGGGAATCTCCCTTCTTAACAGTGAAAAACTTTCTAGTTTCATTGGATTTAAAATTCTCAATAGTGGTTTTTAATGAATTTGAGTTTGTTATTGTTTTCATTCAGCACATCCCTCGAATAAATAGAGATATACCTTCGGTAGATGAAGCAACTTCTGATCATGAAAGGCTGCTAAATAGGTAGTTGTTGACACTCTATGAAGTTGCTTTATTAAACAAGGAAAAAATATTGCATCATACAACTTTATGTAATATCACATCTTTGTAATTTGTACTGATTCTTTAAACACTTTTTTAAACTACTAAGATGCTTCCTCAAAGCCATAATGGTGTTTCTGGTTTCAGATTACTGCAAAATGGTCTGGTTGAGCACAAAGTTGAAGGGGATGGCAACTGTCAGGTTACTTCCAATTTAGCTTGTTGCTGCACATTGTAATCAAATTCCATTAATCTTATTTATGAGTCATGACCAAAAATCTGTATGCTTGTTGACACGTGCCTGGGAAGTGAGTAGGCTAGGTGCTAATCTTGGATTCTTGGGAATATCTTGTTTCTTCCTGCTAATTAGGCACACTCACATACTTATCATATGTTATATACATTGAAGCATCATATATGATAAATGCTCACACAATATAATGCATGTGATGATGTGAATATGCGATCTATAATACGTGAAGTTTACTTGGAGTAACTTGATATTTTATGATGTCAACATTCTATCGAGTAGTAAGCATTCATCATTTTTTTTTTCTGTTTTCAGTTCCGCGCTTTATCAGATCAATTCTATCGTACACCTGAGCATCACAAGTTTGTCAGACAGGAAGTTGTTAATCAGGTGATTGTTAATGGAAATTACATTTTGCTTTCAGTCAGTTTGGTTTGTGGAAAAGAATTGAGAAGGAATTGAATTTTAAATTCCATTGAAATGGAATTACTTGGAATATTGATTTCATTGTTTTGTTGGTGAAATTGTCGGGAATACTTAGTATAAATACTCAAATGCCCCTACATAATAAAGATATGTGAGGGTAATATAGGAATTCTTGTTGCATCTTCTCTCCCATAAGGTGTGGAAATAAAATACCTAAGGAGGCCAAGGAATTCAATTTCCTCAAATTAAATTCTCCCATGAATTTATTTTCTGTGAACCAAATGTGTCATTAATAATACTTTGCTTGTTACATTTAAACTCCCGTGTGCTTTCTTGTCCAACTTCTTTTCACATTTCACATGTGATCGTTGGGTTTCCATCAGCTTAGAAGTCACCCGGAGACGTACGAGGGATATGTTCCCATGGCATATGATGAATACTTGACGAGGATGTCAAAGTACTATTCAAGTCCCTTTTTGTGTTTCTCATATTGTCCATAACTTCATATTTCTTTGATTAGTATGTATGTTTCTTTCGTTGTTTCTCCTTTACACTTACCTTTATATTAATGGTTCTAGGAGTGGGGAGTGGGGTGATCATGTTACATTGCAGGCCGCTGCTGACTCGGTAATTAGTGCTACTATTTATACTTTCTTCCCGTCTGTTTAAGGCTTTATTTTTTGTTCAGAGGTGGTCTGATATATTTTCAATAAATTGGCAGTATGGTGTAAAAATTCTTGTCATAACATCATTTAAGGACACCTGTTACCTTGAGATTCTTCCAAAGATACAGAAATCAAAAAGAGGTGATTTCTGAACCTTTTACGTCTAAAACTAGTGATCTTGCTCTGCTCTTTTCTCTACTAATCTGTATTTATTTAGTTAGACTTGGTGAATGACATACTTTTAGTTCATCACTTTGACACATTAACTAGAATGCACTGCTGAGTTAAAGAAAATGATATTATGTGCTCATTTATCTTAAAAAGATGTTCTCTTGAATATGGTTTACATTGTCATTCCATATTAGAAGTATGCCTCCCAAGAAAAGGGCAACATGGGCAGCAGGGGATTGCAATTGAAAAAATTGCAATTATATTGTGGTTATTTTAATGCATTAAAGGTTCATTTTTAATGTATTAAATGTTCGTTTTTAATGTATTAAATGTTCATTTTCAGGTAGTATATTTAAAAATGAACTTTCAGTTAAAATTAACATTCAATGTACTAAAAATGAACCTTATGTCAGTGGTCTACAGTATAATGATTGGTTTTTTTAATGCGTCTGGGTTTCAAGTTTCAGTCCAGCAGCAAAACAGACTAAAAACAATGACATTTTATGCCGCCTTAATACGGATTTCCCTAATTTTGCTTTATTAACTTCTGCTGTTCTTTCTGCAGTTATTCACCTAAGCTTCTGGGCCGAGGTGCATTACAACTCCATCTATCCTGAAGGAGGTAATCATTTGGATACTAAAATGAATCATTATTCCATGAACGAATTGTATAATGTTCATTTTTAGTATACTGAAGATTCATTTTCAGTAAATTGAATTTTCATTTTTTGAAAACCCATTTTTAGTGCTTTAGTATGCTGAAAGTTCACCATTTTGTATACTAAAAAATGAACTTTCAGTATATTAAAAATGAACCTTCAGTATATTAAAAATAAACATTTATCAATGGTCCACGTTGCAATGTGAACCATAGTGCATAGTATAATTTGCCACAGACACCATACTTGTGTTCGAAATGCATTTTTGGGGTGTCATAATTCTCTCTGTGCTCAAAATGAATTGGTTTGCAGAGTCACCTCCGAGAGATGTGAAGAAGAAGAAGAAGAATTGGTGGAGTTTTGGAAACAAGCATTAGTAACATAACATTACATCTTTCAGGGGAAAATTTACCCATACTTTCTGCAGCAATTGATTTCAGTAGTAAAGAATAAGGTACCAAAGAAGAAGAATAAGAAAAAGAAGAAAAGTTAACCCATGTACGGATAAAATAAAAGATTAAAAATTATATATAGACAGGTTAACAATGGAAGTTATGAATAATGTTATATATTCTGTTGATGTCACAATGGAATTATAAATAATGTTATATTCATCTTCACCTTTTACTTGGTGTTTTTTATTTGGGGTGTTTGGTAAATAGCTGTTAGTTGATTGATTTAGTAGAGTTGACTAGTTAATTGTAGAAAAATATTCGGTAAATTAGTTGTTAGTTGATATTTTATTATATTAAAATAATTCTCTTAAAAAGTTGATCGAAAAAATTGTTAAACAGTGTCAAATAAGTTAAAATTGGTTGATAAATTAACTATGCTATGAAATAGACATTTATGTTAACGTGAATCTTTGTTTATACATAATGTTACTGTTTTGTTGACGTGCGGAGCTGTATTTGATTTGATTCATAATATGTGGTGATGGTTGGTAAATAATACTCATATTTGGTCCTGAAAGTATGCCGCAAGTACTCTTTATTTTTCAATTGTGATCATGAAAGTTTGATTTCTCTCCTTGTACGAGAAGGATGTGAAATGTGCGTTATGGTTGTGTCTTAAGGGATAAGTTACAAAAAAGGGTATTATACGCTTGAATCTAACGGAAAGAAAAACGAAAATTTGAGCAAAACACGGATTATGCTAAGATATCATAATTTGAAAGGCTAGAAATGGTGGTTTTGAAATGTGAATAGTTTAAAATTTGAAGAAGGTCAAAAATGATATCAACTCTATTTCAAATATTTTAATCTCTTAGCTTATGACCATTCATTTGGAATGATAATAAAGGTATCACCGTGTACACTAGTTACAAAGTAGTTGGTCCAATCTCTTAATTATTATCACAGAAATTTAATTTAATTTATTACTTTTTTTTTTGTGATCCTAATGGGCAAAAATCACAAAATGTACAATAGATAAGCTCCGCATTGTGGCCCGAGGCAACAAATTACCACGAAGTGATTGTGCTGGATAAACCACACAGTATGACACTAGTCAACAAAATACTACAAGAAGATAAACCAGCTTAGGTTGTCCACAGTTCATCGGTCCAAACTAAGATCATCCTTATCAGCAATTACTGTAGAAATAATTCCTTCATTGTAGATGATGCTTGGCTTTCTCTCACCTCTCTTCTCTCTCTTTCGTGATTCTCAATAACCGTGAAAGCTCTACGGGTGTGGATGCTCTAAGAAGGCTAATAGACTACTTTCATTGGGAGCTGAATTTAAAATCTTGTGGTTATCAAGCCAATAGTCTAACCAAGGGTTAATCCCATTTCATCTATATGCAGGGGATAAACTAGACATTGGCCCTGCTTGGTAAATAATTAGCTTATCAGTCAATTTTGGCCTATTTAACCATTTTTAGTTATTTGACTTGGTTTAAAAATCAATATAAAAGGCTATTCAAAGTAACATTTTCAATTAACCTTTTGACTAAAAGAAATTATACCATACAACTAATTTACCAAACACTTTTCTATAATTAGCTAATATTTTCGTTCTAAAGAGAGCTAATATTTTCAATTAATTATACCTTTTAACCCAATCAGCTAACAATATCAACTAACAATCATTTACCAAATAGGGTCATTGTGACTCTAAAGTATTTTTTAGTTTTCCAAATTCAGGGTTAATCCCATTTCATCTGTATGTTTCAAAATTCAGAGTTTAAAATTTCATATGAAAAAACAAACTTAGAAAATCATAAAATGATCACAAAACACAAAAAAGTATTTTTTATTTTTCCAAAATAAAACTGCTCTTTCATTTCATTTTTCATAATTTGAGTATCTAAAACCCAGAATAACCCCTAAACTTTCATTTCTTTCTGAATTTGCAACAAATAGAAAATTAGATAAGTTTTTTGTCCATGAAACCCTAACCACCTACCCCCCGGAATACGCCATTTTCAAGAAACACACAGAGAAGCTAAGAATACAGGAGAGAGGTGTATGTATATCTAACGACTAATGTTTCCCAACATCTTCATAGTGCCCCCCCTCCACATCATTCATCGTCGGCGACGTCTGCATCAGCATCGACGTGAACGACGGAACGTTGCCTGAGAAATCATGCTGTGCTGCTGATGATGATGGCTGAATCAAGTCGAACCGGCAACACGGCCGCGTGATCGAGAACAACCCCATCTCCGCCGCCGCCGCCGCCGCCTGCATGTACCTGCCACCGCCATTTCCCAGGCAAGGCACCGACAATTGATGCACCCGGTTTGTCGGCGCCGCCGCCACGTACCTACTAGCGCCGACGACGGACGGAGAAGGGATAGGCAGGGGCAGCACCCGGCTCATCCCCGCCAGCGGCGCCATCGCGGACGGCGGCGGCCCGGAAGCAATGACGGCGCCGGACGGGGACGTGGTGACCGCCGACGCCGGAGTAGTTCCCGTCCCCGTGGCGGCGATGATCGCCGGCTCCGCCTGGCGAAGCAACCACTGAATCGTCTCCCCCTCGGTGCGGTGGCCGAGCTCCCTCGTCAGCTGGAAGATGCGAGCGGCGCAGAGCGCCGGCATCCTCACCCGCCGTCCACGCCCGTTAACCTGTGAGGTTATGAATAAAGTTATGTTTATTAATCACAAACAAAGAGAAGAAGTAACAAGAAACACATTAGAACCATTAACATAACCTTGGTGTGGCGGTCCTTCACAGCCGCATTTCTCCCCCTGGAAGCTTCCCCGTTATCTGCCGCGGCGCTGCCGCCGACAAGGCGGTAAAGCGGGGTTTGGGCCGGGGCCGAAGTCGGAGAAAGAGCGTTTGGGGACTGAGAATCAGACACAGAAAAACCACTGAAAACATTCTCAGAACCCATTTTTATGATCAAAGAAAAGAAAAGGGTTTCCTTTGTGATGAATAATATCTGACCCCACCACAGAGAACGAAGCCCCTTTTATAGTTCGGAAACCTCAAACCGGTATACGGATTGGGATTGCTGACAAGTGTAGACCGGGCCCACAAACATCTCTGTATTGTATAGTATATACCTGGATTTGGGTGGTCCCACCTCAGTCAAACCATTTCTCAAATGGAATTACATTACCTGCGCCTTTAACGTTAAAAATGTGTTGCATCTTACTCACACTGTCACAGGATACAGTATGTGTCTCACTGGCAACAAATTAAATTTTCTTACCTGTACTCCCTCATTCTCATTTTCTATACATATTTATCCGGTTAATATCATATACAGTTCTTCGAGTATAGTAATTTTGTCATATTTAGTCTTAAACTTTTAAATTGATCACTTATGTTATTCAATTATCAAATTATTATCATCTGTGGTCTAAGTTAACCACTTATAATCTTTCAACTTTTAAAATTTAACCCGTTGCAGTCTTTCAATGTGGCAAAATTACTATAGTCGGAGGACTCCATATGGTATTCATTTCTTAAAGTATTGTTATATTCTCTTGCCAAAATTACGTTCTAATATTTTAACTTTTATTAATTCATGATAGGTCGACTAATTTACAGTAAAAAGAATTTTTTAAAACTCATGGTCCGGTAACATTATTGCACATGAAATTAATATTTTATACTAATTTTAGTAGATATTTTCTATGCAAATAATAAATGGGCGACATAATTTAGTATATATCTTGGAATTAGGTGGCATTAAATTTCTTTAGATATTATAATCTTATTATTCTTATATCAAATAACTAAATTTATATGATATGATATTATTTTGATTAACTCATAATGAGATCTCAAATATTGATAGACAATTAAGTAAAAAAGTAGCAATAATTGAAAAAAGTCGCTCTATTTAATATACTACTCCGTATTTGATATAGAAATCAAGCAATTTAAACTAGATAGATAATGTCACATAAAAAAAAATATTATGAAACAAATATGGAAAGAGAAAATAACAAATTTAGTCTACTATATGTAATTTTCTTATACACGGATTAAATTTGAATTTACCGAGGCATGTCACTAGTATTAAAATAAATATTAAGTAATGCTACATTTTCCTACAAAAATCATGATTTAATATTCACTTTTTGACGTCTATAAATTTTAATTTATGAACCGCAACCGCTACCTAATGTGCACTTTTAGGTGAAGAGCAAAGTTGGAATCTTATGATTAATTCAGTTATCTTTTTGGCCAACAATTTGGCTGAGATTAAGATTGTTGCCTTAATGTCTATAAACTCTTATATTTATATTAGAACAAAATAACATTTGTTTTATGAACACTTATCCAAACCCCAAAAATGAATCTATAGTTAAATCAAGAATTAACTTTGCTACAATCAGACGAAATTGATTAATATATATATATATATATATATATATATATATATATATATATATATATATATATATATATATATATATATATATATATTTGATTTTTTCTGAGTTTTCATACAGACCCTTTACTTTAGTTTGTACAAGATATTTTTTTGTCTCCCTAAAATTTGATAATTAAAACAAAAAGGAATTATTTTCATGTTTAACATCATGATGTGACACAGGTGATCATAATCATGAAGTCTTAAGAACAGCACATTACATGTGAACTCATCAATAAATTAAAATTGTCTCAATTTGAACGCCTTTGGCTTTTGATGTTATTTCGTTACAAATGTCTACAATTCCACTCTAAAAATATGGTATCCAATAAAGCAAACTTTGTATGTTTACTAATTGATTTTTTAAACTTTATTTTACGACAAATGAAAAATTGGAGAAAGAAAAAAGAAATAAAAAAATGAGCGTTAATAAAAGTATTTTTTAAGTTAAAAGTGGAGAATGAAAAATAAATAATTGAAGTGAATATATAACATAGGCAGGTCAGTAATATTAGATATATACAAAATTTTATACGTCTAAATTAAGGTTTTATATGGTTACTAGTTTTATACGCGCATTACGCGAATGAGTTAATGCCCAATGTTTATATTTAAATAAATATTTGAAAGTATATCAATGCAACATTATATAGGAGAAGTTTATACATGGGTAATTGAATGTCGAATTTTTTTATTTAAATATCTAACTCAAAGTATATGAATCCAAGATAATATAGAAAATTCATTATAATTATTACTAAAATAAATGTTTGCAACCTTGTAAAATCGATAGTCTAAATATTTGGTCTAAAAATGATAGCCTAAATAAATACTACTTTTAATTTGAATTTTTTAAGTGTTCTTAATTCTCTTTTGAGTAACATTGTCATTGTCTTCATTTTTACTATTTGTTCTCTTCCTTTTTGTTGGTAGTGTGTTATTTGCAATTCGGTTGTTGTTGGTAGCATAGATGACAACGTCATGCAATGAGATTATGATATAGGAGCTATGGACTTTCCTTTAGGTGTTCTGCTTGGGGTTCATTTGGTTCAACCATTATTGTTGAATGAGTTATTGTGGATAAAGAAATCTCTAGTTTAAGAAAAAAGAATAAATAAATTAATAAAAATTTAAAAATTTAAAATATTATGTATTCCAAAGATAATAAAAGGTAGTTTCTCGCTTCAATTTGCTGGGTAATGGGTTATTTGAGTACTTTCATTGTCAACAAATCCCTCAAGTAGTTAATATGATTAGTTTCAAACTATTCTTTTTTATTTTTTCATGGTATTAAAGAAATACATATGTATAATTTTTTTTGTGTAACTACTAATTTATTTAATTCAATAAGAGTAAAATAGAGTGATTCTGCTTCAATTTGTTGAGTTATTATTTGAGTACTCTCTTTGTCAACCAATCCCCAAGTAGTTAATATAATTAGCTTCAAATTATTTTAATTTTTTTTTCATAGTATTAATAAAATATTTGGTAAATAAATATATAACATTATTTTGTACTATAACTTTGATATTTAATTACAAGATATTGTAAAAATAAGATAATGGATAATGCAATGAATATCAATTAATAAATTCGAATGTAAAGAATCTTTGCATGAGAAAAAAAAAAGACAATATAACTAATGAAATTATTTTCTCTTATTTAATTTAAATTTTTGATAATGAATAATTTTTTCAAATAAAGGTATTGTAGACACATAATTCTAAATTAAAGAAATACATATGTATCATTTTTTGTTGTAGCTACTAATTTATTTAATTTAATAAGAGTAAAATAGAGTGAGAAACTTAATTATGTCAAATTTGATTGAGATGAGGTTCGAACCTAAGACCTTTCTTATAGAAATTAATGGGTAAGTTAAAAGTTAACGGAATATTAACGGAGAAGAGAATATTTAACGGAAAACTTAACGGATAATCATAAAAGTAAGGTTAAATTAGGTAATCTCTATTAATAATATTAATCTGAATTATCTTAACCATTTATTTGATCAAATAATTCATCTGAACAATCCATTTGATTAAATAATTTGACCGCCATTTTTTCTACCCATTTTAGGCCTAACTCTCTTTGACTCTTATTAGTATAGTAGATAGTAGATATGGTTCCATTTAATTAATTTTTAATTGAATCAACTAATTTATAGGTGATTAAATGAATATAAAAGATTGTGAAATTGTATTAGTTTCTTGAGTTATTATACATCTTTTTGGAGTCAAAATTATCACGCTTCACATATATCATAACAAAGTTCAATCAAACATGGGAAACTTTATTTGATTAGCCCAATGCATATATTAATATATTGATGTAATGATATTTGAATAAAATTACAATGCTTTATAAATTATATACTGTATTGATTAGTACTCAAAAAAAAAAAAAAATACTGTATTGATTAGATTATAATATCACAATTGCAATTACAATTCCAATGATACTAGCTAGAACTTAATCATTGTTGATGATATAAATATTTTTAAACACAGATAAGATAAGATATACAAAGTAATTATCAACGTTTAATTAATTAAGAAATATACAATAGTTACAATCTCGAAATAACCAATAATAATCAATTAGTACCTAATTACAATACTTTCTTCCCAATAATTACAATACTTTAAAGTAAACATGATAAAGTATACTGTATAAGGAAGGAATGGAATAATCTGCCCTTGGGCCAGTCTTAAGTCTTAATCATTACACTTAATTTCATTTTTGGTCTTAAATTTATATGTGCCAATTTATTTTTAGTCATTTTTTATTAGAACATCAACTTTTGGCCCTACCATTTTTTGTCCTTTATCAATAAATCAGTTTAAATATTGTCAAATACAAGGACATTTCAGTCTTCAATTATGAATTTTTTTCAAAAAAATGAACATAAAAATATAGAAGTACAACATACTTTGTATAAAAAAAAGATTGAAATGTCTTTGAATTTAACGATATTTCAACGATTTTGTTGCTGGAGGACTAAAATTGGTCATGCCACAATAATATTAGTACCAAATAAGGATGTTCTAATAAAAAATGACTAAAAATGAATTGTCACCTATAAATCTAGGATAAAAATGAAATTAACTCTAATCATTATTAGTATTAGTTCACACTTAGCTTACAAGTTACAAAATTATATGTACATGAATAAATAACAAAGCATGAACCTAAGAAGCAGGAGACAACACCTCACAACAGTCCAACTGTTCATTTAGTTCAGTTGTCTCTCAATGAAGCTTTAGAGCCATTTCCAAGAACTCTATGAAATAGAGAGACACTACTCACCATTGTGTTTTGCATTTCAACCATATATACTGCAAATTGTGAATGACCTCTAGTTGGAGCAATGATTGTGTTGTCAATGAATCCTAGCTTAGCTGGTAGCGCATCCACATTAATAGATTTTGGTGTAGTTTGAGGAAATGTGGCTGATATGGAGGTGAGAGATAGTGGAGACAAAAAAAAAAAAAACACCCTCCTTCAAGGAGCTAGTTTTTATAAGAAAAGTGGATCCTACCATGTGCAAATATGGTTTAATTTGCATGTGGTTGCGTGTTGAGCAACCATAGTGCCCAGTGCACGCGTCCACTGGGCGCGTTAATCTGATGTGTTTCTTTTGTTTTCCAAATGTGACAACAGAAAAGACGACAAACAAGCATTATATGAGGGTTCTCAATAAGTAAGTACTATACAAAGGATTACCACAATCATTTGAATTTGTGTTATGTTGCTAGAGGTATCAAATGGATGGGTTTTGGCTAGCCGGGTTTGACAAACCATTGACCCGTCCCGCTTATTCTTTGGACAAGGCCAGTTCAATCCTATTTATTATTATTTTTTGGAGTTATGGACTAGGTCAGCTATTTTTTATTATTTAAACCGCTCCGACTCAATTTGAAATTTAATTGAATTGAGATAGCCTTTTATTATTTTTAAAAAGTTTTAAAAAATATTTCAAGATATAAATTATTATATATCTAGATACATGTACTCAAAAATATATCTATTTACATATTTTTATTATAATTGATAATTGATAATTTATTATTTGAAACATTATAAATTTACAAATACATTTAAAAAATAATTATAAAAAATCTCTTTCTAAAATTAAATTTATATTTTATAACTTATACACATAACTTAAAAATTATGAGATAAGGAATTGAACCCCTCAACTTGCCAAATTAGTGCAATCTGACCAATTAACCTAAAATCTTTTGGTTAATGCTGAAGCAAGCCACATTGATATATATATATATATATATATATATATATATATATATATATAGTAGAGTTTAGGTGCAGCCGCGTCTTCCCGTGCGGTCGGTGTGGTTTACACCACTAGTGTTAACAAAATACAGCACTCAATGTTAGGAAATGCACAACACAAATATACACCATTAAGTACACATCATAAAAAAACACATCACTAGGTATGCAAATATATACTCCATAGTGTTCGAAAATGCACATTAGAAACATGGGGAGTTATGAGAGTGTTTTGTGCATTTTCATTGTCGTTCATTTTCCTGTTCCTAGTGATCTATTTTGTTAATAGTAGTGGTGTAAACCGCGCTGACCGCATAGAAAGGCGCAACCGCATTTGAGCAGCAATCTCTTTCTCTCTTTGTCTCCGTCTCTCTCTCTCTCTCTCTATATATATATATATATATATATATATATATATATATATATAAATATAAAGATTACATTTAAACTATGCTATAAAGACCACTCTGACAATTTGAGATTTATATATACATTCATTATCTCATCCAAAGGCATCAAACAAACTAAAAGCAATCCCATTGACAAACTAAGGGAATTTTTAACAAAGCGATTATGAACTAATTGGATACCATCATTTCAGTACTTCTTGTCACACTACAATTACATCAATAAAGTAAACTTAATCAAAAAAGTAATTTACAACTACTTAACTAAAAGATTAATCTACAACAAAGGGGTTTAATCCGGTTCTTGGACAAAGATTTCTTTGACACGTTCAGTCCAGTGGTTAAGCCCACTACAATCAGGTTACTTCTTTCCCTTGCTCTTTCCTCTGGTTGGTTGGTGAGTCAACTGGATGTTGATAATGCATTCTTGAATGGCAACTTGAGTGAGACTATTTATATGTGTCAACCTCCAGGCTATATTGATCTTTAGTTTCCTGAACATGTCTGTTTGCTTAAGCGGTCTCTTTATGGTTTAAAGCATGCTCCGAGTGCTTGGTTCAATCGTCTTTATGGTTTAAAGCATGCTCCGAGTGCTTGGTTCAATCGTCTGCAAGGTTTAAAGCATGCTCCGAGTGCTTGGTTCAATCGTCTGCAAGCATTTTTGTTGTCTGTTGGTTTTAAGGCATTTTTGTTGTCTGTTGGTTTTAAGGTCGAACATGTCTTTATGGTTTAAAGCATGCTCCGAGTGCTTGGTTGGTTCAATCGTCTGCAAGCATTTTTGTTGTCTGTTGGTTTTAAGGCATTTTTGTTGTCTGTTGGTTTTAAGGTCGAACATATCTTTATGGTTTAAAGCATGCTCCGAGTGCTTGGTTCAATCGTCTTTATGGTTTAAAGCATGCTCCGAGTGCTTGGTTCAATCGTCTGCAAGGTTTAAAGCATGCTCCGAGTGCTTGGTTCAATCGTCTGCAAGCATTTTTGTTGTCTGTTGGTTTTAAGGCATTTTTGTTGTCTGTTGGTTTTAAGGGTGCTTGGTTCAATCGTCTGCAAGCATTTTTGTTGTCTGTTGGTTTTAAGGCATTTTTGTTGTCTGTTGGTTTTAAGGCATTTTTGTTGTCTGTTGGTTTTAAGGCATTTTTGTTGTCTGTTGGTTTTAAGGTCGAACATGTCTGTTTGCTTAAGCGGTCTCTTTATGGTTTAAAGCATGCTCCGAGGGCTTGGTTCAATCGTCTGCAAGCATTTTTGTTGTCTGTTGGTTTTAAGGTCGAACATGTCTGTTTGCTTAAGCGGTCTCTTATGGTTTAAAGCATGCTCCGAGGGCTTGGTTCAATCGTCTGCAAGCATTTTTGTTGTCTGTTGGTTTTAAGGTCGAACATGTCTGTTCTTCCCGTGCGGTCGGTGTGGTTTACCACTAGTGTTAACAAAATACAGCACTCAATGTTAGGAAATGCACAACACAAATATACACCATTAAGTACACATCATAAAAAAACACATCACTAGGTATGCAAATATATACTCCATAGTGTTCGAAAATGCACATTAGAAACATGGGGAGTTATGAGAGTGTTTTGTGCATTTTCATTGTCGTTCATTTTCCTGTTCCTAGTGATCTATTTTGTTAATAGTAGTGGTGTAAACCGCGCTGACCGCATAGAAAGGCGCAACCGCATTTGAGCAGCAATCTCTTTCTCTCTTTGTCTCCGTCTCTCTCTCTCTCTCTCTATATATATATATATATATATATATTATATATATATATATATAAAATATAAAGATTACATTTAAACTATGCTATAAAGACCACTCTGACAATTTGAGATTTATATATACATTCATATCTCATCCAAAGGCATCAAACAAACTAAAAGCCAATCCCATTGACAAACTAAGGGAATTTTTAACAAAGCGATTATGAACTAATTGGATACCATCATTTCAGTACTTCTTGTCACACTACAATTACATCAATAAAGTAAACTTAATCAAAAAAGTAATTTACAACTACTTAACTAAAAGATTAATCTACAACAAAGGGTTTAATCCGGTTCTTGGACAAAAGATTTCTTTGACACGTTCAGTCCAGTGGTTAAGCCCACTACAATCAGGTTACTTCTTCCCTTGCTCTTTCCTCTGGTTGGTTGGTGAGTCAACTGGATGTTGATAATGCATTCTTGAATGGCAACTTGAGTGAGACTATTTATATGTGTCAACCTCCAGGCTATATTGATCTTTAGTTTCCTGAACATGTCTGTTTGCTTAAGCGGTCTCTTTATGGTTTAAAGCATGCTCCGAGTGCTTGGTTCAATCGTCTGCAAGCATTTTTGTTGTCTGTTGGTTTTAAGGCATTTTTGTTGTCTGTTGGTTTTAAGGTCGAACATGTCTTTATGGTTTAAAGCATGCTCCGAGTGCTTGGTTGGTTCAATCGTCTGCAAGCATTTTGTTGTCTGTTGGTTTTAAGGCATTTTGTTGTCTGTTGGTTTTAAGGTCGAACATATCTTTATGGTTTAAAGCATGCTCCGATGTTGTCTGTTGGTTTTAAGGCATTTTTGTTGTCTGTTGGTTTTAAGGTCGAACATATCTTTATGGTTTAAAGCATGCTCCGAGTGCTTGGTTCAATCGTCTGCAAGCATTTTTGTTGTCTGTTGGTTTTAAGGCATTTTTGTTGTCTGTTGGTTTTAAGGGTGCTTGGTTCAATCGTCTGCAGCATTTTTGTTGCTATTTTTGTTGTCTGTTGGTTTTAAGGCATTTTTGTTGTCTGTTGGTTTTAAGGCATTTTTGTTGTCTGTTGGTTTAAGGTCGAACATGTCTGTTTGCTTAAGCGGTCTCTTTATGGTTTAAAGCATGCTCCGAGGGCTTGGTTCAATCGTCTGCAAGCATTTTTGTTGTCTGTTGGTTTTAAGGTCGAACATGTCTGTTTGCTTAAGCGGTCTCTTATGGTTTAAAGCATGCTCCGAGGGCTTGGTTCAATCGTCTGCAAGCATTTTTGTTGTCTGTTGGTTTTAAGGTCGAACATGTCTGTAGGTCTCTTTATGGTTTAAAGCATGCTCCGAGGGCTTGGTTCAATCATCTGCAAACATTTTTGTTGTCTTTTGGTTTGTTGTTGTTCACTTTGTATTTAAGGTGTTGTCTCTGGTTCAGAGGTTGTTTTGTTGTTGGTTTTAAGGCCTCTAAGATTGATTTCCCATGGTCTTATGCTTTCGCGTAGATACATGAACGGGCTTGTATGATGATTATATGATAGTGACAACCCCACTTGTAATCAACAGTTGTCTCCACTGAGGCTCGAACCCACTGCCATCATCCATGTGGGAGTGTAAACCGGGACACCGGGTGCCACTAGACCACAAGGTCTTTGGCATTACTACATTATTTTCTACTTCTTAGGTTCATGCTTTGATAATAAAGTATTTTAATCTAAACGTTAGAACTAAACTTCATTTTTACAATTTTCTTAAAATTTTAAATTTCGCTTTATGAATTTTGGTCTCCAATAATATAGAGGTACTCACTCTACAAAATGAAATGATAGTTCATGAAAATTTTTGTATTAGGAGAAAATAAGTTTTTTTTTTGTTTGTTTTTGTTTTTGAAGATTTATCCAAAATAAAAAAATTAATCTATAATCATAAATCAAGATTTATTTTCACTATAATTATACAAAATTGATTACTATATTTGTTTCACTTCAGTTTCTGAATGATTTCTTGTCTCACTAAAAATTAATAACATGATGCTTTTTCTTTTAAAAATTAAATTCACGTTTAGCACAATGTATCAATTTTAATGGCTATATATGGTTTCTAGTGCGAGTCCATTAGTTAGTTACAAATGTCTCAACAATCCTTGTTGATTTAAATATATTATTGAGAAAGTAGCTATGAACAGATACTACATTGTAATAGAGTCGGTAGTACTTAAAAAAAAAATGTTGTTGAGTCGGGTATTGGTGCAGGGAATCTCCAAGCGTATAAAAATGTCTGGTTGGACGAGATCTGTAAGCCTTAATTACCAAATATTTTTCGAAATTTGTTTCCTTATGTGTGCTACTATCCTTTTATGTATTTGGAAAATATCTTGTATTTTTGGTAAGCAAGTTTTACCAAATTTGGCGTGATTGACCCTCGATTTGTGGATAAAATTTTTAGGCGATTTATTTTCTAATTTAGGCTGAGTACCAACGTATAAATACCTTGCGGGAGGGCGTGTAAAAGGGTTTCGAATTCTTGAGAGCTTTAAGGCATTCTTGAATTCTTTGTTTTAAGTGCTAATTCTCTTACTTTGCTTTTCTTTGTTATTTAAATATTTCGTATTTGACCGGTAGTGTTAACTAATCGGCAACATGTCCAAAGGTTGCAAAACAAACATTGGCGCCGCTTGAGAAACGGGATCGAACAAAAAGTTGTATGCTTTTGAGGTTTGAGCTTGTGTTGAATTGAAATAATTTTCATGTGTTTTCGTATATTTGCGTTGTTTGAGATGATGGTGACCATTAGAAAGGGACGTATAAACCAGTGAAAATTATGGAGTGTGACTGGTTGTGCAATTTGGGTGACTTTAATGAAAGATTCTCCATTGCGAGTTGCGACAACCTTTTTGTGTTTAGGATAAGAATAAAAAAATCTAATTAATGTTCAACAATCAGAGTGGCGCAGCGGAAGCGTGTGGGCCCATAACCCACAGGTCCCAGGATCGAAACCTGGCTCTGATATTGAGTGGCTTCCATCTCTGAAATTCCTTTTCCCCATCCTCAACACTAAACAGACACAGCAATAAGTTGTTTGAAATAAAAGGGCATTGGAAATTTAACCAATAAATACAAACGCACTATA